>NC_141060.1:40574217-40814217 GCF_041138505.1 Cibotium barometz
GTGTGTGTGTGTGTGTGTGTGTGTGTGTGTATAACAAAACACGTGGAGGGAGGGCCAGTCTCCCTTAAGCTTCTAAATGAAAATTTATGCTCAAGAAAATATATAATTTTAATATTTAAATATTTATTTCCAAGTTTTACATTCTTACTCTACAAAGAGGAAAAATATTTAATAGACTATTCACTTCAAAAATGTAATCTAGAATATTTAAAAATATGTAATAGACTATTCACTTATAAATGAAAAATTATGCTTAAGAAAATATATAATTTTAATATTAAATATCCATTTGTAAGTTTTACATTCTTACTCTACAAAGAGGAAAAGTTTCAGTAAAGTTCCACAACAACAAAAATATCAAATCTGACTGGCTTATATATTAGTAACATTCTATCGTACAATAAGTTTCTTCAAATTAATTCGATTAAATTTTTACTGAAAACATACGATTCTTTCGAATAAAATGTATAATTCAAATCTCTCTCTCTCTCTCTCTCTCTCTCTCTCTCTCTCTCTCTCTCTCTCTCTCTCTCTCTCTCTCTCTCTCTCTCTCTCTCTCTCTCTCTATATATATATATATATATATATATATATATATATATATATATAAGTTTCTAATTGTCCACCCATGCATTGACGTAGAGGCGGAAGAGAGAGAGAGAGAGAGAGAGAGAGAGAGAGAGAGAGTAAAATGATTTTGGATTTTCAAAATAAAAAGTGATTTATTTTGTTGTATATATATATATAATATATATATACAAACGGCTCCTTCTCTCTCTCTCTCTCCCCCCCTCTCTCTCTCTTTCTCGAGAGAGTAAAATGATTTTGGATTTTTAAAATAAAAAGTGATTTATTTTGTTGTATATATATTGACGTAGAGAGAGAGAGAGAGAGAGAGAGAGAGAGAGAGAGAGAGAGAGAGAGAAATCACTTTTTATTTTTAAATCATTTTACTCTCTCTCTCTCTCTCTCTACCACGTGAACGCGTGGGGATTGACGTAGAGAGAGAGAGAGAGAGATAAATCACTTTTTATTTTAAATCATTTTACTCTCTCTCTCTCTCTCTCTACCACGTCAACGCATGCATGCATCATCTCCCCCTCTCTCTCTCTCTCTCTCTCTCTCTCTCTCTCTCTCTCTCTTTCTCTCTCTCTCTCTCTCTCTCTCTCTCTCTCTCTCTCTCTCTCTCTCTCTCTCTCTCTCTACCGCCTCTACGCCACGTGGAGAAACATGCCATGCATGCATCATCTCCCTGCCTCCTCCCTCCCTCTCCCTCCCTCTCTCTCTCTCTTTCGCCTTTACGCAGAGGCTTGGAGTCGGCTTCTTGCACGTAAACGCAGAGAGCTTCTCAGCGTTTCTGGGCAAAGCTCTCAGCGTTTCTGGGCTACGTCGAGGCTTGGAGGCGGCTTGCAGCTTCTCAGTGTTTCTGGGCGCGTTGGTGGAATGTACGTCCAGGCTGGCTGAAGGCTTGGAGTCGGTTTGCAGAGAGCTTCTCACTGTTTCTGGGCGCCGTGGTGGACGTGCATGCATCATCTCCCTCCCTCCCTCCCTCCCTCTCCCTCTCCCTCTCTCTCTCTCTCTCTCTCTCTCTCTCTCTCTCTCTTCTCTCTCTCTCTCTCTCTCTCTCTCTCTCTCTCTCTCTCTCTCTGCCGCCTCTACGTCCAGGCTTGGAGTCGGCTTGTGTTTCTGGTTTTGTGTTTTGTCTTTGAGGACTTGGTCTTTGAGTCAGTCCAGAAAGCTAGCTCTCAGTATTTCACAGCTCTGTGGACTCACTCAAAGACCAAGTCCTCATAGAGAATGTCTCTTTCAACCTTTTTCTCTTCTCTCCTCCATAGCAGCGCCCCTCCCTGCCTCCCTACCTGCCCTTCGTGCCTCCCCACTCTCATGTAAGCACCTTCACAATCACCACCTTCACAATCTGTTTGCATGCAACACAGAGGAGCTGTTGCTGCATGCAAACAGAGGAGTTGTTTTTGTTGTTGGAAGAGGCCATGGGGGCTGTGGGCGGCTCCGTCTTCCATCTCATCAACGCCATGAAGAACTCGCCCAGATGCGGGCTATGGACATGTGCTGCAACCCGACGCTGCACCCTTACGACACCCTTACGACGTGGGCGATAGGCGTATCATCGATGGGGTCCAGGTAGAGCAAACACGGCGCCAACATGCCAGTGTTTGCTCTCTTTCCTCTCTCTCTGTGTTGCATGTATATTCTAGGGCGTTTTTGACGCTATGAGGAATCCTCTTGCGTATTTTGACCTAATTGTGGCTTGCTGTCACTTGCAGATTGCCTAGTTGTTGCTGCAGGTTGCAGATTTTTGACGTAATTGTCCTTTTACCCATGCAGATTGCAGCTCAACATAGTTGTGCTTGGTAGATCTTGGTGTCTCTTTGCTCCTCCGGTTCCATCCCCTGTTTCAGTGGTGCAACATAGGAGTCAGCTGTCAAAAGCGTTCTCCATGGCCATGGGAGGAGGAGGGGGAGGTCAAACCGACAGGGTGGAAGAGGCAGAGGCGGTGGCGGGAGAGGAGGCGGTCGAGGTGGTGAAGGAGGGAGAGGAGGTGGCCAACAGAGATGGTGGGATCCAGAATGGCAAGCAGAAAAGTTGAAACAAATTCATGCTGATGTAGGTCATCTTGTTTTTTATCAGTCCCTCTCATCTTTGTATTTTTGCCTTCCCTCATGTGCATACACTATACATATAATGGCTATACTTGTCGATGGCCTTACACAGAACTGCATGTGACCTCTCCATCCTCACTAACACCACCTACGTTTCTCTGCATCGCAGTCCTGACATGAAAGACGTCTTGCAGTAAAAGCAGACAATGGACACGGAGTAAAAGCAGACAATGCACGTGGAGGGAACCTTAGAAACGTACCTGCACCGTGTGGAGGTCGAGGCGAATAGCAGACGTGGAACAGCAGGCGACTGGAATTGATTGGATCCGGGTATTTTCAAATGCAAGCGTGACGTGAGTGGGTATTTTCAAATGCAAGCGTGAATGTCACGCTTGCAAGGAGGAGGCGGTGGCGGGAGAGGAGGCGGCCGAGGTGGTGAAGGAGGGAGAGGAGGTGGCCAACAGAGATGGTGGGATCCAGAATGGCGAGCAGAAAAGCTGAAACAAATTCGTGCAGATGTAGGTCATCTTGTTTTTTATCAGTCCCTCTCATCTTTGTATTTTTGCCTTCCCTCATGTGCATACACTATACATATGAATGGCTATACTTGTCGATGGCCTTACACAGAACTGCATGTGACCTCTCCATCCTCACTAACACCACCTACGTTTCTCTGCATCGCAGTCCCGACATGAAAGACGTCTTGCAGTAAAAGCAGACAATGGACACGGAGTAAAAGCAGACAATGCACGTGGAGGGAACCTTAGAAACGTACCTGCACCGTGTGGAGGTCGAGGCGAACAGCAGACGTGGAACAGCAGGCGACTGGAATTGATTGGACCCGGGTATTTTCAAATGCAAGCGTGACGTGAGTGGGTATTTTCAAATGCAAGCGTGAACGTCACGCTTGCAAGGAGGAGGGAGTATTTTGAAATAGGCCCCCCTCCTTTGCCCACGTGGAGGGAGGGCCACTCTCCCTTAATCTTGTATAGATATACAAGATTAAGGGAGGGCCACTCTCCCTTAATCTTGTATAGATATATATATATATATATATTACAGGGCTCCACTTTGGAGTTGTGTAACCGTCTCCTCGCAACACAATCTCTCTGACGGTAGTGTCTTGGGTAAAGTGTTGGCGAACCAATCTTTATATTGTTTTAAGAAAGCATCTCTTTCAGCGGGCCGGTTCTATGCAATCCTTCTGCATAAATTAAACTAAAAGGAAATAGTTGTAAACGTAATTAGCTCAGTGGGCCGGTTCTATGCAATCCTTCTGCATAAATTAAACCAAAGGGAAATAGTTGTAAACGTAATTAGCTCAACGACCTTCAGAAGCTGGTTCTGTGATTCGATTACTGACTCTAATCAACCAAAGGAACAACACTATGAGCAAAGACGTCCAACTATTGCTTGCGCCTTCGCAGGTCCATTGTATATGGTGCACGCTATGAGTCCACAATTCGTTCCGGTAAAACCATGGCCATGATGGTGGGCAACCAAAGAGCAAGGATGTTCACATCATGGTGGGGGACCAAAGAGCAAGGATGTTCATCATTCTAATGGCCTAGTAATTTTGCAATCATGTGTGATTAGCATCAGGAAGCTCTGATTTCTTTTAAAATTTGTCAAGCATTCAATTATCCTATAGCTCTATATCCTACTTTAGGTTTAGATTTAAAAGAGTCAAAATTTAAAGATTCATGGTGAGGTCGCTCATGTGGTGGCAAGGTGTTTATGATTTGCCTAGGTGGCAAATATGCCTCTAACCTTCCTTCATCATTTCATTGTATGGGTGCAAGCACCACCATAGTGGCACTCATCACAGAGCTCGACATACTGGTGGATCTGCTCAGCATTGGTATACTCTTCGCTATCTTAGCAAGAATACTCTTGCCCGTCAGGTTAGCCTCCCTCTCTCTCTCTCTCTCTCTCTCTCTCTCTCTCTCTCTCTCTCTCTCTCTCTCTCTCTCTCTCTCTCTCTCTCTCTCTCTCTCTCTCGCGTGCGCGCGTGCTATTTTGATGACTGTGTGTTTTGTTTTATGTGGGCTAGCAGCACTAGACTCTACACCTTTCGCCACCAAAAGGTAAGCTCTTATGCTCCGTTATTGTTTTTCAATCCAGAAGCACCATATGGTGGTGTTTGTGTGTTTTTTGCCAACAAAAGGTAAGCTCATGCACTTTGTCATTTTGTTTTTCAATCCGGGAGCGCCATATGGTGGTGTCTTTGTGGTTTGAGAGAGAGAATCTCTCCTTATTAATTTTAAAATGGAATATGTGTGTGTGTTTGAGAGAGAGAGAGAGAGAGAGAGAGAGAGAGAGAGAGAGAGAGGGAGGGAGAGAGAGAGAGAGAGAGGGGGGGGGGGAGAGGGAGAGAGAGAGAGAGAGAGGGGGGGGAGAGAGAGAGAATCTCTCCTAATTGGTTTTAAATGGAATATGTGTGTGTTTTTGAGAGAGAGAGAATCTCTCCTAATTGGTTTTAAATGGAATATGTGTGTGTGTTTGAGAGAGAGAGAGAGAATCTCTCCTAATTGGTATTAAATGGAATATGTGTGTGTGTTTGAGAGAGAGAGAGAATCTCTCCTAATTGGTATTAAATGGAATATGTGTGTGTTTGAGAGAGAGAGAGAATCTCTCCTAATTGGTGTTAAATGGAATATGTGTGTGTGCTTGAGAGAGAGAGAATCTCTCCTAATTGGTATTAAATGGAATATGTGTGTGTGTTTGAGAGAGAGAGAGAGAATCTCTCCTAATTGGTATTAAATGGAATATGTGTGTGTGTTTGAGAGAGAGAGAGAATGTCTCCTAATTGGTATTAAATGGAATATGTATGTGTGTTTGAGAGAGAGAGAGAGAGAGAGAGAGAGAGAATCTCTCCTAATTGGTTTTAAATGGAATATGTGTGTGTGGAACATATACTTACATGCATGTACCCACACACACACATATTCAAACATGCATGCATACACCCCATATGCATATATGTGTGTAGTATGGGGATATATACCCACCTACGTATGTACATATATACATACATATATACATATTCATACATATTATAAAAGTTTTATAGTATAATGTTTTTTAAATAGAGAGTAAGTCTTAGACTAAGCCATCAAGATGAAACTATTTTCACCCGCATCTAACATGTGGAATACATAAATACGTAAATACATAAACTTGCATGCATGTACCTACACACACATATTTAGACATGCATGCATATACCTACACACACATAAATACATAAACTTGCATGCATGTACCTACACACACATATTTAGACATGCATGTATGCATACACCCCACATGCATATATATGTGTATGTATGTATGTACATACACATATACCCCACATGCATATATCTGTGTATGTATGTACACACACATACACCCCACATGCATATATATGTGTATGTATGTATGTATGTACATACACATATACCAACCTACGTTTGCAAGAGTTTGAAGAGAGTATATTGTAAAGTATGTGTTATAAGGTTATGTGGTGTTGTGATTTGAAATGCATATATATTTTACATTTTTATGTGCAATAACTTTGGCACATACAATGGGTTTACAAGAATTTATCAACCACACACACACACACATGTAGATACATGTATCACATAAAGCACACATGGATACACATGCACAATCACATGCTAATTTATTTATAAAAAAAGAGAATATTACAATATAGCAATTTTTGGCATGACTCTATTTCTTAATTTGATAGATAGATATTGTTCATATGTGTGTGTGTGTGTGTGTGTATCTATCTTTGAAAAGATGTACTATGTTTCTCTTTTTTATATCATACTTCTCATATTTTCTCATATTTTTCATGTGTGTGTGTGTGTGTGTGTGTGTGTGAGAGAGAGAGAGAGAGAGAGAGAGAGAGAGAGAGAGAGACTACGAACTAAAGTATACGAGGTCAAAAGCCATGGGGTCACACATGCATGATCACACAAATACATACAAACATACATATGCATAAGTATAGACTAACATACACACACAAACATATGCATAAGTATAGACTAACATACACACACAAACATATAATATATATGTATTTTTTTGGTAATCCTATATGAGTATTTTTTTATATGTATCTATAAGATTATATGTACGTATGTGTGCGTATACATACATACATACATATGTGTATGTATGTATCTATAAGAGTGTATGTATGTATGTATGTATGTGTACATACATATGTGTGTTTTTGGTGTATATGCAAGGCAAGCAAAAACAAATGTTTATAAGACGTAATGTTTTTTTTATATCTTGCTTCTAATATTTTCTAATCTTCCCTTTCATGTTTTTGGTCTACGAGTGTGTATGTATGTATGTGTGTATATACATATGTGTGTGTGTTTTTGGTGTATACGCAAGGCAAGCAAAAACACATGTTTATCAGACATAATGTTTTTTTTATATCTTGCTTCTTATATTCTCTCTCTCTCTCTCTCTCTCTCTATATATATATATATATGTGTGTGTGTGTGTGTGTGTGTGTGTGTGTGTATGTATGTACACACATACACACATACATAGTTGTATGCATGTATGTATACACATACATACATACATACATACATATAATCTAATAGATACATACAAAAAAATACTCATATAGAATTACTAATAAGAAATTCAAAGTTAGACCATATACATGTATATGTATATGTTTGTGTGTGTATGGATGTCTATGCTTATGTATGTGTATGTTTGTGTGTATTTGTGTGATTATGCATGTGTGTGCATAATTGTACGTACACATGTGATCCCATGGCTTTTGACCCCGTATACTTTAGTTCGCACTCTCTCTCTCTCTCTCTCTCTCTCTCTCTCTCTCTCTCTCTCTCTCTCTCTCTCAATATATATATATATATATATATCATACTCACTCCCCCCATCTCCCCCTCTCTCTTACACACACACCCATACTCACAAAGTGAAATCAATCTCTCTCTCTCTCTCTCTCTCTCTCTCTCTCTCTCTCTCTCTCTCTCTCACACACACACACACACACACACACACACACACACACACACACACACACACACACACACACACACTCACAAACCAAAAACGTGAAAGGGAAGATTAGAAAATATGAGAAGCAAAATATAAAAAAAGAGGAACATAGTACGTCTTTTCAAAGATACAGATTGGCATACTTAAATTCCTCCCACTTGCGGGCTCATCCTTTCGTCTCACCCAAGGCTTCAAGTCTCAAGAAAAACCTTTTTATATCTCACACAAATTTGATCGTGCCTTTTTTATCATCCCACATGTGATTCCCACTCATTTAAGCTCAAAGGCTTTGGAGGAATTGCCTTTCCAAATTCATGAGTTGCTATGTCAGAGTCCTTTCAATGTCCCCATGCACACCGTTGTTATTTTGTTACCTATGTTGTTGTGTGCTCAAGCCTCACACACTAAACTTCTCAAGCTCCGAGATGCACACGTTTGCCTACCGGATCCCCACTCTTTAAAGCATGTGTAGAAAAGTAACGAAACCTCACATCATCAACCTGGGAAATCACAGCACCCTATCGTCCTGTCTCCCTTTCTATGTCTCACACACATATACTATATATGTATACACACACGAAAGTCTCCCAACATGTCCTCTGATTGGGAGAGGAAAGGATACCATTTTGGGCCCTTTGGTCTCTAACACGTAAGCCACATATCAATCAATGCATCCCTCTTTCTCACACACCCATCTCTTTCTCTCTCATCTATGTATGTATCTACACACATACATACACTCTTATAGATACATACATACATATAATCTCTGTCTCTGTCTCTCTCTCTCTGTCTCTCTCTGTCTCTCTCTGTCTCTCTCTCTCTCTCTCTCTCACACACACACACACACTCTCACAAACCAAAAACATGAAAGGGAAGATTAAAAAATATGACAAGTTTATACTTATGTATGTGTATGTTTGTATGTATTTGTATGTATTTGTTTGATCATGTATGTGTGATCCCATGGCTGATCCCGTATACTTTAGTTCATAGGCTCTCTCTCTCTCTCTCTCTCTCTCTCTCTCTCTCACACACACACACACACACACACACACACACACACACACACACACACACTCACAAAGTGAAATCTCTCTCTCTCTCTCTCTCTCTCTCTCTCTCTCTCTCACACACACACACACACACACACACACACACACACACTCTCATAGACTAAAAACATGAAAGGGATATTTAAAAGGCTAAATGTTGGATGCCACCTATTGGACAACACTTATGTCATGTGTTTCCTTCTACAAGGCTGCCAAATGATGTGTTTTGCTTTAGCACTATTCTAGGATGCATGTAGACCTCTTATGGTTTGCGTTTATGGGGTTAAAAAGCTACTACTGATAGTTGTGTTGCCTATAGTCATATTGTGTGCAAGATTAATGAAAGATGGTCATGGGTTATGTGGACAGCAAGCACCTCATGGAGAGTACATGAGGCAATGCATAGAGACTGAGAAAAAATGCAAATATGGAGAAAAAAACACAGCTCAACATGAGAAAAACACACAGTTTCATATGGGTTGAAAAATGCATAAAGGAGATGGCTATGGTGGCTCTGATACCATGTTAACATTCATGGTGCCATGATGGAGCATGTGCAAAGAGAGGAGGATCAAGCCATGACTATGGTGAATGAAGAATAGCCATGGTGAGAGAGAGAGAGAGAGAGAGAGAGAGAGAGAGAGAGAGAGAGAGAGAGAGAGAGAGAGAGAGAGAGAGAGAGAGAGAGAGAGAGATGTGATAGTAACAAGCACATGAGAAATATGTTGTATAACTCAAATGATACTCTTGTTATTAGAGAACCTCCCAAGTACATGCTTTTATAAGCATCAAGCCTTATCTTTTGACCTAGACTTTAATAAGGGATGTGTTCACACCCATCAAGGGTGTTCACACCCATCAAGGGTGTTCACACCAAGTAATTTGAAATACCTAATAAGTAGATTTGTAACAAAGGGATTTTAGGGTTGCACATGCAAATGGAGGATGTTCCTAGACACATGAGACTTGGGGTGTGGTGTTAGAGCATGAGGACCTTGAGACTATAAAAGACACCAACCCTATGACTATTGTAACCTTTATGACCTTTTAAGACCATTATGATCTTTGATAGACGGCTTTAGCTTTCTCTCTAACCCAAGCTAATCTAGGTTAAGCTAGGATAATCTAAGATTAATCTAAACTAATCCAAGGTTAATCTAGATACAGCTTTCTTTCAGTGGCATTAGAGCTTATGGCTTAGATCTTGATGATTTTATTGGGGAATGATTAGTGCTTAATCTACTTTTGGATTATTACTTTTATACAGTTTTAAAATTTTTCCTTGATTTTGTTTTGAGTGGATTAGCAATGGGATTCATGGTAATCATTTTCAAGTATATGCTAATCATAAATTTTAAAAACCCTAATTCTTGTATAGGTTTAAGAGAATCTTGACTTTCTTGATTTTCGGGTTAAAATTTCCAACTATTTTCAAAGTGATTTTCTTTGAATTTTCTTGCTAAATCCTCTTGATTAGTGTTTTCTTTCATCAAATCTATTCATAAACCTTAGTTTCCTTCTATATTTACGTAGTTTTTAGGAGATCTTGGCAGTTTGGAGAATATTGAAGATTGTTGTGTACAATTTTCATCAAGAAGGTGTGTAGATTTAAGATTTTATGCAGATTAGTATGTAATTGATAATTTGGTTGTATATTTATACAAAGTACTATGTGAATTTAATATTTACTGTGCAGTTGGCTGTTTAAAGCTTACTGTGTGTAGAGCCAAATTTCAAGAATCTTGATACAAAATTTTTAAAGTTTACAAAGATTATTGTGCAACAAAAAATTCTTGGAGACATTTGGTATAGATTCTTGATTAAGAAAGTGCAAAAAGATTGAAGCTCTTGTGCAAATCAACCACAACAAGGGATTGGAGTGCAAAAATTCATGTAAGTGCTCAATATCTCAACTTATCTTGTAGTTCTTGTTGATTTCTTGTTGGAGGCAATATAAAATTCTGCAAAGAAACCCCCTACCCTAGACCTACGGAATGAGATAACATGTCTCACTACTGTTAAGTCATTTGCAACAATTGCAGAGTCTCCTTTGAGGATTGACCTTTCATGTGAATTAGGACAAGTCATCATAGAACTGAATACATTCTTGAGAAAGGCAAATTGAGCTTTGAGCATCCTTGTATACATTGGATGCATTATTTGCTGCTTATAGTGACAAGATCATCTCCATCAGAAGAAATCATGGCAGCAACATCTTTCGCTCTAGGAAATATTGCATTTGGTACCTTTTATACTTGGCCAAATTGACAATCAGCCCATCTTTTGCTGCATTCATTGCAAGAGGTCATTTACAAGATAGTTTTGGGAGCAGAGTGCCTTGGAAAGTTGGTTCTTATAGGACCTGTAAAATTGGTTTCCTGCTTTACTGACAAGGTGTACAAGCCCTTTAGCATTCACCAAGGCCACAATTGCCATTGCAATCAAGTATACCATTGAGGCGCTCCCTCAACCTATTAATGCTTACATCAGACCTTGCATATCCTCATTTCTAAAGCTTATCAAAGATGCAGACAGGCATGTGAGGCATGCTGCTATATCAGCACTGAGTACTACAACACATAATAAATTTGGTCTAATCAAGGATCTTCTCTCGGCCTTCTTCAAGATCCTACTTTCCCTCCTATATTATGAACAAACTGTCATTAAGCAGGAGCTTACCAAGACTGTTGATCTGAGCCCATTGAAGCATACAATCGATGATGGTTGCAAAAACCCTTTCAGCAGTTTTCTTTGCCACAGCTTCATCACCCTCCTTTAGAAGCTCAGTTCAGCTTCATCTCTACTGAGCATCATCGCCTTTATCAAAGGCTCAGGGTTCACTGTTTCTTAAAAGAACAGAAGCAAGCGCATCATCGCCTTATCAAAGGCTCATCAGCTCACCTTAGTTGCAGCAGCGCTTCATCGCTTTCTTCATAGCATTGTGTGCAGATCATCAACAAAAAAAACAGGCTCAATCCAACTCAACACTCTCACCTTTTCACAAGCGTCTGACGGACGCAGCAGCATGTCAGGCAAGGCGACGGGTGCACACTTTTTGGCTGTGTCCGTGGACATCCCCAAGTTCCATTTCACAAATGGCACCCGCTAGCAAATATAACATATCAAAACGGGGCCACAAAAAACTACCCCCCCCCCCGCTTTGTTCGTTGGACGTTTCGTCCAACATTTTTTCACCCAAAAGAGACACAGATGCTGCAATTTTCGTTTCTGCTGCTAAAGGGGCCTAGCATAGGACTGCAAATCTGATCCATGTGCTCCTTTGATGCATCAGCATCCAATCCCTTACAGATTCAGCATTGGAATTCAATCCAGTCCACCAACCTGGGATTGAACCCAGCCGGCACAAAAAGAGAGGGAAAAACAAGGAACATACAATAGATCCAACTGCAATACAGTGTAAGGTGCTTAGGGTATGTTAGATAGGGCAGCCAATCAGACCTCTACATCATAACAGGTTACCTTTGCAATTCGACTATGTGCTGCCTTGTGTATGCATGTAGGAGTCTTCATAGATTCATCATCAGACTGTAATCTAATCTAGGTGCTCAACTTGTATGCTTCAAAGGATCTAAAGACCCACCCCCATCTAAAATTGCTATCTCACATCAGAATACTGAAAAGTTTCAAAACCAAGGTCTCTAGGATCTCTAGGATGACTCGCAGCATGCTACGACTCTTGCAAAAAAAAAATTGTATTCTCTTGCAGAGAGGACAGGGAAGTCGAACCCCTTCACCACCACAAAACAAGTGTGGCTACACCGAAGCCCTCTTCGAGAAAGGGGGAGGCAGTGAGTGTGGATAATTGCACCATCTCCCCCCTTCCCAAATGCAAGAAGTAGTTAGTATTAATAACGTGAAGACAAAAATACATTTCTATTCCAAGAAATATAAAAGACACAATCATCATTGCTTTGAAACCATGTATATCACAGAAGAAATATCCACCATATCAGAGAATAGATATCCACCATATCAATAGCACTTGCATTAACACTAAAAATAGATATCCACCATATCAATAGCACTAACACTAAAAATAGATATCCACCATATCAATAGCACTTGCATTAACACTAAAAATTTACTGATGCAGTGGAAAGTTAACACCACACATGCATGTAATCTCAAGTTCCTCCTGGTCTCCAACCTACATCAACCAAGTTCCTCCTCGTCTGCAATGTCTTCAAGATCAACATGTCGTCGAAGGTAGTCACGATACATGGACCTTGCCAGATTGTCATGTCGATTGGATCCTGAGCCACAACCATCATTCTCAACATCATCCGTGCTCTGATACTCCTCCCCAATATCATCGGCCCCATTCTGCCCTCGTTCAAGTATGTCATTGGCATCTTCTGTTGCTACGGCTCGGACCTCGGCCAAAGTGCTTGCTAATATCCCTCGCATCTCCTCTACATTTCCTCTAGCTTGGAGTTCAGTCTCTGCTTCTTGCATCCAATTCATGTCAAACGTGTCACGAAGCACAATGCACATATTGTGCAACATATTGTGCAACACAAGGCAAGCAGCCACCATGTCAGGCACATTTGCAAGGTCCATGTCACACCTTTTCTTCATAAGGATGCAGAATATTGCTTTTAACATACCGAAAGCTCTTTCCACAGCCATGCGTGAACTTGACTGAACAAAGTTCCAGTGGTTCTTGCACCTCGACAATCCATCCTTTCCACCTTTGAACAGAGACAACATAAACTTTTTCGTAGGATATGCACAATCACCCAACAAACTCTACCTTCTAAGCCCTATGCTTTGACATCTCTGCCCAAGAGCACTGCGAGAAAATAGCACAGAGTCATGCATGGACCCAACCCAACCTACATTGTAGTCCCACACACGACAGTCAGTTATGACAGTGAGTTGTAGTAAGATAGAGTGAAACCCCTTCCGAGTGTAATAATTTGCATGGTTGCTCCTCGGCACAATGATGGGGATGTGAGAGCCATCTACAGCTCCTACCACGAATGGAATGCCACGAAGTGCTTCAAAGGATGTGGCAATGTCAGCCATACGGCGACTGTCAGGCCACCTAATGTATAGGTCATGAAGACATGATTTCTTTATTTCCAAGCAAAATTGCAAGACTATGGTGCAATGGTGCTTGTAGCATAACCATACAAATCTCCTAGCACCTCAAGATTTGAGCTTGTAGCCAATCTATGTAGTGCCAAGCAAACATGCTTCTCCATCGGTATAGCTGCTCGCATGCTTGTATTCTGTCGTTGCTGCATTTGCGGGGAAACTTTCGTGCAAATGTAAGTGAAAGTCTGCTTGCTCACACGCATTCGCCTCTTGAACATGTCATTAGAGTACGACCCGAAGAGGCATGTCTCCATGAAATTCTGGGACGTTCATATGCCCAACATGCACGGTTGTCATGCCTTCTGCGATGCTTGCACATTATAATGGCTTGAGCCACTCTTCCATAGTGCTGATTGGCTTGAGACCAAGGCAGTATGTCTTCCTCCTCTATGTAGTCATTGGGTATGCATAGGTTCATCCATCAACGCAATGAGTATTGCACAAAACGAGGCGCATACCATGGCTTGTTCCATAGACATATCCATTGCTCCACTCCTATTTTTTTTAAAATTAAATGCAGACATACCACACAAATTCACACATACGAATACGAAAGTGGAAGCAAAGCAAATGCAAACAAACATCAGCCACACAACAACTATCATGTAAGGATACTGATATCAAACACATTCTAGACTGCATCATTTAATTAATGAAAGATAAGGAATGTCATTAAAGGTAGTAGCATGATAGAAACATACAATGTCTCAAAGCACAAATTCAAGCTATTCTACCAACGTCTGAAAACAAAAGAATAATGCCTGGAATAAAATCAAATAGTCCAAACTCTTTCTTGTTCCACAAACATACAATGTCTCAAAGCACAAGCATGATAGAAACATACAATGTCTCAAAGCACAAATTCAAGCTATTCTACCAACGTCTGAAAACAAAAGAATAATGCCTGGAATAAAATCAAATAGTCCAAACTCTTTCTTGTTCCACAAAAGCGGGTGTCATTTCTAGGCTGCATGATCGAGGAAGCGGATCATTACAGATCCCAAGGTCTCTAGGATCTACAACCTTCGTCCTTCTGCTACCTCCCTCGCTACTTCTGCTGCCTCCCTCCTCTCTGTGGCTCTCGCTCTAGGTGAGAAAGAATGCCACGTCCATTCTGGGTCACCTGGGTAATGAATTCTTCCATTTGAGCATCTTTCTTTCCACCACGGCTTTGGGTGCTAGACTGTGGCTTGTGGACATATTGAGGAATAGATGGATCTTTGTCTTCATTTTCTGCTGCATGTGATTGTGGACTATCGTCTAGCATCACGGACTCATCAGAGACAGATGCATGGCTGTACACCCAGACATGTGCTCGATCATACATGTACTCATCCACGATATCATACCACTTACATGTTTTTTGAGCATTATTTCTCGAGACAGAGTTGTGAAGTCTGTCCACCTTGTATTGGTCGCACACACAAACCCACTTCTTATGGCAAGCTTCACCATCTTTGTCGAAGTCGTATGTGGATGCTAGTTTATTTGCAATCCTTGACCATAAGTCCTGGCCCTGTTTCGTAGGCTTGTTAAACTCGTCATTGAGTCCACCTTGTTCATGGCATAAGCTAACCACCCAATAGTCCTTCCAGATTGATGATTTCCCACCCTCCGCCTCTGTTTGGTTCTCCACACCGTGCACCTTCTGGGTCTTCTTTCCTCTAGTCATAAGCTTCTTGGCAAGTGGTTTTGAGGAGCCCCCGTCAACACGTTTTCTTCCCTTCTTAGCCTCTATATTACTCCCCATTGCATGTGAAGCTGGCTCTTGGGAAGCAACCAAACCATGGCCGTCATGGCCTAGATCTAGCTGATTGTGGTGAGGGCTTGCTAGGATCGAGGAATTTTGGAAGTGAACGCTTGGAGGAAGACCTGGTGTGGTAGGTAAGCGAAAAAACATCGGTAATGAAGAAGGAAACAAGGGAGCAAAGCTCAGGGAAATGACAGGAGTTGTTTAGCTATAAACTGGTAGTGAAGGACTAGACATCTGGCTCTCAGTGAAAAAAGATTGTGTGGTGTCAACAAAGTCTTCATCAACTTGGAAATCAGTTAGAAGTCGTTGCATCGACATTCTCTGGCACTATCCTACAATGGATGGGCCAACAAGACACTAAAATGAGTATCTCTCTCTCTCCCTCTCTTAGTATAATCCTTTGATGTGTTGAAACCCTACTACTGAGTGTGTGTGTGTGTGTACAGCTACGGTACGCAAGCTATTTACTCCATTTCAAAGCATTCTGGTTTGTTTGCAGGTCTGTGAAGAAAAGAACTTGCTGTTAAGAACATGGAATGGTTGCCTAATCAACGCATTAATCACACCAAACTAGCGCTCAGACAGTATCAATGGAGAAGAGGAAACATGATAAAAAATAGAGAAGAGTACACATAATCTCAGAAGCATACCTGTTCGATGAAGATTGATGCAGTTTGGCGCTTGTAAAACCCTCTGTTAGAATCATACCTGCTTGATGCAGCAAATGCCCTTTATACTCGCATGTAGAGATGGCGGGAGCATGATGTGACAAAGCGAAGGTGGGAGAGGTCGTGATTGACGCCGCAGAAGATGCGGGCACGGGGTTTGCGCTTGGGCGAGCCATCCCTGCCGGTCACGAAGCAGGGAAATGCGTCCGCGTGACTAGGCATGCCACCTACCGGACGTGGGGTTTGGGTGTGAATAGAAGAAGCAGGCCGTCCAGTACCTGGCATGCATGCAATGGATGAACTTCGGGCATTATATTTAGAACTTGATTCGGGAATTATTAGTTTCTGGTCATGCCATTTGGTTCAACTAATGCAACAGCAACATTTATGATGTTGATGGATAACATTTTATGTCCATACTTAGGAAAATCCGTAGTAGTTTTCCTAGATTACATACTTGTTTATAGTAAGTCAAGAAAGGAACGTGTAGAGCATTTACACTTAGTGCTTAAATTACTTATAAAGAATAGGTTATTTGCAAAGGAAAGAAAATGCAAATTCTTTACTAAGGAAATTCATTATCTAGGACATAGTATATTCACTAAGGGAACATGGATGGATCTTGAGAAAGTGGATGATATTCTCAAACGGCCTAAGCCAAAAAAACTTAGAACTCCAATTTTTTCTAGGTTTACGAATAGTATGTAAAGGACTACGTATCCCGTTGAGACAGATCAACTGAGAATTAAAGATAAAACTCTCCATTGGGAGGATCCATAATGAAGTAGTTTTTCAGAAACTCAAGGTTGTAATTGCAGTTTCACCTACCTTGAGTATAGTGGACCCTAATGAGCCGTAAAATGTGGGGGAGAGGGTGAGCTTGAGCTACTTTTGTAAGCAAATACACACTGAGAAGAGTAGTTTTCAAAAACTCAAGGGGTTGAAATTGTAGCTCCACCTACCTTGAGTATAGTGCATCCTAATGAGCCGTAGAATACGGGGGAGAGGGTGAGCTTGAGCTGCACCTACCTTGAGTATTGAGCTGCTTTTGTAAGCAAATACACACTCAAAAGAGTAGAAAAGCACACAAGAGACATGGATGGCTAAATTTTCTTCTATTCTATGAGGGAAAGAGTGAGCTTGAGCTCCTTGCATGCAAAAACACACACACAAGAGTAGATAAGCACATAAGAGAGATGGATGGCTAAATTTTCTTCTATTCTGGATGGATGGATGGTTGAACTTTGTTATTTTCTCTTCTCTTCTCTTCTCTACTCCTTCTCTATAACTATAAGATAAAGATAAGGGTACATACTATAAAGGAAAGTGCAAGAGAGGGGCTACTTGGGTTTATTACCCATGGTCTCATCCTCTTTATTTGGCCCATAGCCTATGATATATTTACGTGTGTCCGGGCTCCCACATCATTTTACAAACCAATGTTTCATCCTCTCAAAACATGCATCATGTCAAAGACCATTGTATGAGTAAGGTGTGAGTGAGGTAACAAAGGAAGACACCAACACTTATCGTTATACAAAACTATTTAAGAGAGCATGCTTGGCTCCAAATCTTCATGTAATGCTCTCCAGCAACCTCCAAAGTGTAGTACTTAATAGTACATGTCTTTTATAAAGTGCACCTACCATTTGTATCCATTGTGAGCTTCATTTAGGCCTCATAATAGTAAATTCTAAAAAATTATAGCAAGCTATTTTTTACTATCTTGGCTCATAAAACCTCTTCGGATGCATTCAAAAGGTGATCTCAAAACCCTCCAACATAGAGGCTGGTTACCATGTTGCTTCATCTTTAGGTAATCCCTTTCACTTGACAAGGTATTCGTGCAAAGAACGGTTGCAACTCTCTCTCTCCTAACACTTTTTTGGGGATATACTCCACCATGCCATTGTCACTCATAGGTGGAATCTTATCCAAAACTTACACTTCATGCCCAACATATACCTTTAAGTGTGATAAATGGAAGAAATTATGTATCTTGGTGGTGGATGGAAGTAGCAATTCATAAGCCACTTTACCAACTCTTCTTAATACCTTGTATATAGCATAGAATCAGTGTGCAAGCTTTGTGTTGGTATTGCCCTTGAGAGAACCATACCTAGTTTTGGGTATCATCAAGAAGACAAAATCCCCTTCTTTGAATTCCAATGGTCTTCAGTGTGCATTTTCATAATGTGTCATTTTCTCTTGAGACTTCTTGATGTTCTCTTTGCATGTTTGTAAGTGAGCTTGCATCCTTTCCACTTCATCCTTTGCATAGGGATTCACATCATCATGCTTGAATGCTACAATTGGCACATGCACCTTTTAGCCATACATAGCCTCAAAAGGTGACATTCCAATGCTCACATGATATGTGCTATTGTAGGCAAATTTTTCCAAATGCAACCATTCATCCCATGCATGTTGTATCTCATAGAGCAATAATGCCTCAAGTAAGTCTCAAGCCCCTTGTTCACCCTCTTGGTTTGACCATCGGTTTTCGGGTAATAGGCCGTGCTTGGAGTCAATATAGTGCCCATGCTCTCGAATAATGTACACTAAAATGTGCCCATGAACTTCACCACATCTTGATCACTCACTATCTGTTCTGGCATACCATGCATCTTGAACACATAGTCTATGAATTGATGTGCAACCATGGATGCCAAGTATCTCACCTTTGTTGGGACAAAATGGCTAGATTTTGTCAAACAGTCAACCACAACATAGATGCTATCCCACCCTCTCTTGGTAGGAGGCAAGCCAGTAAAGAAATTCATTGCAATGTGTGTCATTTTACCATCCGGGATAGGTAAGGGGGCTAAAGCAAACCACCGAGCTTTTACATAGGGTCCTTGTTGAGTTAACATGGCATACGTTTGGAGACATATTGTTTCACATCTCTCCATTGGCCATTCCAATGAAAGCTCTTCCTTATGGCATCATAGATTTTAAGCAAACCCAAATGTTCCAGCACAAGATACACCCTCTTTATGTTATAAAATACCATTATGCAACCAAAAATGAGGTAAATCATCACAAGTACCATGTTGTAATTTTTGTACCATTTGTGATACCTCTTCATCAATCATATACTCTTCTTGGATTTCATCAATCCAATCCTTGTATACTTCTATGATGGTCAATAATAAGCATGCCCAGATTCTAGAAAGGGAATCCACCATCACATTATCCTTCCCCTTCATATAAGTGATCTCAAAGTCATAGTTTTGAAGGGTAGCTAATCACCTTCTTTGCTTAGTTTGCGAGATTAGGTTGTGATAAGAAGTACTTGAGTACTCTATGATCACTTTTCACAAAGAGCTTGCCTCCATAGAGATATTATGTCATTTCTTAATTGCATGCAAGATTGTAATCATCTCTTGGTCATAAACATACAACTCCACCTCTTTGTCATCAAGCTTGTGACTCTCAAATGCAATCACCCCATGATATTGGTACAACATGGCACCAATGCCTCTTCCACATGCATCCATTCTTATAGTGAAAGGCTTGGAGAAATCCAAGCATACCAAAATAGGAGCCAAAGTAAACACCTTTTTTAGCTCTTCAAAGCTTTTATGGGTTGTAGAATCCCAAAAGCATGCCTTTCTTCAACTTATCCACCATCACTGGAGCCTCTATGTGAGTATATTTCTCAATGAACATCCAATAAAAAGATGAAAGACCCGAGAATCCCCTCAATTGAGTGATATTGGTGGGAGTAGGCCAGTTCCTTACACATTGCACCTTCTTGGGATCCACCCTTATGCCATCTTTATCCATAATATGGCCAAGGTACTCCACTTCATTTGCCATGAACATACACTTACTCTCTTTGGAATACAAATGGTTGGCTCTCACAGTGCACTAAGACTTTACACACATGAACCAAGTGCTCCTCTTCACTCTTGCTACACACCAATATTTCATTAAAGAAGACCAATACAAACTTGAAGAGGAATGGTTAAAGCACTTTATTCATCAAGGCTTGAAAAGTGGCGGGTGCATTGAATACTCTAAATGGCATCTCCAAGAATTGATAGAGACCCCTCTTGGTCCGAAAAGCCGTCTTGTATTCATCACCACTCTTCATCCTAATTTGGTGGTAGTTGGATCTCAAGTCAATCTTGGTGAAGAATTTGGCTTCAACTCATCCAAAAGATCATCTATCCTTGGGATTGGATACCTATTCTTAATAGTGATCTTGTTTAAATCATGATAGTCGATGCACATGAAAAAGGTACCATCCTTCTTCTTTACTAGAAGCATGGGTGATGCAAATGGTGATTTACTTGGCTCCACCCAACCCATTTCCATCAATTATTTGACTTGCTTTGCCACCTCATCTTTCTCAACTTTTCACATTCTATATGGAGGCTTGTAAATTGGCCTAGCATTAGACTCGAGCTCTATCCCATGATCCAACATCATGCTCAGGTGTGGCAAGCACTTAGGCCTTTTTAAAAAATCTTCATAGTCCTTTAATAGCTTTGTCATTACCTTATGTATATTCTTTCTCTCTTCCACATGGTCTTCATCTTTGAAAAGCTGTAGTACATACATTTGTTCATTTTTTAAGCTCTCTCTTGAGTTAAGTGCCATTAATCAAAGTCAACTTTGAGCTGAAAAATCCATGCAAAGTGATCCTCTTGCTACAAATTCATGGGGAGAAGGTCCCAAGAGTAGACAACCAATCGCAAACCAAAAACCATGTCAATTGGCTCCATGTCTAATACTACTAAATTTGCTTTGCAAGTGTAACCTTTTGAGAGAAGTACATCCACATCCATACAAACCAATACATAGCATCCCCATTTGCCACTTGAACTTTGTGCATTATTGCCAAGGCATCCAGGTACAATTTAAGATTGCATAATGATTGTCAATTCACAAAACTATGTGTACTACCACTATCCACCAACATGAATAACACTCTTCCATTGACCATAGCCTTAAGCCTCAAAGTATTTACACCCTTGTAATCGGCATAAGCTTCATAGAGGATTGAGCATAGAGTAGCATCATGTGCACATGCATCTATAGCACACAAAGTAGTGGGTAAACCATCATCTTCGTCTCACAAGGCTTCCATAGAGCACCACCGGGGTTAAATGAAAACTCACCATCTGGCTTTATGTCACTATCGACATCCACATATTCAAATTAATCATCAAATGATTCCACATCCTTGTCATTTTCCTCATCCACCATCACTTCCAAGAACACCATTACGTGCCTTACATGATTTGACATTATCCTTATGCCAATTCTCACCGCATTTGTAACATAGGCCTTTGTTCCTCAATTCATTGATGCGGTCCTCATTCACAAATTTTCTCTTGTTATCCCCATTGTTGTTGTAAGACTTTCTATCCCCATGTGAAGGCTTATGAGAAGTGTTGCCAAACCTAAAATTTTGTTTGCCACCATTATAATACACGAGTGAAAACTTGGGCACACTTGAAGTGATGTGAGTATCCCTTACTTGCCTTGTGTTGGAAGAGTTTGAGCCAATTTCCAACCATTATAATACACGAGTGAAAACTTGGGCACACTTGAAGTGATGTGAGTATCCCTTACTTGCCTTGTGTTGGAAGAGTTTGAGCCAATTTCCAACCATCTATTTAACCATAGCATATTTTTTTACATAAATCTCAGCTAAGATCATGGCTTCCTTAAGAGTGGTCAGCTTGAGCTTTGACATCCACTCCAATAGTGTTCTTCAAGCCCTTGATATACTTCATGATTTTGAAATCTTCACTAAACCCTTTCTCATGAAGCATAAGCTTTAGGAACTTGTGAGTGTACTCCTTTACACTTGAATATCTTTGTTGGTGATCATCCCACTCACAAACAAGCTTATCCTTATGCATCTTTCGTGTCCTCCTTGAAAGTATCCCATGTTGTGATTTCATACTCTTGTGATTGTGGAGATGCCTCCACTAAGCATGATTTAATACTCTTATAATTGGAGATTCCTCCACTAAGCATGAGCATACCCTTCCAAGTGCAAGGTAGCATAATAGATCTTGGTCCTTTCACTTGGAGGATTCATCTCAAAGTAGAGGTCCATCTTGTTTCACTCTTTGAAATCTTTGTTAGAGATAGCTTTGCCATTGAACTTGGTAAGCACGATTTTGTTTTTCACTCCTCTAAACTCTTCTCAATCCACATGTTGATCCCCATGAACATTTTCATCTTTGTTAGAGATAGCTTCTCAATCCACATGTTGATCCCCATGAACATTTTCATCTTTGTTAGAGATAGCTTCTCCATTGAACTTGGTAAGCACGAATTTGTCTTTCACTCCTCTAAACTCTTCTCGATCCACATGTTGATCCCCATGAACATTGTCATCTTCACATCTTCCGTAATGATCTTCACACCCATGAAACCTTAAAGTGAAAACTTGATGATGACCATGAACTTTGTTAGGTACACAAGCATCATTTTGAGAAGATTGGAATGCATGTCCTTTGCACTCTGCATCACTTGGTGTGGATGCATACATTGAATTGCGCATGGCTCTAAGGGAATAATAAAAGTTTGGATTGTCTCCTTGTTACCAAATGCGTCTTGACCCATGTCACTAAACATAATGCCTTTGGCTTGCCTTGAGACTTTGAGATTGTTTGATTGACTATGATGTCCATCCAAGTCATGAGATGTTCTTTCCACAAAGGAATTAGGAATTAGAGTAGATCCATGAATGGGTTGCCACACATGATCTTGATTGTTATATTGTTTTGACAACTCACTCTTCAAATCAGACCCTTTGATTTCTTCTACCATTGGCTTCATGATCATTCAACATATTAGCATCATCATTTGCACCATGTTACTATTCATAGCGGTTGTTGCATTTGCATTAGGCTCCCCACCATGATTCGGTGCATTAGCAACACTGGCATAGGTTGTACCACTTTGTATATGAGATGCCCTTTTATCCTCATTTTTGTGCTGACATAAACAAGGTCAACATCTCTTGCCAAAACCTTCTCTCTGACAAAATGGTAGTGGACCTCTATATGCTTCGTGCGAGCATGAAAAACTGGGTTCCTGGCCAACTGAATACTGCTAATGTTGTCACAGAAAATGACAACTTGTCTATCCACCATTGATAGACCCAAATCTGCAAGTAGCTTTCTCAACCAATCTACCTCACATGTTGCCATAGGAGCACCTCTGTACTCGGCCTCTGTACTGGATAGAAGCAACTGTAGGCTACTTCTTGCTGCTCCAAGTCACAGCTGCACTCCCCAAAGAAAACATGAGGCCACTAGTAGACCTTCTATCTGAGATACTACTAGCCCAATCAGCATTTGTGTACCCATGTACACATATCTTTGTCCCAGTTTCATAAAATAGTCCACAATGCAAAGTATACCTCACATACCTCAGTATGCATCTCAATGCATCCAAATGCGACTTCCGAGGAACCTGCATAAACTGACTCACCAACCCAACAACATAGCTCAAATCTAGTATGGTGATCATCATGTAGATCAAGCTTCCTACTATGCGCCTATACATAGTAGGATCCTCCAAAATCTCTCCTGAATTTGCACTCAACTTGCCATTCTGATCCAATGGCACTGAGATAAGCTTACAGCCTGTCATACCATACTTGGACAATATATCCAAGCAATACTATCTCTGCAGTAATCCAACATGTGGTGACCTAATCACCTCAATGCCCAAGAAATATCTGAGCTCCCCCACATCCTTCATCTCAAACTTCTATCTAAGCAAGATCTTTACATCAAAGATCTCTGCATCATGGTCCCCCATAATGATCAGGTCATCTACATAGATGACAACAAGCACAACCCCTCTATCACTATGTCTCACATATAGCAAGATATCTGCATTGGCTGCATCATGGTCCCTTGTAATGATCAGGACATCTACATAGATGACAACAAGCACAACCCCTCTATCACTATGTCTCACATACAGCGAGATATCTGCATTGGCTGCATGAAAGAATAGTGACAAGATATTCAGAAATCTTGTCAGACCATGCTCTTGGTGCTTGTTTTAAGCCGTACAAGGCTTTCTTCAACCTGCAAACATGCTCGGGGTGACTCACATCCTCATAACCAGGTGGCTACAACATATACACCTCTTCCTGCAAATCCCCATGTAAGAATGCATTCTTTACATCCATCTGATGTAAAGACCATTGCTTTGACGCAGCCACTGCAATCACAACTCTCACTGTTGCCATCTTGGCAACTGGGCTGAAAGTTTCCTTATAATCAATGCCATATGTCTGCGCATATCCTTCGGCTACCAATCTAGCCTTATGCTTCCATCACTATTATGTTTTACTTTGTACACCCACTTGCATCCAATGGCTTTCTTGCCTTCATGCAATTGCACTAAATCCCAAGTCTCATTTCCATATAGTGTATCCATCTCCTCATCCATAGCTTTCTCCCAACACACATTTCCAACAGCCTCATCAATGCATGTGGGCTCTACAACCTGTACAACTTTTACCATGTATGCATAGTGATGTGCCACATAACCATCATAGGTAAACCTCTGCACAGTCCCAATAACCCTTTCCCATCAAGAAATTTGTCAACCTGAATTTCCAAGCATGGAAGTTGTTCTTATCAAGCTTCTCAGGAACAATCTAGTTTATGCTATCATTTGACATCTTGCCAGACACACAAATTTACCAGAAATAGCACTCTGGTTTGTCCTGCATAAACTGCTGTATTTTCTACAGCGGTACTACTACACTCAAATGTCACAACCAGTGACCTCAATGTGCATTCATACACCCAATGGCAACTGTTGACCTCCTTGCAGCACACACAATGTCTGCACAACCAATCTGTCTTCCTGTAGTTCTTAAAAACAGAGTTCTGCATAGAATCGATGACTTACCCGCAGTGCTCAAAATCGCCTGCTTTCTGAAAAACGGAGGTCCTAACGCGCTCGAAACGCTTTTGTGGCCCAAAAAAATATTGTCTGATAGGGTGTAGTCGCCAACACAAATAGGGAAGAGTAGATGAAGCTCTTACCCTCATACCACTTCCTGTGCTTCTCTTGATTGTAGCTCAGCCCTTAGCATGAACCAGGCTCTAATACCATGAAAAGATGCAGGGGAGAAGAGAGCTTGAGCTCTTGCAATAAGCACACACACACTCACAAAACCCTAAAAAAGAACACACAAGGTGAGAGGCTGAAAATCTTCTTCTTCTTCACACACCACTCAACACACCCTATACAAAGATAAGAGTACACACCATATGAAAAGGTACTCAACCAAATATATACTAGGATTCTCTATAGTGTGAACCCAACTAAATGAGCTGGCGTTATAACTATGCCAGTCTCTAGAATGGCTGTACACAGCCCGTTATCCCACTGGCTGTATATCACCCATGATCTCACCAACCATGCCAGTGGTGTAAGTGTGGGGCCTATCCCCCAGGCGGGTCATTAGTGTCCACCGCCTCACTAGATGAGCTCGATATCTCAACCATGCCAGTGGTGTAAGTGTGGGGCCTATCCCCCAGGCGGGTCATTAGTGTCCACCGCCTCACTAGATGAGCTCAATATCTCAACAATCCTAAATCTCCATGAGAACTTGTAAGAAATCATTCATTAATGCCCCAATGAGGATAGCAACTCACCAATGGTACTTGGAAAGCTCTAATGCTTGAAGGAGGTGAAGATTCAAGCCTCTTATGAAAACCATGATGTCTCATTTGCAGTTTTGTAGCCCTCCATTCACCACCAAAATACAAGGTAAATCATCAAGAAATGCAAGAAAAACCTTCAAGCACTTGAGAGAAGCCATTGTAATCTTGCTTAAAGTAGTTAGGACATGGATTTGCTTCAAAAATATGCCATGAGGCTGTATTTTTGCTATTTATTTTTTAGGGTTTTATGAAGTGACTATGTTGCTAATCATCCAGTTAATCAAGCATTGGTTGCCCTAATTAGCATATGTGTGAAGATGGAGGCATAAGGTGATGGATTTCTAAGGTTTCTAAGCACAAAGAAGAAGGGCTAAAAATTCCACAAAAATGTGGGAAAAAATTTGGGGAAAAATGGATCAAGAGCAAGCTTTGATACCACTACAAGAGAGGGGCTACTCATGGCTTGGAGAAGGCATGGGTGTAGGTCACTATCCTTGAGAAAAGGCACGCCAAGAAAGCCATGGAAGCTTGAAAATTTGTAAGTGGGGGGGGGGGTTGCCGGGTGTTCTCCTTTTCGTTTCAAGATATTCTCATGTAAGATCTTTTCCCTCTTATGCATATGGGGGTGTAAGACCATTAAATGCTTCCCCCATGTGGTCCAATTTAACTAATCCAAATCAATCAACTTATTCATCATGATTAACATACTAAAATCTCACTTCCCTGGGTGTGGTCCCATCTTAGAATTGAACAATAGCACCACATCTCCTTCCTTAAAGATTTTGATTTTTGCGTTCCTATCCACCTGAATCTTCCTTCTCTTTTAAACCACTTCAACTGTCCATGCATTAAACAATCTCTTTTCATCCAACTTTAGGAGGTGCACTATCTTATGCTTCTCATATTCTTCTTTTAAACCACTGCAACTATCCATGCACTAAGCTTCCTTCTCTTTTAAACCACTTCAACTATCCATGTGCTAAACAATCTCTTTTCATCCAACTTTAGGAGGTGCTCTATCCTATGCTTCTCAGATTCTTCTGTAAATAACCTTTCCACTATAAATATTCTGACACTTGTTGGAACTAGCATGCACACGAAATGCCTCCAACCCATACACCATAGTCAGTGGTGTCAATTTTGTGGTGTCCTTGTAAGCTGTCCTTGTAAGCTGTCCTAAATGCCCACCACTAAAGGGTATCAATCTTGTGGTGTTCTTGTAAGCTATTCTAAATGCCCACAAAAGGGTGTCAGTCTTGTTTAGACTATGTGGCCCAAGTACTCAAATTTATCTTGAAAGAGACTACTCTTCTTAGGGTTGAGATAGAGTTGGTTTGATCTTCAATATTTTTTATGGAAAGACTAGTATATCATCAAAGAATATGACTAGGAAATGTTGATATTTGAGGAATATGCAATTCATCATATAACTAAAAGTTACAGGAACATTGATAAGTCCAAAGGGCAGTACCAAAAACTCATAAAATGACCAGGCTAAGTCCTAAACATAATCTTATACATATCCTCCTCATCCATTCCTACTTGATGGTAGTAAAACTTAAGGTCGATCTTGCTAAATATCCTAGCCCCCCTTAATTCATCCAATAAATCAATAACTTTGGGGATGGGGCACCTATTCTTTACCGTAATCTTGTTTAGGGCTCTACAGTCTATACACATACAGTAAGTACCACTCTTTTTGTTGGACCAAACATATGGGAGCACCATAAGGTGAGCTAATCAAAACTCTCTCTGAAAGTACTTCTATCTAATGCTGGATTTCTTTTTTCTCTAGCATACGGACTCTATAAAGTGCTTTGCAAGGTGGTGTATTACCTGGAAGAAATTTAATCTTGTGGTCTTTGGGTCTAGAATA
This sequence comes from Cibotium barometz, assembly GCF_041138505.1. Lineage (NCBI taxonomy): Eukaryota > Viridiplantae > Streptophyta > Polypodiopsida > Cyatheales > Cibotiaceae > Cibotium > Cibotium barometz. Next base: position 40,602,029 of record NC_141060.1, read on the forward strand.
TCATAGTCTAGGAGGAAATTCCTCTAAGAAACAATCCTTAAACTCGGAGAGAGGAATGCTTGTTGTAAGAGATTGGTAGGTGTAGTTTCCATGACTGTAAACGAACAGCATATGAGTTTTCTCTCTCTTACATCAAGCTCTCTTAGAAAAAAATCCTTGAACTTAGAGAGGAATGCTTGTTGTGAGGGACTAGTAGGTGTAGTTTCCATGGTTTTAGCAAATAGCATATGTTTTCTCCCTCTTACGCAAAGTCTCTTAGACTTGGCATAGGGTAAAAGCAAAGGGCTAAGCTCTTATTTCATTTGACTCCCTAGACACAAACCCTTACCATCTTTGGTAATCAACATAGTATACGTATCACAGTAAATCTAAGGGTTATATTGATGTCTCCAAGGTATACCTAAAATGATGTCTACCCCCTACAAAGGTGCTACTAGGAAATCTGTTTTCTCCTTATAAGGTTTAATCCATAGACCTACATCTTTCACTACCTTAGTGTAATTATACTTTGTGCTAATGAAAGTAGTTTTAACCTTATAATGTGAGGGAACAAACTCTAGGTTAAGAAATCTCATAGTTCTTTTGAAAATAGAGTCATGTGTGCTAACATCATTATGCCAAGAGTAGTAACATCTTTTCCATTAATAGTTCCTTTCATTCTCAAGAGACAATGAGATTTTCTCTACCTTCATAGTCAAAATACTCATGATCATTGGTTATCCTATTACTTGAATGAGCGGCCCACCTCGTGGTTATGCTCTTGCTTCTTGAATGAGCGGCCTTCCTCCTTGTTGTTATACTCTGTCTTGAATGAGCCATCCTCCTAGTCATCCTTGATCATGTGCAGTAGTATCATTGCCATGTTTCTCTTCTTCTTATTTGGACAACCGTTGCAATATGACCTTCTTTGCTACACACGTAACATCAAATAATATAAGGCTTAGAGTCCCCTTTGTTAGGCTTGTTGGAAGTGTCAACCCTCTCGTGTTATTGTTACACCTGTAACATCAAATAACACGAGGCTTGGAGTCCCCTTTGTTAGGCTTGCTAGAAGTGCCAACCCTCTCACATTATTGTTGTTATTGCCCTTGGGTTTATCAAATTTCTTTACAAAGAAATTCGGATTTCTTTTGTTGAATTTCTTTAGAACAAATCTTGATTTCTAGGGTTTTTTCACTAGATGCTTGGAATTCTTTGCCTCTTTTAGAATTCCATCTTTCCTCTCATAATTCATGGCTAAGGAAATAAGGGAATATGGGTGAAATATATTTTCGGTTCTAATGTGGGTCTAAGTCCTACTATAAATTTTCTCTTTTGCTATTTATGTTTTCTCTTTTGATAATACAATTATAAATATCTTTATGCATTTTTTTTCCAATATGGACTAAGATTAATTTGGGATATAAATATTACGCTTTAACTTTATAAAATTCTTAGACATTTTCCTTTGGCATGTCCTACATAAGATAAGAAACTAGTCCTTCCACTTAAGCTCTAAGATGATGGCATCAAAAAGCAAATTGCATGAAATTAAAATCTAAAACAAGATTGACAAGCTAAGTAGGATTATGGTCAAGCCTGAACATTAATAAGAATATGTTATAGCCAAACGATAGATTACATAGGCATAGTGCACTTGAAAGAATAGATTTTTGAGATGCTCCTCATGATCATATTATCTACATTGAGGTAAAGAAACTTTAGACATTGCAGGCAAAAGAGTGTTTCCATCCATATTAATAAAAGTAAGAAAGTTAAGGCTTGTAAGGACAGTGACACTTTCTTGCTATTTCTTACACTTGAGTTTCCCTTAGAAGAATGCAACTCTTTCTTCTCCAAGTTGTGATTTCACACCTTTGCATGGATGCCTCATTATTTTCTCTCTTTTTCAAAAGCATTGCCCTAACTTGTAAACCCTTGTGTATCACATGGTCTCAAGAGATGGTTAAAGAATCACTTATTTGTGAATTTGAGCATTCTAAATATAATCTAGAGGGAATAAAGTGAAATAGGAATCTTTATCCAAGTATAAAATTAAACAACATTCTCACAATAACAAATAAATTAAATAGAAGAATATAATTCAAACATAGAGAAGGTGAACATGAACACTTGAAAAATAATTCACCACACAAGACACAAGCATTGGGTATAATCTCCCCCCCGACATGTGTGGCTCCTTCTCCCACATGCAGTATTTATGTCATATTTATATTTTTAGCCCTTAGAGTCAATAATAGCACCTTTTCCTCTTTTGGGCTTTTGCTTTACATATAAAAAAACCTTGTCCAAAAGTTTCTAAGGTTTATACATGATAAAACCTTTGCCCAATGATAAATACTAATGGGCCTTTACACATAACTACTTGTGCACACACACACATAAAATAATGTTATGTACATTCACACATAAAATCTATCCACATGATGGGCTACAAATGATTAATAAAATTCTAATACATAATTAGCACATGATCTTCATCTTCACACCACCACTCAATCCACCATCCATATGACACCTCAATTAGTACCCTCGCACATCTCATTCCATATACGACACCTCAATCGGTACCCTCATATAGTGCGACACCTCAATCAATACCCACGTACATCTTAGTACCTGTACTCGTAGACATAATCCATGTTAGTTAAATAATCAATTAAACACATTAATTAATCCCAACACCGTCATGAGAAATAGGCAATCATAATATCAAGTTATGTGTACCAACATACATGGTACACATGGGTGTCCCCAATATAAAATAAGAAATATAATTCCCAATACTCAAGAGTAGTTCTCATAACATAAAGCTAACCCATTTTAGATAAGAGTCACATTTTTTGTTCACTTTGATAATCACATTGTGCATGTAAATATTTTCATAATTATTGAAAGTTAAAACCCCTTCTTTTGAACTCATGTGATATCATACATATTCCTAAGTGAACCTCCTCAAGCCCCATGGTCATAGATTACCACATACAACTAGCAAATCGATGATTGAAATGGTTAGTTATCCACTCAACATGGAAACACAAATCCATTTTTTTGGTACATAATTTAGTACTTAAATGGTTATAATGGGCGTATTATTAGTCGTGTGGTCTTAATTCTAAGAATATTAGTGCATATGATTAAATAAAATTATGGAGTTATAATGCCTAGCATTTATATATGGAATTGTATCTCACAAGCTAGGGTCTTTAACATCAACTGCCCATGTTCCAATATATAATCTTCCTATATAACTAATCAATCATTGCATATACTCTTATTATATAGCCTACTGTAGGAAAAAATATAAGCTCTACAAATTTTATCTCCTTTATTAATGAGACATGTAAATGTTCTTGCCCACCCAGTGCAATGTAAACCTCAATACCACTACAAGGCAAGTGAGATGACTTACTTCCTCAAGTGAGATCACTCACCTCTTCCATTGGACATAGTGGGTTATTTTTTTCCCAATGCTAGTAGCTAAAGCGATAAAATATTATTCAAGGTATTTTCTATATTTATCATTGAAAATCAAGAACATTTTGGTCTCAAGCCATTGCTAAGCTATCGTAGCAAATCTTAAGTTAGCCTTATTTATAGTTGGTGACAAAGCTTATAAGGAAATATAATCCTTAATAGTTTTTATTTATTAGACCACAATGTTTGGATGATTTACTTTAATAATAATGAATGGCATCCATTCTTGCTATTAAAGCACATATTATAATGCTATTGAAAAATAAGCTTAGCTTCAATAATTAGTGAAGCAAACATTTAAATAACAATTTGAAAAATAAGCCTAGCCTCATTTGTAGCAAGTAATTGGAATAAAACTCAAATTATGGTCACTCAAGTCCTCATGCACCATCTTCCCTACTATAAAAATCATCTTCCTTTAGGAGCCACCTTCCCTACTATAAAAATCATCTTAACCAAGCCAATACTCTGTTTATTAGTGGATGTAGATCACAATAGATCAAGTGGCTATATAGTTACAAAAGAATCACATATTTAAGAATGCCTAAGATGTTTAACATTTTGACCTAAGAGTTGTTTTCATGCTATATGAAATTAGAACATAGCTATAGCTCATTCTTCATGAACACCATGAGAGTGCTTTAATATGTTATGGGAAAGTTTTGAAAAACTTCTCGAAGCTCCTTATTATAATATACAAATTTTGATACATTATCTTATGGAGATTAATTCTTCTCATGTGACATCATGCAAGAGGACTAAAAAAAAGAGCATCAACCAATAGTAGGCCATTAGTGTGCTCCACACTTGTTTTACTAAACTTGCATTGTTAGGTAATGATTATAAAGAGCATTGGTGTAAAATTTGTTATAACATTCAATACTCTATTGGCTAAATGCTATGAAATGAGGTGGATTGGTGCAATCCTTTTGGAGAACATGTGGGGCAAAAATTGTAGTATCACTTTAATACTTTATGAGGAATGCTATGAAATGAGGTGGAGTGGTGCAATTCTTTCGTCTCGGAGACCTTTTTCCCTTGTCTATCATAAGAATCCTTTGCCATTTACCTCCAAGAAAGATTTTAGCTATGGGAGGAAAGAATTTTCAATACTTTCTTACAAGAATCATTATTTAGCATTTGTTGTTGGTTGAAAAAAGACTCTTTTGGCTATAGGGAGAAATAAAGTGGACCTAACGACAAGAAAAGTTGTTGAGGTGCAGTGCATGAGGTTATGATAAGTTAAAAGGCATGTGAGGGGATGATACCTAAGAGTCTTTTATGGGGAGCATAGTAAGGAAGCATAGTAAGGCTATGTGTTGCCACTTTGAGGGCATTTAGGAGCTTTGGAAGCTCATCTAGGAGGGGGGCAAGGACAAAAAGAAAAGACAGAGAAAAAATGACTCTCTTTTGTGAAAACGTTAATACCAAGATATGAGAGGCCATGGGGTTGTATTTTCCAAGATAACAAGGCATATTATGGTACATTAAGTCTATATATCATAGTAGATCGATCCAACTCTTGGGCTCATACAACCTTCTTGACAATCTCCTAATCTCCTAGAGTAAGGCTTAACAATCTCCTAATCTCCTGGGGGAAGGCATGTTAGGTGAGTAAGGCTTGACATTTTGGCTAAGATTAGGGAAGAGGTGGTCATTGTCTTGCATTAATCGTGCTAGTTAGATTGATTAGTGGAGGTTGATTAGGGTTGTAAAGGCTTTGAAAGATGCCAATTGCGAATCCTAGTCCATTAGGGCTTGGGAGCTTTGCACTCACAACATTTGTGCTATCGTGTTACAATGCGGGTATATTTGGAGTGAGCACAACTGATCCGGTGAACGTGATAACGGGCCTGGCGCTATTCTATGGCGGGCTGGCGCAGATCCTCGCCGGAATGTGGGAGTTCGCCGTCGGGAACACGTTCGCGGCCACCGCATTCACGTCGTATGGGGCTTTCTGGCTCTCCTTTGCCACCATATTGATACCCAGCTTCGGCGTCGGCGCCGGCTATGGCCAAACGCCGCCATCCGTGCTCCTCCACGCGGCGGGAATCTATCTGCTCGCCTGGTCCATCTTCACCTTCTTCATGCTTCTGGCCTCCTTCAGAACAACCATCGGGCTTGTTCTGCTCTTCCTCATGCTCACCCTTACCTTCTGTTTGCTTACTGCGGCGGAGTTTGGCAGCCAGCTCGGGTCCTTCACCGGCGTCCATAGAGCCGCGGGCTTCTGCGGCATCGTCACCGCTGCCATCGCCTGGTATAACGCCCTCTCTGGCCTGCTCGATAGCCAACCTGATCCCCTCTTCACTCTCCCCGTTGGTAGAATCCGGCGCCGCTTCGTCACCGCTCCCGCGTCGTCTGCCACCTCTCCGCCACCCAAGAAGGGTGGGCGGTAATACCATAGGTTATCGTGCCACCTTATCCGAACAATAAAAAACGCACATACCTTCCATTTGTATCCTCTTATACATATTTATTATTTTATTTGAAATTATAACACGAACTACATAATAACCAAATGTCATTGCCCAATGGCACTTTGTAATCAGAGGAATAAGCAACCAACTCTCACTTTTAAATAAATTTCATATGCAGGAAAACTTATGATTACTACCCTTAATGTCTTTCTTTGTTGAGATAGCTAGCCGATTCCAACGGCTCTCTCTCTCTCTCTCTCTCTCTCTCTCTCTCTCTCTCTCTCTCTCTCTCTCTCTCTCTGGGCCCTTATAAAGGCCATGATCCACTCGAGTTCAAGTCCCACCGTTGGTCGTATATGCCCCCGTGCTGCATTCTACCGATGTTAATACCCCTCTCTCTCTCTCTCTCTCTCTCTCTCTCTCTCTCTCTCTCTCTCTCATGCCCTACTGAAAGTGCTAGCAGTTGGACAACGATCATCTTTTCTCAGCCCTTGAACCTCCCACAGAAATACTTTGTCAAAGTCCCTATCAGATCTCTCAAAAACATGTGTGATAACCTCTTCAGCTGACCTTTTCTAAAGGAGACTACATATACCTGCATGGAAGACTGCCCAACATCCACAAAAACTAGATCCCATATGCGAGGGTTATGGTCGTGACCTTATGCATCAAGCTAAGTGGGTGAAACACTATGTGACATTAAGCGAATGTAGACATCATTTCAATTTCCTTGATTAGAGAAAAACCTTAATTTCAATTTCTTTTCTTTCTAATGTTTCCTCTCAAAGGTAACCAAAAAAAAGCAATCAATTAATTAATCGAATTTTCTTTTTCACTCGTTGTAGACCCCTAATGTGATTTTTATTTATTACTCGGAGTTCTCATTATGTGATGATAATTTCTATATAAGGCAACACTATATTGGCTTTCACTACTTCATCTAGCAAATTCTTTAATGTTTCAACCAATTTAACAATATTAAAAAATACTAAGGACTTTGAAAATTTTGAACAAGTATTATTAAAAATGTCATTTAAATAATCCATGTACTTTTAGATTTATTAGATTTATTAATGTTGAAGCATTGTTTATCCTCCCAAATTTGTAACACAGAAATCAAAGAATAGAAGGATTTGAGAGGGACAAAGACATACTTATGAAAAAAAGATTTTAGATTTTTGTAAGGAGACTTTAATCCTAAAACTGAGCAAATGGGGAAGTCATAGACTTTGTTCATATATATACTTACTAAATGCTAGAGATAGTGGAATGGACCATTTCTAAGTTACGGTCGACCGAGTGTGAACACTATCCATTTGTAGTTAATTTTGATATTAAGCAATAAACAATCATTCCCCTGGTAATAGAATAAGTTGGCCACACCCAAACTCAAGTGTGAATAAGGGCTAGTTTTATATCTATATATATAAAGACATTATTTCATAATGACTAAACACAATCCCCCTTTCCACTAAACGAGTTCTCAAGTCTTCTACTTGCTTTTTTCTCTTTGTTGTGTGTAATAGAGAGAAAGAGTTAATCCCTCTTTCCACTAAATGAGTTCTCAAGTATTCTACTTGCTTTTTGCTCTTTGTCGTGTGTGATAGAGAGAAAGAGTTGAGAGTGGAGATTAGACTCCTTAGTTCATGTTCATGTCTACGATTGGTGTGAGAGAGAATAGATAGTGAGAGGTGTGTGAGTCTTTATAGGAAGGTGAAGCAACTTCCTTTTGTGAGACAGAGAGGAAAGGTTGAAGAAGAGGAGCTAGCAACCATCGGTTGCTAGCTTAGATGGATTTAAGAGACTCGATCTTAGAAGCAAGGTAGCAACCATCGGTTAAGCTTAGATGGATTTAAGAGACCCAATCTTAGAAGCAAGGTGAGTTCCCCATGATCATTGTTGCTTATTTGTGCTCTTGTATGTGAATGTGCGGGAGTTCTAGAGAGAGCTAAAAGGGGCCATAACATTTTTGGTACCAATCTTGCTTCCTCCACTGATTTTAGAGCCTCTGTTTCCTCGTGCAAGTATCTTTTCCCTTGGCTACTTTTTTCTGAGCGGTGTTATATAGGTTAACTTTGGATATGAAAAATACATATCTAACCCTCCAAATGTGTAAATTATCGTTTACTAGTTTTTCATGCCCACTAGTTTTTCACACATGAAAATCATTTTTTATGTTTGTGAAAAACGAATTGAAATTGCACCATGATTAAAGGGGTTGTTTTGCCAAATATATAAGTCCTTATCTAAAAGAATCTTTTCCTTATCTTTAAAAATCTAAGTTTTTCACGCCCATGAAAAAAAGGCTGGTTTTCATGTCCGTAAAAAATGATTTCTTCTTATTAAGGAAAGATTTATGACCTAAATCATCATTAAACATCAAAGGGCATCAACATAGACCTCTAAAATAAAATTTAAGAGTACATAGTTTTTCATCCCATGAAAGTCCTTTCCATGCCCGTGGAAAACCAAGTAGTTTTTTGTGTCGAACTCAAGACCAGGTCCATATTTGGATCATTGGAGTATAGTGCATACTCTCTACACTGAAAAAACACAAGTGAAAGACTAGATTTTCAAGCCCATGAAAAACCATGTATTTTTTCTTCACACCCATGAAAAGCTATCTATATGGAAACCAAAAAATTGATCAAAAATTAAACTATTATGGTGTAATTTAGCCTATCTAGATAAATTAGCATGCACTTAAAATTTGGGAGAGATTGGTGATAAACTCACTCCACCTAACGTCAGTTAGTTCTACTCATTTGGAAAGCACCCAATTAAGTGCTTTGGAGAGGACTAAAAGCTATAAAAACTAGTAGCAGAAATCCATGGAGAATTCTCCAAGAATTGAGGAGAAAATGGATGAGAGGATTGCATCTTCTCCCACAAAATACAATAGTCTTTTGGACTATAAATGACTATATGGGTAACAATCGGAAGTTGAACAAGAAGCTCAATCATCTAACTATAGTCAAGTAATGAGTAGGGGATGAATGAGTGTTGAGGGTAGGATAACATTTTACTGAAACAAAACTACCCCTGATAATATTTGTGTATAAGGACATAATCTTGCTAGTACCTCTGAATAACCACATTTCACTCCTCGCATTAGGAGAGATGATGTCAATGCTCTTAGATAAGCATTCTTTCCTACTACAAAGGAAAAGAAATCAAAGAAGCTCAACTATGAATACAGATGCTTACTCGAGAAAGCAAGGCTTGGATATGTGCAATGAGCTAATGCTAAGTAGAGAAATAATGAGAGAATACAAACTCTAGAACTAAGTTTTAGCTTAAGCTTCAATAAGATGCTACCCAAGCCCAAGATCTTTCCCAAGCCTTAGAGTGGGTATGCCACCTTTAGAGATAATTTTTGGGGAAGGCTCTAGAGAGGGTTGGGAGACTCAACTACGTAACTTAACATTATAGAGCCTAATCCTAACATGATGAAAGAATTGACTGACCAACTTTACACAAAGCAAGACATTAATAACCTATTGTCTGACCCATAGTTCCTGGCACATATGCAGACAGTGTTGTGACCTAATCATGCATGAGAACTCTAGTCAAGGAAGTCTAAGAACCAATAGAACACACCCCTATTATGCCCAATTAGGGCCTACACCTCCATATGTGCCTAACCCAGAAAGGGGTAGAGGACAAAGAAGGGGGGTGCTTATTCTGATAAAACTTGGTCAAAGACACAACACAATTGGTCTTCCTATACCAACCCAATCACAGCCACCCCAACTGATCTATTAAGAATGGCCACTGAAAAATAGGAATGAGGGTGGCTAGGGAATTGGGAAAATCTCATGCACTAAGGCCAACAAAGATAAAGCCACATCATATAACAAAGTTACTGGTGATGGAGACTCAAATTAATATATAGAAACCTTTGAGGCAACTTGTGAAATATGACCCACTTATGATCTAATAAAGATTCGTTCTTTTTCCCTACCATTAGATGAGAAGGCTCATCAATGGTATAGAACCTTGAACCTTGAGAATAATGCAAATTTCACTCGGCTTAAAAACATATTCGTGCATAAAGTGGTGAGTGGCATGGACCCATAATATTAAGCAACAAGAGCATGGGTTGATGTGAGAAATTATGCCCCTTGATTGAAACTTCTAAAATCTCAGTGTAAACTTTGGAAGAGGTTGATCAATGATGACCAATTATTGTCGTGTTTTCATGAGGGAGTACAAGGCCCAAAGATGTGTGATTATTTGCTCTTAGCCAGACCAATTTCTCTAGATGTATGTTGCAAAATGGCTATAGAATTATAAGATATAACATGTTGCAAAATGGCTATAGAATTATAAGATATAACATGTTGGATATACCACAACCAGATGATACAAAGTCTCCATTAATGGTTGCACCTTCTTGGAATTCGAGTCACGATGGCTTTAGGATACGAGAAAAATAAGTAAATAACATAATTGCATATGGACAACTAAGCATGACCATACTAGAAAAACTAAAGCTAAAAGAGGTAAGAGATTTGCCTCTACCCAAGAAGAGAGCGAATCTAATATTCAATATGTATACATGATCACACAAGTACTGAGTGCCTGCATGTAGACACAATCACACGAGCATTAAGTGGCCACATGTGCGACCTAGACAAATGATTTATTGCGCTCATTGTAGTGTTTAGGGAATCATGATACCACCATGGGTAGGCTCCCTTGACTATACAACCAATAGCTTAATTGCCTCCACACAAGGCAACCTTTGGTTTTACCATCACCATATGCTCATGCTTATTGGGCCTATACGGTTTACTGGCCCTATATAACAAAAAGTATAAAACTATCCAAGGCGTATGTGTAGAGTACCCAACATATCTATATCACCACTGGTCTTACCATCACAACCACCTCCACCTAAGCTAACATATCTATATCACCACTGGTCTTATCATCACAACCACCTCCACCTAAGCTAACATATCTATATCACCACTGGTCTTACCATTACAACCATCTCCACCTAAGCTAACACCGATCAATCAAGTTTTGATCAATAGGGTCCAATTCATTACCCCAGAAGAGAGTCTTACACTCTTGCATTGGGAATTAGCTATGCTTAGGCTACCCAAGAGGGGCTAGGAAGGCCCCAAGCCTTGCCCACCAGCCCTAGAAGGGCTCAACAAACTATCGACTAGCCCAAGAGGGCTTGGCCAGGCAACCGGCTAAGACCCATGGGCCAGCCCAGCCATGCATCCTTTCCCTAGAAGGATGGTTGGTTTTTAGCCTTCGGAATTCTCCCACATGCATAGTGGATGGTCAGATTGCGCTCCAAAAAGGAAGTGCATTTTCTCGCTCTATGGCGAGCTTCGACGAAGAGAGAGAATGATTAATCAACCCTAATTCAGAGATTAATCAACCCTAATTTTTACTAATCAGAGATTAATCAACCCTAATTCCAACCATTGGGCTCAATTGATGGTTGAATCTTGCCATTAGGGACCTAGCACCATAGCTCCCTCTATCACTTTATATTGTAAAAGCCCCTTGTTTATTTATCATTATGCTTAATCCACCATGTTAATCCTCTTTTGGGATCCACCTTAAATCCTTCAATGTGGGATCCCTACCCCCTCTGCGCATCGAACTTTGGGGTGCTAGCAACAACGGAAGTAGCAACCTTATGCACAGGGTAGAGCTTCCCACTCGGGGCCTCGCCCACGAATGTCTGGACAAGAGACTAATCCCTTGGTTTTTCCAAAACCGAACCCAAAAAAAACTTCCCTCGCCTAGAAAGCATAGGCGATTCCTCCAGGAAAAATCTTCTAGCGTAGTCAAGGGCCTTAACTGACTTTTGTATTCCGACCGAACCCATGGGTCACATGGCCAAATCAAAGGAGGAACTTGCACTTGGTTCATAGAAACCAATGCTTTTTCCCCCATCAAAGATGCATATCCGTTGATTCTTTTTCCATAGAACAAGGATTATCCTATGACTTACTTCAACTGTCGTAACTTGAACAGAATTGAATTTTAATTATAGGGATCCATCAGTCCAGCCTAAACCCATCCAATCCCATGGGTTAGCCAACCGCCCAACCACTGTATTGATAGGATCCATTGGAACATAGGTAAGAGAGAAGGGGATAGGGGATAGGGAAGAAGAGAAGGGGATGGGGATGGGGAAGGAGAGATGGAAGGAGTTAATATTGAAGGGGATGATGAAGCTCATGAAGGAGGGAGTGAAGAAGGTAATGAACAAGTAAGAAATTTCTCTCTCGAGATTGAGCTTATTTATTCTATCATATGATTGACCAATGTGCATTTAGGGTCATTGATTAAAATGTTAGCTTGTGTGGTAGGATCAATGAGTTTGAGTATGTTCCCAACACGTTTGGAGATAAGCTTTTTTAGATTAGGAAACTTGGGGAATTAGACCTTACTACTCTTGTTGTGGAATTTGATGAAGAAGATAAGAAATGGATCGAAGTTGAGTTAAGCAAGATAGTTGATGCAAGAGGAAAAAAGGGTTGGCACAAGATTCTAATTCAAATACTCACACAACTTGTTTTCAAGGTAATTTTCTACTCGTAACTTACATTTCTAAAAATGTTAGATTAAATATTTGTCTTCCATTTACAAAGTGAAAACATAAACTTACGTTAATTGTTCTTGTTTTATTATATTATGTTTTCTTTGAAAGGATGAAATGGAACAAAAAGTGGATGAAAAGACAAAGGGCATGGATGATGAGGCTAGACAAAAGGTCATAAGAGAGGTGGAGGTGTTGTATAGAGGAAAAGCATGGAAGTATGCGAGGCTTGTAGATCCTCGCAAATGGTGAGTGTTACTGGCATGCCGTCTTTTCTTTGCCTTGGTATGAGCCAAGCAAACACATTGCCACAGAGGAGAAATTGAACTTTATTGTTGCTTCCTGCATTAAAGATGAAGACAAATCCTTTCTTGTGGGGATGCTTGGCAATTCCCAATCTCTTATACGCACCTTGGAGTACTTACCTAATGACAAGAGGAAGATACGAGATTGGTTACACATGTTTGTTTATTGGCTTCAAATTTTCGAATTGGGGGTATCTTTGCTGCATGACATACGTAATGCAGATAGAGCGAGGCTTCCTAATAACAACAATGTGTACACAGAGTATGTCATGACCAATCGAAAGAAAGTACTTTAAAAGGGCTTTCAAGAATCATCAAGGAAGCATTGGATTCAACAATGACATCGAGCACCAGCCCAGTCTTCGCAAGCCCACACAACATGTTATTTACATGTGAATTGCTTCCTATATACTTCTTGACCTCTTCAGTTAATGACACCTATTGAAATCAGCTTATGTAATAAGCAGGTGGCTTCTTAAGCTTGTGAGTGTGGGTTCACTTGAGAGCATACCTTCTCCAGCAACTATATGGGCTTGCAATGATACACCATTATATATGTATGAAGACTTGCAATTGGGAAGAGTAAGTGTGTATTCTTTGAGTTCTTGTAATACCATAGTCAACAACTATAACTTATTCTTATTCCTGTTACACCTATACACAGGCTATTTCTAGTATTGAGAGAGATCATTGTCCATGGTGATTGGACATGGAAAAAATATAGCACCAGATGAAGAGATGGATCTATATCAACAACATAAGTCTGTATTACTTCTACGAGCACAGCCTAAGATTATAGATGAGGTAAGTGAGAATCGTTTGCCTTTCATGTGTTATAATATAATTACATGATGTAACATGTGTTTTGCATGTGTGTTATATGTTTTAAATACTCCCATTACATTCCATGCCCAATCTACTACATCGGCAGCCACATTACTCACGCCACCTGTGAACCTAGGAAGACAACTTGTAGAACAGGCCTTGCAGGCAAGCAAGAGGCAAGTAACACAAGCAGGGAGTAGTAGCATTAGTGGAGAGGAAACTAAGAACATTGGAGATCCACCAATAGACATTTTGAAACCAAAAGGTGAGTTGACTCTCCATACATATCACAATGAAGATCCCTACTTGACCTAGCCATGCTAATATTTAAAATTGTGATAGGAATTATAGTGCTCATAACAAATATATATTTTGAATACCATGCATTCAAGAAGACACTCAAAATGTATAAACAAAGACATGTAGAAAACAAGAAAAAATTACTCAATTCGCATTGCTAATTGAACACTAGCTATCATGTAAGTTCCTCTCCCATTATCCATGTGAAGCTCCTGTCTCCAGCTAACATGTAAGTTCCTCAGTAATATGTTTTTGAATTAATTCTTCCTCTATCTATGTGAAGTCTGTCTCTAATTTATTTCAAAAAACCTATGTAAATCGATCAATCTTTGTTTTTTTGAAGTCCTTGTGTGTGATTTAAATTTCGTGTGATTAGGTCTCTAGTTTGATTATAATTTAGTAGTGATCTATTGAAGCTGATCAATCTCTCTAGATTGAATCACATCAAAAAAGATAGGCTTGTAAGCTCACAAAATATTTATAATGAAAAACAAGTCAGAGAGTAAGCAACTTTAAGAAGCCCCCTCCTCAACGTCCATGGGGTGATCAAAAGCATAATAATTCCCATCCACCATGAATGGGATATTTTCTTGCATGCATCACAGTCTCGTGTTTGTAAACATGGAGTTTTATTTATGTGTCAAGAATATCATAATTGTTTGGTCACAATGTAAGCATGCAAATAGTATCATGGTCTTATGTGAAGCACCATGTGTACTTTGATATGGAATGGAAGGATTCTCATGTTCTTGACGAAGGGGTTTAATCTTGTGCATACTCATTAAAATACTCCTCAACTTGATTGCTACAACAACAACATCTTATCAATATCAAAATCATCATGATCTTACAAGAAATTATACCAAGGTTGGATATGAATGGTTACTATGGTTGTGTGTTACCCCCCAGACCCATTTTCCATCCAAAAACTCCAAGCTGTTCCACAAACTCTCTCCCTGTGAGAACCTCAGTTGTTTTATAGATGATATTCTTCAATAGATTCAACTTCTATAACAACACGGGTAGCTTCTAATGCTAGTAAATACACAATTACAGTTCGAAGTTTGTCCTCCTTGGTCCCCTTTCCCTTGAGAACAGTCACAAGTGCATTTCGATCAACACTCCCTCGCCCAAGCATATCATCCTCTAGGTTATAGTACCCATCTAAAGACCTTACCTTGATTTCCCCTAAGAGGGCAGTTGGAAATGTTTGTGTGCTTGTCTATCATCTTGTTCCTCTTAGCCAACTCTGGGAGAGAATTTACATCACTTCATGGTCGACACCTATCGTGCCTACCATTTATCCACAAGCTTGGTTCCATGGCTTACATGGCCATGGCGTTCAATTGCGTTGAGCGCAATTGAATGCCATAGCCATATAAGCCATGGAACTAAGCTTGGACATTGGGTTTGGACATGATAGCCAGCATGAGAAGGAGCTTTGTTTACCATATTGTGAGTCGACAAGCTTCGTAGCTATGAACATAGTAGAGTCGAGGAGCTTTGTTTACCATATTGTGAGTCGACGAGTTTTGTCCACCACAAGCTTGGTTCCATGACTTATCTAGCCATGGCGTTCAATTGCACGCACATGATTGAATGCCATGGAACAAAAATGTAAACTTGGGTGCACATATTAAACTCGGGCTGTATGTATATCGATAAATATACATAAATATATATATACACATATATTTATTCATGTAAATATATATATGTACTTATTTCTTGTTAAATAAAAAATATTTGAATAAGTCATAATCAAATATTTTTTAAATTTAAAGATTAGATTACTATTCTCATAGAATAGAATTTTTCATCATTATTGATAAATATTAGTTTTGAATTAAAATAGCAAAACTTATTTTGATATTTTTTTTAAAAGTGAATGTAAAATAGTAAACAAATCATTAATCTATTAATTTTGCAGGTCTACAAAGGTTTTCTTGGGAAATTTTGGAGAAACTTCTATTGAAGTTCCTTTCATGGATGGAAGGGCTGTGGCTTCACATAAAATGCTGCAATAAAAGCTTAATTGCAATCACGATGTGGTGTTAGAGGCATTGATTGAAATGGATGGAGTTTATCAAGTTCTTTGTCCAACCCCTATCTATAAAGGGATTGATAGTAAGAAACATTTCATACTTGAATGTAGTTTATCTTCCTACTTTTTAGCAAGAGTAGATCAAAGCAACCCAAAGTCTTCTAGGTCACACTGCAACACCAATGTAACATAACAAAGTGGGGGTTTCAACTCTCCAATATTAGTAGTACTCCCTTTTTCTTTCTATAATAAAATGAAACTTTTGACTTTTTGTGCCTTAGAAATTTTAATAGACTGATATTCTTTCACGGAGTAATTGATGAGGAAGTCAGACAAGAAGGATCATGCGATGAAAACAGTGTCTTGGATATTGAAGTAGAGACTATATTTCAAGAACCAGTGTTAGCATTCCAAATAATTTGGACTCTTCCTCGTACTGATCTCCTCAAAAGTTGGTGGAAGAATGTGAATACAAGGTTAAAGTGACTGATCTACCCAAGCTTTGTGTTGGGAATTCTATTTATGAATTGATAAAAATGGAAAAGGGATGGAGGGCATGGAACATAAGTACGATGTAAATGCATGGACAAAACCACAAACAGAAACCAGATCTAACAAAACCTTTAATCTAAGAAAAAGCTTTTGTGGTGGAACCTATCAGTGTATGAATGAAAGATGTTTGTTCCTTGCCCGTTCAAAGGTTCCAAATAGACTTTATTGGAAAGGGCAATTATTGAAGTCTCCTCCAAAGGGCTCTTTGGCAATGGGTAGTTTTGGGAACTTAGAGTGATTCTTTTGTAAGCATGTTCCTATGTGTGTGGGGATATGCTCAATGTGTGTATACTACTTTATGCCCACAAAGACTCTTCCCACAGCAAATTGTTCATACAGCGGGAGATGCATACACATGAGGTACCAAAGAGGATGTGTAGAGTAGCTTTGAGAAACACAAAAGACCTTGTTGATCGAGTAGTTAGCATGGACCACAATGCAGGTCCGAGAAAGATTCAGATGATTATTGTTAGGGAATTAATTTTGAAAGCATTTCCAGATGAAGATAGAAATGTGGGAGAACACATGTCTGAGAAAGAGTTTTTTGAGATGGCACAAGAGTTCCAAGGATTGTTGAAGCTTACCACATAAGTGATTCCTAGTACTTTTATGTATTGTAGTTGGAAATTTAGTAAGTGATTCCTAGTACTTTTATGTATTGTAGTTGGAAATTTAGTAAGTGATTCCTCGTACTTTTATGTATTGTAGTTGGAAATTTCAAAACACTGTGTTTATGGATATATTTGTTGTGCAGGCTAAAGCAAATGGTCATGCATAGTCAAAAGACTTATCGATCATGAGGTGAAGGGATAGAAGCAATCTTCGAACTGAAGAGAAAAAGTCATTTTGCATTCTTCCACTACAGTTGTTTCCCCTTACAAGCTCAAAATTCGGATGAGAGATGTTTTATATTTAAGATGTCAACAATAGGACCAGGCTCAAGGATGGACATTGTGGATTAAATGGATGCTGATAGTGATGGTGATTTGCGACACTCTTGGTTTTTCTTTAATCATGTTCATAGAATTGAGGGATGGCATGATGGCCGCACATGTGTATGACCCCTTGTGAGTAGTTTCATTTTTAGCAGCCTTCACCGATTAATAGTTTCCTCACACACTTCTCTCATATTTGAATTTTGTTTTTAGTGTCCAAATAGTTCCCTTGGACACTTCTCTCATATTTTAATTTTATTTTCAGTATCCAAGAGTTGTTAATAATTGCCACATGTGAGTTCAAGGAAGAAGATAAAGAGGCACAGGTCTTATTCTGGGAGAATCTAAATTTGGTTATGGATTGAGCAACGAGGGAAGCTAACAATTTTTTGTGGATTTATGGGCTGATTAGGCAGGAGCCAATTGGAATGCTATTCGTAGGGTTTATAACAATAGCGAAAAGATGGGTTGGAAAACAACGCTCCTGCCTTTTTCATTGGAGAGATAGGCTTAATGTTCATACCAATAAATAAAATTTCTCATAGTATAGAGAGGTGTACATTGCAATGTGTGAAAAATGGAGGACATTCCAGACAAAAGATGATGCTCTTGTACAGTTTAGAAAAATTTGTGCTTGGTGGGCAATAGGTAAAGCTGCAGATAAGAGCATTGCAAAACTTGATAGCTGGCTTAGTTGGTGGCATTTTAGAGTAGTACACTAGGGACACTTTCTTGTACATGTGCATAAAAGCTCTTTGTTGTTTGTAAGATATATGTTTTCTTCTTAAAATGAGATCATGTCAAGACCTAAGAATCATGTGTGTGTGCACGGTGGGGATCCCAAAATCAATGCATTGGTGCCCAACCAAGACTAATCTATCGGAATCAAAACATGGGAGTTGGCTAGTAGGAGAGGGTTATAAGCACAAAATTAGCCTCTATGATGCTTGTGTCACAAATATGATAAATGCAATCTTTCAATGCACTCGACAACATACATTAGTAGTGCACCTAATCTTCAAATACTAATAGATAGAACTTTGTCAAAGCAAAAGACCAGCCCATCTCCTAGAGCCACTTCATGAATAGTTGGTGATGTAGTGACGGGAACTCCAATGTTTACAGATAGGATAAAATTCAAGGGGGATAAGAAGACTATTCGAGCAAAGAGACCTCTTC
This sequence comes from Cibotium barometz, assembly GCF_041138505.1. Classification (NCBI taxonomy): domain Eukaryota; kingdom Viridiplantae; phylum Streptophyta; class Polypodiopsida; order Cyatheales; family Cibotiaceae; genus Cibotium; species Cibotium barometz. The sequence continues at coordinate 40,620,637 of NC_141060.1, forward strand.
ACCAAGGAGAAGAGGAAAATGCTGCTAATTATAGTCATAGACCATAATTTATCTCTGTGATAGTAAACCGGGTAGACTATGTAAGGGCAAATGATGCAACAATAGACTTGGAGCATGATACATACAAACAACTAGTAGAAATGGAAAAAGAAATTCATGATACAAGTGGGCTATTAGGAGAGTTCCAAAGACAAGCAAGGTAAATCGCTCCTTGTTTTTCAAGTGACTGTCAGTTGTCACACGGACAAAAGACAAGATGTGCTATTTTTGCAATATTGATGTGAGACATACATGGAAGATTCAAATACTAGTTTTACATCCACCCCCTAGTGTTCCTGATGATGAATGGCCCATTGCAAAGGGAACCTCCTTGAAAATTGGGGAAGCACAAAAGCTTATTTGTGCAAGTTTTGATATTGGTATTTCACTTGAGGATCTCCCAACATCCACAACTTCACACGGTGACAGTGACCTTCTTGGGGAAAAAAGTCATAAGTTTTCCTATAGAAGAGGTATATCTAAAACTACATTTGAACAGATTCAGCAAGCATTGGACATGAAAGCAGAGATTGTTGGTGGAGTCAAATACAAGGTTGGTGTTAAATAAATGTTCAATGTGAAAGCAAAGGATGTTGATGAGCAAGGGATGCCACCATTTGAAGTGATAATATAGAAGCAACCCTCTTGTTCATATGTGGTGCATTTATGGAAAGGGTAAACAACAAGAAGACATATCTTGCTTGCAAGCATATATATTTTGTGTTTTTGATGGTGCTTGGGCAAGATGTGAATAACAGTATGCACATCCATCAAGAAAAAATAGTTCAACATGTTTTGAAGGACATGCTCACAAAAGCTGTAAGGAGCTACTCTTCCACTTCACGTTAGGCCAGAGTTCCTTTGCCTCCTTTTATGTTGTACTCCTTTTTGGTAGACCAGGAATACCTAGTATAGCACTATTTTGTGATGGTAGATATACCAGCATAGGCATCTCTGTGTGGTAGAAATTTCAACTTTTTGAAGTTATCATGAAATGCCATGTGTCTCAGATTCTCCTAAAAATTAGCACTATAATGTTACTTGTTCTTGCCTTAGTATTACCACTGGTATATTTTTAATGTTGTATTATTTGTGAATTTCTTCTAAATTCATGATCAACTTGTTATCTGATGTTAGTAAATATAGGTAGTTTAGTATTCCTTTATGATTAATTACTACATTTATACATATTCATACATCTTTTGGTTCTCTTGCTCGCTCACAGACTGGTAAATTATCAATAACCCAATTGACTTGCTAACTTGTGCTCACTCCACAGACACACCCTTGCAGACCCTACTAAACCATCTATAAAAAAAAATCATTTTTTTGTAATATTAGGAATAAGAACTACATTTACCAGGCACTTCTTTTTGCATCCTACATAGACAATGACACTTTACCAGCATGCATAATGGGGCATGTAGTATCATCACCTGTTTTCACATTTTCCATTTTTTAAATATCTCTAAACCACTCACTATGCTTGGTCATGTGGTTAGAGGTGCCAAAATCCAGATACCAAATATTTCTCGATTCTAACACATCTCGTGTCATGAAACTAAACGTGTGCTACATTGCTAACTTCTATCATTACTCTCTTATTTACGTGATGATGCAGAGTTGCCTTGTTACAACTTTTCCCTTTTGATATTATTCTACTTTTTATAGCATTCCTTCACAATGTATCTTAGTTTACTGACAGTAATAGTACTCCATGCTATTTGTGTTTTGATTTCTGGACAAGCTGCCAGACATCTTTACCTCAACCATATGTGAACCAATCATATAAACATATATCCACCAACACTTATAACACTTAGATTCTCTATATAGACTATCTTGTAACCAAGTTTATGTTGTAACTTTTCACTGAACCAGAAATTGGGTATACACAGTCAAAATCGATACTTTGACATAATGCCGGTGCTACACCGAAAACTTATAGAGCTAAAAGCAAGGCCCAAAATGGACCCAAAATGCAAAAAACTTATGGTTAATCAAGTTAATTAAACACGATAGGGTCTTGTTCCTTCACCAAGAAGGATGCCTTAATTTAAGACAATGACTTCCATGTCTGTATGTAGCTCTCATAGCTACCTAAAAGTGTTGCTCCAAAATCAAAAGGGGAAAAGAGATGGAATTACACTTACCCCTGTACCACTTCCTTAGCTTACCCCTTGCTTGCCTCTTAAGCTCTTCACATAAACTGGTGCTCTAATACTATGGGAGGAATACAAGGAAGAGGGAGAGCTTGAGCTCCTTACACACACGAGTACACAAGTACACAAGAGAGATGGATGTCTGAATTCTCTTCTATTCTCTTCTTCTCTACAACCATAACATAAAGAGACGAGCATACATACTATAAGGGAAAGTATTCTCCTATTATAACTTTACAAAGGTTAATCCATAATGTGAACCCGATTACATGAGTGAGCGCTATAGTTATGGAATAACTCTAATATACCAAAGCGGCTCTCACACAAAAACCACTAACAGCATATCACCTATAATCTTACCAACCATATAATTTCATAAGTGTGAAAGCTATCACCAGGGGCAAGTCATTAATGTCTACAACACTAGTTGCACTCAATATCTTAACATAAAGTTACAATTGGTTATGCACCATTTTGGTTAGCACATGAGTAGGCGTAGTGATATCGATGGAAACTTGAGAATTGTAGTTAGTGAATGTCTAGTTAAAAATGCAATGGCTAGAAAGATTAATTGACTTAGAGAATCTGGATGAAACTAGATTAGTAGCATCATAGGGGTTCCTTAGAAAAAATGGTTTCACTAAAATGTCAAGAAGAAGGAACTTAAGGAAGGGGATTTAGCCCTTATGTTCGGGGTTGGTTCCAACAACAATAAGAAGAAGTTGAAATTTTGGGTTATGGGACCATTTGGTTATAGATTGAGTTGTGAATCACTCCACAAGGCTCGGTGAGAATGGAGACCCTTGATGGTGTCAAAATGGAATGATACATCAATGAAAGTAAGCTAAAAAGGAATATCTCTATCTCTATCTCTCTCATCTCTTAAAGTGTGAAGTGATAAAGTGGATTGCTAAAGACTCACGAAACTCAGGATACAGAAGGCGGTATGAGACTTCCCCAAGGAGGATAAGTCAAAAACTAAATCAGAACTCTTCAATTTAAAGACTAAACCATCTCAACAAAATGGGTCAAGAAACCTCTTCTTCAATCTCAAGTGCACTAAGGAGAAAAGAAGGTGTGGATACCAAAACAAGAAATCATCACACAGAACAAGGTTAGTACCACACATGGTAAACCTCAATACTGACACCCCACAACTGAACACTGAAAACAAAGCTCTTTGAAGTGTTAGTGAGACAGTTGCTAATGGGAATGGAGATATAAAATCGTCATATTGGGAACCCCTAGAAGAATTTATCAGAATGGACTGTTTAAAAGGCCTCTTTGCACTGGAGAAAGGTGGCACCTTGAACCACTTGCATTTTTAAATGTTCTAAAGTTCAGAGGTAAGGTTTCTAACCTTACCAAGTCTAAGTTTTGTAACCTTATAAAATCTAAAGTTGGTATCCTTATAAAATCTAAAGTTGGTAGCCTTAGACTTTAGTTCGAGTGAATAAGCACCATAAAAAAAATTAATTAATGGGTTCGAGTGAATACGGCACATAAAAAAAAATTTAACGTGCTTTGCAGGACCTTACAAAATGTATGATGAATTACGATCATGGAAGAGGCATCTATAGAAGAGTGGACGACGCCGAGGTGAGAGGAAAGGAGCACAACATGGCCATCGTGGCTATGGCGATGGCGTCCTCATTCCTGCATAGGTCTATCTGGTCCCCTTCCTACCACCCTCGCTTCTTTTCCCCTTCTTCTCCATCTCCATCTCGCCTCTCTCTGCATCTTATGTCGCCCCGCTCTGCCATCGCCGGAACTCACTACTCCCGCATCGCAGCAGACCCCGCACGTCTTCCTCTCTCTCGCGAATCCATCGACAGCCTGCAAGATGTCTTACAATCTGCTGCAAAGCGAGGAGCCGACGTAATTCTCGTTCATCTAGGGTTCCATGATTTTGGCAGATGACAATGAGGTTTGGAATTAAATGATCCGCAACTAGGGATATTTAGCAGAAGAGGATTTAATTAGCAGGTGCAGAAAAATAGGATTAAAGTTAAACCTTTTTGAAAGGAAGATTAGTGTAAATTACGAATGTATGCTTACATGCATACATGTGTGTGTGTATACGTATGCATGCATGCATGCACACACGGGGTGTATTATGTATGTGTGTTTCATTATTCTGTTGTTCTTAATACATTCATTCAGGGTTTAATCACTTAATTAGGAGAGGGATTAGTGTAAATATTGTCTTAGCTTATTTACTCCATCTTAGGTAGAGTCATTAGTTTGATAATGTAACAGCTTATCCTGTTATTATGTAGGTCGTGATGGCAGCTGTAGACAAGCAGCGGAACATTGACTATAAAGGAAAAACTGACCTTGTGACCGAGTAAGGGAGAAACTTAAATTTTTATAATCTTGATTAAGCCCTGCACTTAATCTTGATTGCTTTATTTTAATCGTCCCCTTTGTTGTACAGCACAGATAAGCGATGTGAGCTAGCCATTTTGGAAATAGTAAATGCAAAATGTCCAGACCACTTAATATTAGGGGAAGAGGGTGGTGTTAGTGGTGATCCGTCTTCGCCATTTCTATGGTGCATTGACCCTCTTGGTAATTCTTTGTGATCTCTTTCCCTTTTGTCGATGTTGGATCAAAGTTACAGTTTGCCGCCATGTGCAATTCCATGGATTACATTTTCTTATTTGACTATGAATGGCTTTGGCATCATTAATGTGCTTTTAGTATGAGCTTTCAATGTGGAGAAGTGTTAGAAACTTATTATGACAAAGATTTGCCCACTATATTATAAAGGAAGGAAATAACCTTTCTCTTATCTAGAATGGATTTGTAAAGCCTCGGATGCATCAGCAAATGATTAACAAAGGTATTAGTCCTGGACTGGCAGAGCAAGAGACTAGATACCGACTATCTTACATAGAAAGCTTAGGAACTCCCACCTTCAATTGGTGAGCAATGGTCCAAATTCAAAGATGTCAAGATACAATGATGCAAAGCTAAGATGATTGACCATTTGAAAAAGTAGGCATTTAACACATTCTCCACTCATGGGATCAATCCCCCTTGTTCTTGAAAGTTTTAGTTCAAAAATTTTGTCATTTCATACATTAAGTGCTGATGACATGAGTGGGCCCTGCCCCTTGGGGATGTTGTAGCATGCAGTCTTTGCTATGCAGGATCGAGTTGATGGTTTGAATGCTTTGTGAGTGGACTCTTGTGAAGTTAACATTATGCTTTTGTTCTTCATTTGGGAGTTAATCAGTTAGGTGAATTGGTTTAGGCCCTAGGGTGAGGGTTCACTCATGACTAACAGAATTCAGGACTTGTCAATGTGCGTTTGTGTGTGGACTTTGTGCATTTGCATGTGCTTGAGGCTTGAGCATGTTCCTGTCTACATGTTCACTTGTCTACATGTTCACTTCTGTGTGTGTCCCTGTAATTGAAATTTTTGAGCCTGATGAGTAGCCTTTAAAAGTTGTTCTCATGCATGTCAAATCCCCACGGATCTCCTCGTGATCGTTCTTGGTACGAGACTCGAATCCTGCAAACAAACGAATAAACAACAAGGGGGTGCAGGCCTGACTCACCTCCCAACCATGACAGCCGTGGGCAAGCCCCCAGTCTTGGCTGTCCCCACCGAGCCACGAGCTGAGCTAACTAGGTTGAAACATGACGTACCGACCAATCTCCTCCTCGCGACGTCCCATACCGCCACGAAGCTGCCCTAGATTGCTGTCGGCCTCTGTTGCGTAAAGCAGGTGCACGTCTGCACTAGATCCAGGCTCCAAGACCATAGAGCTCTCACAAACTCGCGAGACTCTCTATATCTCAATAACTAACCTTGGCCACCCTTTTATAGGCTCTTGGCCGGTCATCGGGCGTCCACACTTAGGCGCCTGCCCGTCCATACTTGGGTGCCCGCTCGTTAGTATATCCCTAACTCAGCTCGTCAATCAGCCTGCCTAGCTCCAAGCTTCCCCAAGCTTCGAAACTAGTCTTGCATGCGTGTAGCACACGGTAGATACACACTGTGTACATGATATACTCCCCTTCCTCTAAGAGCTCACTCCTGAGCTCACTAAAAAGCCAGGGTAATCTCTCTGAAGAGCAGTCAATGTCTCCCATGTAGCGTCCTTCTCAACACGATCCTTCCACTTGATCTTGTATTCCGTGATAAGCGTATTACGCAATCTTCTTTCACGAAATCCAAGAATCTTTTCAGGTTCGTGCGGAACAAATGTCATGTCCTCGACATCTATGATTTCTTGAGGAGTAACTAACTGATCTGCTCCGTCCAGTACTTCCTTAAGTCTACTGACATGAAATACAGGATGAACTTTCACATGAGAAGGCAAATCCAATTCATATGCAACTGAACCAATCTGTTGTGTAATACGAAATGGTCCACAGTATCTAGGGGATAATTTCGGAGATTGACCTGTCCGTAAAGTCTCAGAATCTTTCGGAACTTGCAAATACACCATCGTTCCTTCAGAGAACTCTCTAGGTGAACGATGTCTATTAGAATAAAATCTGTCTCGGTCTTGAGCACTTCTAATAGATTCCTTCGCAACTTGTAACATTTCCTGCATATCTTGCAAAAAATTACGTGCTGCATCATGCTGAAGTCCTGAGAATCCTACTGTAACAGGTGATCTAGGTTGAAAACCATACATAAGCATGAAAGGACTAAAACCTGTACTCGTATGCTTAGTACTGTTATATGCAAATTCTAACATAGGAAGATAATCCTCCCATGAACTTTGTCTTTTGGATACATATACTCGAAGCATATCCTCCGAAATCTGATTCACTCTCTTAGTCTGGCCATCAGATTGAGGATGATCAGAGGAACTCAAATTCAAAGTTGTTTCCAACTCCTCAAAAACAAGTTTCCAAAAGTCACTCGTAAACTTAGAGTCCCTATCACTGACTATGTCCTGCGGTAACCCGTACAGTCTAAACAATTGCTCGATAAACTGTCGTGCTAATTGCGTAGCTGTAATAGTCTTTCGGGTCGGTAAAAATCTAGTCATTTTTGTCAAGCGATCTACCACAACCCAAATAGAATCGTGGCCTTGATATGTTCTTGGCAATCCGGTAATAAAATCTATGGAAATACTTTCCAATTTATTACCTGGGATTTGCAAAGAATGCAACAACCCAGCTTGTCTAAAGCGTTCAGCTTTATTTGCGTGACAAATTTGACACTTGAGAACATAATCTTCTACATACCCTTTCATCTTTGGCCAATAAAAAGTGTGTTTCACTAATGATAATGTCCTGTGTACCCCAGGGTGTCCAGTAGAAGGGGCGTCGTGACACTCCTTAAGAATCTTGGACCTAATGTCCGGGATATGTGGTACACAAATTTTGTCATTACGGAATAGTAAACCATTCCGAATCATCCACTGGTCTTCTGCAGCCTGAATGGTAGACTGCTCAGTCATGGAGTCTTGGTCAATCAATGAGCTCCCGTCCTGGATCTTTTGCCAAAATGGACCAAAATAACTATCAGTCCTGCAAAGCCCTCTCAATGACTAAAATAAGTCAGTAGAAATCTCGGTGAACGACAAAGTATTCACCTCTCTAATTCGACTAAGCGTATATGCAATACTATTCATGGACCCTTTCCGATAACGGATCTCAAAATCAAAATCTTTCATTAACTCCGCCCAACAAGCTTTCCTTCCTCTCAAATCATCCGCATCACACACATACTTGATTGACTGATGATCAGTCAATACCACAAACTTGGAGCCATATAAATAATGTCTCCAAACCTTAAGAGCATGAATCACAGCATAAAGCTCCTTCTCAAGGGTTGGCCAACGAGATTGAGTGTCGTCTAGCTTTTTACTTTCAAAAGCAACCGGTCTACCATCTTGAAATAGAGTAGCCCCGATAGCATAGTCACTGGCATCAGTTTCAAGAACATAAGGCCGACTAGGATCAGGTAATGCTAAGATAGGTGCTTCCTTGACTTTATCCTTCAAAAGTCTGAAGGCCATATCCAAATCGTTAGTCCAAGTGATAGGCTAATTTGACTTACGTCCACGACCTTTCAATAAGTTGGTCATCGGTAGTGTGAGCTGAGAATACTCCCGTACAGATTTCCGAAGAAAAACTACAAAATCGAGAAAAGAACAAAGTTGTTTCACTGTTCGCTGTATAGGCCAGTCCAGAACCTTCTGAACTCAGTCATAGTCAATGCTCAATCCATCTCTAGTGATCTTGTGTTCCAAGTAAATGATGTCGGTCATAAAGAACTCACATTTACTTAACTTAGCATATAGTCGATTTTGTCTTAAAATAGATAAGACAATCGTGAGGTGTTTGACATGATCCTCAAGAGTACGACTATATATCAAAATATCATCTAGGAACACTGCCACAAATTTTCCCAAATGTTCACGAAAAAGACCGTTCATCATTTGCTGGAAAGTGGCTGGAGCATTGGTTAACCCAAAAGGTAATACGAGAAACTCGTAATGGCCATACCTAGTTCAAAAGGCGGTTCTTTCGACATGCCTTTCATGAATACGTATCTGGTGATAGCCAGTGTGTAAATCTATCTTCATGAAATATTTCGCTCCTGCTAACCGGTCAATCAAGTCATCTGATCTAGGGAGAGGATAACGGTTCTTAATGGTCAGCTTGTTCAATCTCTTGTAATCTATACACATTCTCCAAGTATTGTCCTTCTTTCTCCTAAGCAACACAGGTGCACCCCAAGGTGATTTACTTGGACGGATCTGGCCAATCCTCAAATAATCTTCGAGTTGTTTAGCCAACTCATCTTCCTCAGCTTGGCTCATCTTGTAAGGTGGAATACTGACAGGATGAGCACCAGGGATCAAGTCAATACGATGATCTACTGCCCGTTCAGGTGGTAAACCCGATGGCAGTTCCTTAGGAAATACATCTTGAAATGAATCAAGTATCTTTTGTAATTCTTTGCTTTCAAACACACTTAATTCATTGACATCCATGGAAGGTATGAGAAATGAAGAAAGTGGGATCAATACACAATGGAAAGCGGTATACAAAGAAGAATCCATTATATTTCCAAAATCAATTGTATTTACAAGAGGTCCCTGAGAGGGATGAATACAATCACCTAAAATACTATACTTGGTGTCCCTATGCTGAAAAGCAAAAATATGACTAGACCAATCTATCTGGATTTGAAGAGTCTTAAACCACTCAATCCCTAATAACAAGTCTACATTTTCTAGATGCATTACATAGCATTCCAGAGTATCTTTGTAGTCCTGAATTTGGATTGGAAGCATCTCCACCTTTCGATCCCATACTTGCCTTCCCGCAGGTAGGCGTACCTCATAGGTATGATCGTTGGGTGTCGTATCAAGACTCAATTTCTGCACAAGTTTGTAGTTGTTGGCTTAGGATTGAGTTCCTTCCACCAAAGCAAAGCTTTGCCGGACAAGAAACTTGCTGCTAACTGGATCTTCTTTCCATCATCATATGGATGAAACTGAAAGTGAACTTGCCACTTATATAGCCAAGTGTCCACGATCTCCTTGGTGCGTTGCTTTTGCTCGCCCCCGAACGGTTCCGGAGTAATGTTGGGGCCCAAAGCAGAAGCCAAGGTATCCATACCTGATAGAGCTGAGAGGGTAGTGGTCAAGAGAACGATGGAGTTCTGCAAAGCTTGCATCTGGGCTGCGATTTGTGCCTAACGTTCCGACGAAGAAGCTTCGAGAGCTACTTTGAACTCTTGGAAATCTGATTTTGACACAAAATCGTTAAAAAGATCGGCATCGGTATCTTCCGTAGCCGGCAAGCCTTCGCGTTCCACAAGGGGCTCCAACTCTGATTCTTGGGTCGACATCGTGAAGAGGGTAAGCGGAGAGAAAATTCGATCTTTGCACAATAAAAGTGCGAGTGAACTTGAGAGCTTGAGAGCTTGAAAACTTGAGAGGTGTGTGGCAAGAAGCCCACTTAAGGGGGTATATAAAGCTTTTCCCAAAAGCTAAAAATCCCCAAAAGCTATCCTTAGCTTTTGCTTTTGTGTTTTTAAAAATAAAAATAAAAATTATATATATATATATATATATATATATATATATATATATATATATATATATATATATTCTATTTTCTTAAAAAAACACACACACACGTTTAAAGCATAAGTTTTAAAACCCCTCTTATTAGGTTTAGCCAAAAAAAACGACAAGGTAGCATAGTTTTTTTTTTCTTCTATTTTTTTTAAAAGAAAACTTAAAAAAACCTTACTGACGGCTTGCTTTTCGAATTTCTGTTGCGCCCACTTGTCCGCCACACATGCGCTGCGTGTACCTGCCTGCGTATGCCTGTGCGCGAGTCTGGTTGCTACCTGGCGGTGCTGCCTGCGCATAACGTGTACTACACGCCTGCGCGCACGGACAAGAGCGCTGCCTGCTTGCCTGTGTACCACCCGTCGAGTGCCCACGTCAGCCACCTGTAGCGTTTCTGCGCAGGGAATCTGTGGACTGTTCGTGTACGCCTGCGATCAGCTGGCTCGTGTACGCCTGCAAAAATCAGCTGCCCGCCAGCTAGCTGTCTTGCACACGACTGTATGCCTGCAATCAGCTAGCTCGTGTACGCCTGCAATCAGCTGGCTGGGCGCTGCCGCCAGCGCACCTGTCTTGCACACGACTGTATGCCTGCGTATCAACCGGCCTGCTCACACTTGGCTGAGCGAAAGCAGTCGCCTGACTACGTATCGATGCTTGCAAACAGCCGCCCTGCGTATATCTACGTGTGATGAGATTCTTCACACATAGAACAACGCAATAAGCATACAAGCGCAATTTCTCTTTCTCTCTCTCTCTCTCTCTCGTTCAATCCAAAAGCAAACGTGCTTTTTCTGTTTTCTCTCTACGTTCATGCGACTGCACAATGAAACTCTCCTCTTCTTTGCAAAGCAACGACCCTACCATCTACCTTTCCCATCAACATGGGTTTCTTTGATGAAAAAAAACACATACTGAATCTGCACAGAAAAAACAGCAAGCTTTTTTAACACATACCTTTCTTCGACCTCATCTTCTCTACCTACCGACTTGCTCGTTCATGAGGTATGCTCTGATACCACTATCAAATCCCCACGGATCTCCTCGTGATCGTTCTTGGTACGAGACTCGAATCCTGCAAACAAACGAATAAACAACAAGGGGGTGCAGGCCTGACTCACCTCCCAACCATGATAGCCGTGGGCAAGCCCACCGTCTTGGTTGTCCCCACCGGGCCACGAGCTGAGCTAACTAGGTTGACGTACTGACCAATCTCCTCCTCGCGACGTCCCATACCGCCACGAAGCTGCCCTCGCGGGCCTGGAGATTACTGCCGGCCTCGGCTGCGTAAAGCGGGTGCACGTCTGCACTAGATCCAAGCTCCAAGACCATAGAACTCTCACAAACTCGCGAGACTCTCTATATCTCAATAACTAACCTTGGCCACCCTTTTATAGGCTCTTGGCCGGTCATCGGGTGTCCACACTTGGACGCCCGCCCGTCCATACTTGGATGCCCGCCTGTTAGTATATCCCTAACTCAGCCCGTCAATCAGCCTGCCTAGCTCCAAGCTTCCCCAAGCCTCGAAACTAGTCTTGCGTGCGTGTAGCACACGGTAGACACACACTGTGCACATGACAATGCATGGATGCCTTTTTTTCACACCTGGATAGCCACTTGGTGCCGCCAAAGAAGACTCCATGTTCTGAGGAAATCTTTGAGCAACTGTGGATTCATAGTTCAACTGAATTTTCTGTACTCAATTGTTTTATAGTTTTTCAAACGCAAGTAGGAGGCTCCCACAATAAGTAGCGTCGGCTTTGCTTCCTTTTGCCCCCAGTATTTCAACCCCCAATATTTCAATGCAAAAAAATGTTCACTCTTTGCTGCCAAATGTAGCTTTTGTTTTGGTCTCTCATTACAAATAGATGCACTTAAAATTATTCCAGTCCTGTTGTTCTATGCTTTGTTCTTGCAGATGGAACTACAAATTTTGCACATGGTTATCCGTCCTTTGGAGTATCAATTGCAATTCTTTACAGAGGAAAGCCTCTTGCAGCTAGTGTGGTATGTTCTTGATTTCAATTATTTGGGTTGTAATAAGGCGTAATGAAACACACTTGTGTAAAAAGACAGTCTTCTATACCAATTGAAAAGATTGAATGCCAATCTTGTTTGTTTCACTACAATCGGCTCTTCTATAGAGATGCTTTGAGAATTAGCTGACAGCATAATACTGGCCAGGTTGAATTTTCAGGAGGACCTTACTGTTGGGTGACAAGAACTTTTACTGCATCTGCAGGCAACACTACAACTGCCTATTAGTCAGTCCTGAGCTTAATGGTCTTCTTTTGTGCCTATTAGTTACATACTTTGCATTTGTGGCTGTCCGTTTCTTCTTCTTAAACATGATTTGTTCAAGGAGGAGTTTTTTTTTGAGAAGTGCTGTCTGTTTTTAGCAGGGGGTGGAGCTTTCTGCAATGGAGAGAGAATAATTGTTAGTGCTGCTGACGAGGTTTGGCTGCCTCACAAAATAGTCATCTTAAAGTAACTGCATTCTTTGCCATTACCTTATGCAACTTGCTTTCACCTTTTCAAAACAGGTGGAGAAGTCACTATTTGTGACAGGTTTTGGTTATGAGCATGATGAGGCTTGGGCCACGAACATTGCCTTATTTAAAGTGTTTACTGACATAAGTCGAGTATGGGCCTTAACACTCTGCAACACACCCATGGTTTTTTCATTTACTTGCTGTTCCGTAATGACCCTATCTATGTTTATCATTTAATACCATTTTATGAACCAATCTATCTTTGCGGTCCAGGGTGTGAGGCGCCTGGGTGCTGCCTCAGTTGACATGTGCCATGTTGCTCTTGGCATTGTGGAAGCTTACTGGGAGTATCGTCTCAAGCCCTGGGACATGGCTGCTGGCGCACTGGTATTTTTGCTTCTTTTGCCATACCAAATTACATACGCATGTTATGATAAGTTTTGTTCTATTAAGCACAGTATTTTATCTGGAGTTTGTCATCGTATTCAGCTCAAGAGAGGTTCTTGTTTTTGTTCCTAAGCTGCAGTGTTCTTACTCTCCATGCAGATAGTTGAAGAGGCAGGGGGAAAAGTTACATGCATGGACGGAGGGGACTTCTGTGTGTTTGATAGATCAGTTTTGGTGTCAAATGGTCACCTCCACGACAAGGTAACATTTTTATATATTTCACCCCCTTTTTTTGGACTCGTGATAGTTTAAAATCATATTACTCAGCCTCTGTCACTATCTATGTTTTTACCAGGCCAGCCTACTAGCATGGTATGAACATGACTTGAGTGAATACCTTAATTGAACTTTTGTAAACTTTGGTATAGCCAGTTGAAAAGTTTGCTCTAGCATCAAAGATTGCAGAGTATTCATACAGTTCTGAGTGCAAAGGCAGAAACACGTTTTTGGAGAAATTGGTTCCCAGTATATGTGAGTCTGCTGTTGGTGATGGAGTTCTTGCCTCTTAATTGAAGAAGAATTCAGAAATTTGCATTGACTGGCCTTGAAGTGTCCTTTTTGTAGAGTTTGATTTTTATGCAAAACCATGGTTTATTGTTATGCATGACCAATGGCTATACCAACAATGACCACTTTCATCCGGCCTTGCCTTAGGCATTGAATGCTCTCATGTGGGATACTAGTAGCTCAAACCTTGCCCAATGTCTCCACATCCCTAGTAGATGCAGGGGGCATTCTCTGTGTGTGTGTGTGTGTTTTTTTCCGGCTGGCCTTAGGCTCAAGATCCTCCTGTAATTATTGTTTTTCACTGCTTATATGCACTGGCCTGTAGGTGCTTTTTTTCATGCCCTGAGGTGATGCCGCTGATGAAGCACTTTGTAGGGTTTTGAACCCAGGAGCTCTTGGTCCTAGACAAGCACCTTTACCACTTGAGCTATGACCTCACTAGCAGCGAACTTTCTCTCTTACTTGGTTTAGGTGTCACATGCGAAAGCTCTATGTACCTTCTTTCAGCCGTAAAAGTATGCTGAATAGGAACCTTGATGCAAGACACCAACAAAGATAGAGAGAGGAGATTGGGTAAGTCTTTTTTATTCGTTATATATGGGCAACCGTTGGGCACTTGCTACAGCAATTGGGCATGTATTTGAGCCATTGGGCACTTGCTATTGCCTTGGGATATTGTATCTTAGCCATATGATGGGTTTATGGACAGCTTTATGGGCCTATGATTTAGCCATATGGGCTTATGGACAGCTCTATTGAAGTATGATTCAGCCATATGGGTCTACCGACAGCTATGTGGGCTATTGAATAAGCTATGTTGGATGGTATCCATATGGAATATACAAATTCTTGGCATTTTCATCGAGCTTTTTGATGACAGCCTGTGTATATGAATTTCATGGTTGTATGTGGATAAATTTGGAGTATGTGCTCCCCAAAGCTTGTACATGATATTTTTCTCCTTGGGTAATAAAAGACTCCGAGGGGGGGGGGGGGGGGGGGGGGTTGGCTCATTCCGCCCTCTATGTCGTGTCAGATGTGCACATCTCTCTTTTATAGTTTGTGTGGAATTAAGTGGCATATGTTTGCCAGTTTAAGTGTTTAATTGCATTAATGGTCAAGTCATTTGATAAACCCCTTCTGCCACACTTGGAGTTACAGAAAATACATCTCTTTCTTGCTGAAAATTATAACATAATGATCAAATACTGTTGCCTTCAAGATTTCTTCGCGATGGGAGTCTTCAAAATAGTCCCCAATAGCCGGTAAACTTCATGGGCAGCTTGAGAGAGAGAGAGAGAGAGAGAGAGAGAGAGAGAGAACAGAAACGTCTATGAAGTCCAACACTAAGGAAAGCATACGAATGGCTACCCTTGGGTACATATGCTCCTAGTTGCCAAATAGAAATGTTGTCGGCTAGCTGTACTCGATTGCCATGTCATCAGTGCCTGACCGTGCACGTCACATCCCTATCTGGCTCTGCCTTGCATACTTGTAGGTGTGTCACACCAGTAGTCCACACAGATGCATTATCGTGCTCTTCTTCTTGACCAAGAGGACGAGGAGCTTGGATGGACCAAGCCTTTGGCCAACATTTTCTCCAGCTTGCTGCTTGAGCTTTGTTATCTCGGGATGACTCATCCAATAGGGGCAAAGAGATGGGGGATCTACACTAGGAATGAGGTCAATGTGGTGGTCCTCGGGCTGTAACGGAGGTAACTCGTGGGGAAAATCTGCACTGAATAAGTGTCAATGCTCATCCAAAATGCAGTGTCTTATGTGCTGCCAAATCCTCCAAGTTGTATGGTTTAATAGCTCAGACATATACCATACATGTATGACCACCCTTGCGTACCACGTAGTTCATCTGAAGGACGGATATAACTGCAACAAGGCTTATGGAGACAGTAAGGAATCCCCAATCACCTCTAAGGAGTGGCCAGAAGTATCCAAGAAAGTCAACTTGTGCTCCTTGTGGTAGACCACGCCCGCATGATCATACAACCATGGGGGGCCTAGAATAATATCCCTTGATTCAAAGGTGCCACCTTGAATGTGTGACGTTTAGAAAACTCTACAAAAGCCAAGAGGGCATCCTCGAAGGTCTCCGCAATCTACAATTGGTTTGATTTCTTTCGCTTGCCTCTCATGGCGATGGCTAGGAATACACCATTGGTATCCACCATCGTAGGAAACTTCAACCTCTCAACCACACGGTCTCTAATGATGTCCTTTGAGGCTCCTCCATCGATGAGTATGGACACCGGATGTCCATAAAGCATCCCTCCGCACATCACCGTATTATGCTTGTCAAGGCCACTGAGATCCTCCTAGACTATGTCACCAACCTGGACATTTCCCAGTCTGAAAGGGGTATGGTGGACTCCAGGATGTTTAAATATTTGGAAAGTACAAGCTTTGGGAATGGGGGATTATCCTAGAATACAAAGGACCACACTCCTAAAATTTAGGAGAGTTGCTATTTTTGGCCCGACTCCGATAGAAATTCTGTTCGCGTCATTACATCTGGAATTGAGCAGATACCAAGAGTTGGCAAAGTGCCTATGACAGAATGTCTACGAGTTGGGATATTTTTAGAGGTAAAGATTATGGAAAGACCCATGTCTTAGATTGGGACATGTGGCAAGAAAGTGGACCAAAGTGAGACAAGTGGCCTGACACTTGTTAGAAAGTGGATCAAAGTGAGACAAGTGGCCTCACACTTGTCACTTCAGCTATTGTGTGGCTCTCCACTTGTCATTGTAGCCTTCTCTTGCCATTTTAGCTCATGGGAGGCCCAAATCTATAAATTGGAGCCCCCTCTCCTCATTAATAGAGGCTCTCTTGCTGCACACTAGCCTCTACCACCGTTGAAGGCTTTCCTAATGATGGCTACTCTCTTTCTCTCTCTCTTGAAGGCTGCCCATGAAGAATACCGGCTGTTGGGGACTGTTTTGGAGGCTTCCATCGTGAAGAAATACTGAAGGCAAGGGTATTCAATCATTTATTATGATTTCTAGCCATTGTACTTCTTGTACCAGCATTTGTACTTGTTGTACCTGCTGTACCAGCCACCGCACCGTCTGTACCAGCTATTGTTCTATCTGTACCAGCCCTTGTACCGGCTGTACCAGCCATTGTACCTACTATACTAGCCACTGTACCTATTGTTCCGGCTGAATGGAGAGCTGAACCTATTGTACCAGCTCTATTGCATGAAGACCCGTGGTTTTTGGGGAAGAATCAATACCCACACGGAGGTATATGGATTATGTTGTTGGCTCGGCATTTCTACAGCCTATCTTCCGGCTTGGTTGCCTCGTGTTGGGTTGTGTTATGGCATTTGTATATGGATAATCCGGCATCTCCCATGGGGAGAGTAAGGCCCTCAAAGCTTGTACATGATATTATTCTCCTTGGGTAATAAAATACTCCAAGGGAGGGGTCGGCCCATTCCGGCCTCTATACGGTGTCACATGTGCAAGCTCCATTTTCAGCATTTGTGGATGTTTTGTCCAGCTTTTATGTTTTATGCAAAGTGATGATGGTTATGTGTTAAGGTTGTGGCCATGTTTAAATGTTTTAATATGCATTGATGGTATCAACAAGTGTGTCAAAGGCCCTAGTCCCCCGGGCACCCGCCGCGAGTTTCAGACTAGGTCGGGTGAAGAGTAGTTGTGGTACTGGTGGGAGTTGGAGGGAGAGTAGATGGTGTAGGTGTCGTAGATATGATTGTTAGAAGTCATCTCCTGTCTTTGTTTAGACACCAAGGCCTCTGTTGTGGGTGTGCCCGCCCTTTGTAGGTGCTTTATCATTTTTCCTCACTCCCCGTATTTTTTTCCCATTTTTTCTATGGCATGGGAGGCAGTCTTGTAGTGGCAGGAGACCTTGATCTTGGCCAAGTGCATCTGTGTTTACACTGGAGGTGGCCGACTGTTTTGCACAAGTCGTGGACCTTCTTGATGCTGGCCGACACTGCTACTGGCCGACTGTACACTTCAGCAGGTTGTGGAGTATGTGGTCTTGTCGGGTGCCCTACAGCAGCCGACTGCTGTTTGGGGGCCATATAAAATGGCCCCTCAGCCCCTTGTCGGGATCTTCTTTGTGTATATAGAGCAGAGTTACACGCCTCTATCTCTCTCTCTCTCTCTTGTGCTGTTGTTTTCTGCATTGCGTTTGCTCTCGTGTTCCCAGATCTGGTCATCATCTCTGCTGCGCATTCTGACATGGTATCAGAGCCATAGGCTCTTGATAGTTCTTGGGATTTGTGTTGTTGATTGGTGGGCTGTTGTGTTGCTGTTTGGTGGACTGTTAGGGATTGTTCGGGAAGAGGAGAAGCAAGAGAACGGCAGGCTGATTTGCTGGACAACCACTTGCAGGCGTAAGTTCTTCTTTGTTCCCACCCACCCACCCTTTTTCAGAGTACATCCCCACAATGGCAGATCTGTATGAGATGGCCGAGAGACATGTGAAGATCCTTACACTCCCCACGTTCCCGGTAGATCGTCAACTGGACAGGAACAACTACGACATATGGAAGGTTATGATGGAATCTGTTCTGGAGTCTTACGACCTCACTGATTTCATCGTTGTTGGGGTTCCACGGCCGGAAGTAGAGGAAGGGGAGTTACCGTCGATCTGAAAGGACCGGGAGGCACACAGGCACAGATTTGGGATCGTGTCAACGCCAGGATCCGTTCATTTATCTTCCTCAACTGCACACCGCAGGTAATCAATCATGTAAAGCGTATGAAGCTCTAGAGGTATATGGTAGCATTTGGCTTTTCTTTACAACAAGGTATCGCCCATGAAGAGGATTTCCTTGGAAGTACAGATGCGGGTTATGAGCCCTGCAAAGTCGTTGACGATGCGGGAGCATATTATCAAGCTGCAGGCTCTTCAGTAAGAAGTTCTTCAAGCTGGGAAGGAGATATCGTTAGAGGACATGGCCATAACGTTGCTGTCGCATTTGCCCTCTCAGTACTCAGCATTTTACTCGTCTTTGATTACCAGTGGCAGGCTCAGCACCATCACGTGGGAGGAGCTTGTGCCCATGGTCTTGGACCAAGAGGAACGTTTCACGAACCCTTCTCAGGGTGGAGGTTCGGAGGCCTTAACTGGCCAACGGTCGAAAGGCCGTAACCTGGCAAAGGGAAGGCTTCATCGGAGAAGTCTTATGAGAAGAAGTCCGTCGCTGACGGCGAGAAACTAAAGGTAGAGAGAACCTGTAATGATTGTGGCGAGAAAGGCCACTATTGGAGGCAGTGTCCCAAGCGGAAGACCGAGAAGGGTGAAGATTCCTCAGCAGCAATCATGAAGACTCCGGCTTTTGTGCACCTGGAGGTGATGGACACTGATGTTTCATTTTCTTTAGGCAGGGAGGAGGTTGGAGGATTCTCCGCAACGGATACTTGGGAGTGGATTCTAGACAGTGGTGCTTCTAGGCACATGACTCCTTCCCGCTCATATTTACAGTATCTCTGCAATTATTCTGGGTGCAGATGACTCTTTGGGAGGCAGGATTGCGTATCCTGTGGTTTTTGCGGCATGCGAAGGATCATGGACTCTTTTACACAGGAGGGGGGTTGATGGATGGAGTCCGACTCCACGGTTGGAGTGACTTAGATTGGGGAGGAGATCCAGACAGCAATCATCTTTTGCCTTGTCGTTAACAGAGGCAGAGTACCGGGCTACTTGTGGTGCTGCTTGTGAGGTGGTAAGGTTGCACAGGTTGCATTGCAAGATTGGGCTTCCATTGGAGGAACCCATGGTCATCCAGAGGCACTTTGTTCGTGAACAGATCGTCGCTGATGACATCTTGCTAGAGTTCTATTCGACGGAGGACAGTACGGTGGACCTCTTCATGAAGTCGCTATCTCAGGATTTGCTCAGGCGGCACCCCAGCTCCTTGTGGTTGGTTTCACAGCCAGGAGCTGAGAGGGGGTGTTAGAAGTCATCTCCTGTCTTTGTTTAGACACCAGGGCCTTTGTTGTGGGTATGCTCGCCCTTTGTAGGTGTTTTATCATTTTTCCTCACTCCCCGTATTTTTTCCCCATTTTTCCTATTTTTTTTGTGGCATGGGAGGCAGTCTTGTAGTGGCAGGAGGACCTTGATCTTGGCCGATTGCATCTGTGTTTACACTGGAGGTGGCCGACTGTTTTGCACAGCTGTTGTTTTCTGCATTGCGTTTGCTCGTGTTCCCATATCTGGTCATCATCTCGGTTGCGCATTCTGACAATGACTGAGCAGACGAATTGGCCTTCTTCTTGGACTTCTCCTTGCCCTTGCCATTCAGCTTCCTCGTGTTCTTTGGACAGTCCCTTCCAATATGCTCGATGAAATACAATAATAGCACTATCTAGTAGCCATCTTGGCGCAGTGCTCTTCAGAGGTGAGGCAAGTCACCGAGACTCCCCCACTTGCTTTGTCCTTATCATCCTTCGCCTTGGACTTGGCATCCTTTTCTTCACCTTTCTACTGCCCTTGCTGTTGAGTCCCAGACTTGGAACCTGCTCGCGTCTCGCGAGGGTTGTAGCAAGACAAACCACATTTGAAAGATCACAGGGCCGATGTGCATGAACATGTGTGTGCAAAGACGGTTTCAATGTTAGCTTTGATAGAAGCAAAGCTGTAAACCCTCACTCACTCAATGTTCACAGATTAAAGAGAACATCAGGAAGAGAGAGGGTGTAGAAGGCTAGTTCACTTGGAGCAATAGCTCAAGGTACAATGAAGTATAAAAATGAACAGCAACCCTAAACTGAGGATGAGATTGTTTATATACTAGCTAACCCTAAGGTGTTGGTTCACACCTAGATGGCCATGGGAAAAAACTCAGTGGGATAAAAGTGTTCATGGCATGAGTGCATGACCTCACGGTGAAGTACCACCAAATATCTAACATACAATAGATCAAATTAATCTCTTCTGCATGGAGTCTCTCTCTCTCACATAGTGATAATGCACTTCAATGTGCTTAGTCTTGGCATAAAATACAGGATACTTAGTGTTGCATGTGCGGAAGCCTTGCTGTATTGATCCACAGCCCTAAGCTTGATTAAGAACAAGATGTTGAATAAACATGATTAAGAGAGAGGAGAGAGAAGAAGAGAGATTGGTGTCAGGGTTTTCTTTGTATTGTATGGTACAAAAAGGTGGCTTTAATGCTTGTGGTCAGCCTCGGAGGGTTGACCTCTGGCCCCTTTACATGACTTCTGATGATGCTAGACTTTCTACAATGATGAAGGAACTGATTGAATGACTTGAGTAATGACTTCATGCTTATATACTTGATTGGAGTGCTGGTCGGCGAGCTCTTGGATAAGAAAATTATTGTTTTTCTTCTATAAATGTTGTGCTAACCTCATGCCTTGCTGTCACAAACGGGCACGTGTATACGGAACCAATTCACTACCAAAACAGCATACACACTTCAACCATTCCTGGCATATACATGATTACCATCATTGTGAAACATTACATGAGCATATACATCCTGCAAACATAAACCAACTTGCACATGACATAGCACTAGGGGCTGAAGTTGCCCCCCCCCCCCCCCCCCCCCCACCCCCGAGGTATCTTTATTACCAACAGAAGTATTTATATGTACAAGATGCGGGTGCCCGGAGAGTACACACTCATCCAATCGACACCAGATTTATCCAACTGTGAAAAACATAGGTAAACACATTACCTGCAACTCCTCGGTCACCAACCAAGGTTGAGTGGTCACCAACCACTCCTGTTGCAACACCCTCGGTCACCAACCAAGGTTGAGCGATCACCAACCGCTCTTGTAGAAATACCCTCGGTCACCAACCAGGGTAGAGTGATCACCAACCACTCCTTTACTTTGATAGAGCGGTCACCAACCCTCTAACAAAGTGCTGTCCCAAACCTGCAAAACAGTGACCAGCCATGGTTTTGGCTCATTGGCCACCCACAGGTTCCACTAGATCACATCCCCAGGCTTGGTACTTGTCTAGGGACATGTTTGCTCAAGTTTCGTCGCGAGAAACCTCCTGCAAACCTGTAAAAACTGCCAATAATGGCCCTTACAACAGTCGGCCAGCTCCTGTTGAGGCTCTGTCCACTTCGTCCAAGCCCTGTTCTCAGCAGAGCAGCACAAAAACAGTCCCAACAGCCATGCGCCAGCTTTTGGAAACAAATCTAACAGCCTCTAGCCCTGTAGATGCAGTCGGCCAGCCCTGGTAGAGAGAGAGAGAGAGAGAGAGAGAGAGAGAGAAAGAAAGATTTTATTAACGTCTTCCAAAAGACCGAACTCGGCCTATGAGACAAATTGGAGTACCTGTATGGGGTATCCTCTGTCATCCCAACAAAATGAAAAAGTACTGAACAAAAAAGCTGAATCTGGGTGTGCAATAAGTACAATGAGTGGTGAAGGGGATGGAGCTCTACTACTAGGAGAATGCAAAGCTATATGCATGGAGTATACAATCATGATATGCAACCTAGCTAGCTCCATCCTGTACCATACTGGGGGTATAAAATGGTATACATCAGTGAAGGGGGTGTCCACAGCTCCCTGAAGAACATGCCTAGGTGTGCTCTGAAGCGAGCCAGTCGCTCCGCACCCTCTCTGTGAAACTGAGCTCTGATCTCTGTCATCTCTCTCTGGTATAGGCGTGGTGTCCGAAAGCCAGGTGTCCTCTGTCTCTTGCGGGCTCTAAGTGTCTCTACGCTCTCTAGAGAGTAATTCCCTGCCGTGTAGGGGCTGGGAGGGGGATGGATCTCTGAAAAAATGTAGTAATCTGTGTCTGTCGCCCCCCCCTGGAGCTGTCTGAGCCTGTAATAATGTCTCTCTGTGGCGCTGTATGTCTAGAATGAATCTCCCCAGTATGTGCTGGTCTGCTGCCTCAAAGATCTGGCGTAGGGAATGTGGCTCTTTGAATAAAATGGGATATCTCTCTCTGATGGCTGTATATGCTCTGCATCTGCATACATAATGCTCCTCACTCTCCACCTCCTCTCTGCACAATCTGCATAACCCTCTCCTCTCGGGGGATCCATGCTGCTCTGCCAGTCTCAATCTCCAATCGGTGTGATGAAACTCTAAGCTGACCAATAGCCACTCGGGAGCCGTGTGGTAAAAAGCCCTCCATGTATCTAGGCCTCTCTATAAATCCATCATCAGTGATACTCATGAAGTGATCTCTGTAGTATAGCATCTTTGGTGGAAGAGGCTGTGTAGGCGATATCCATGTCTCTCGTGTATAGAGCTGCCATAGATCCTGTCTCAGTACTCTGTTCCTCTCACTATGAGAGAGACGGATATGTGCTGCATCCCTGTCATACTGGAATGGTGGTAGATGATCCATGTCTAGGCCATGCTGTGAGAACCAATGTGTGACCTGTGCATACCATGATCCTTTGTCTCCTGCCTCAGCCAGTTGTCTAGATGCCTCAAAAGCTCTGTATGACAATCTGTCCTGTGGCATCTCTCTGAATCTGTCTAGCAGGCATATAGTCTGAAATATGGCCTCTACCATCATAGGAGGCGCAGCAAACTCTGCTCGGATAATGTCATGAGGTACTGACGGTTTGTTGCGTATCATGCGTGCCATCATGAGGGTGTGTGGTCTCTCTATCTGTGTCCACCAATGGGTAGCAAGGCTTGGCGCCCATACCGCTGCTCCATACATCAATGCTGGTGTGACTAATGTGTCAAATAGCCACCCCTTTGCGGGGCTCCTGAAAATGTGCCTGGTGGCATTGTCTCTCTAGCATAGCCAATGCTGCATATCCCCGTGTCAATCTAGCTTTGGCTGCTGAACCCATGGTGAAGCGTGTGGCTGCTGCTGCAGAAAAGGTAACCCCTAGGTACACGTATGATGTCACCACCTCCACTTGGCGTCCTGCGAGAGTGAATGTCAGCTGACTCCTGCCCTGTCTCGATGTATGAAAGACCATAACCTTGGTTTTCCAAGGCTCACAGTAAGACCCCTCTGTGTGTAGAAATCATCGAGTGCATGTAGATGCTGCTGTAGACCACCTGGAGACTCAGACACTAATACAATATCATCAGCATAGAGCGTAATATGTACTGAGGTACCTGCTAAATCAACTCCATCTCCGCCTGCCCGTGTAATGAAGTCAGCCACCTCATCAATGTATAACCCAAATAGCGGGGGGAAAGTGGGCATCCTTGCTTCACACCAATGGTGCTAGCAACAGTCTCGGACATACCTCGTGGACATACCTCGTGGACATCTGACTCACCCAAAAACCTGCTCATATAATGCATAGATGCCCCATGTCATATCTGCTGGTATGCCAAGAGACTGCAGGCGCTGAAAGAGCCTCTCTCGTGATACTGTGAAATGCCTTGCGGAAATCCACAAAGCAGCAATAGAGCTTTCTCTTCCTCACTCTGGCGTGATCAATCATACATCTCAAAGTGAATACATGGTGAGTGATAGAGAAAGCTCTCCTGAAGCCTGCCTGCCGTGATGAGCGTAAACCTGCTCGCTCAGCATATAAGCTAAGCTCTTGCTCCAGCACTGCACCATAGAGTTTGGCCAGCACATGGCCAACCATAACCGTCCTGTAGTTGCTCGGATCGAGCATATCCCCTGTTTTGTGAATCGGCACAATGGTGTGCATCGTCCACTCCGCAGGCAAACCCTCTGCTAGTGCCCTGTTAAACAGGTGTGCAAGAAAAGGAGCCAAAGAATCTACTCATATATGAGATGCTCACCCTGTAGGTCCATATGATCGGCGGCCCGTCCATGCTGTAGGTGGCGGATAGCTTCCTGTACCATCGAGTGGGTAAAGAAGCTAGCTGTGGTAGGTCGAGGCTCCTGTGGCTGAGGTATAGGTGGCTGCTGTGGGGCGTGGTATAGACCCTCTGCATATGTGTGCCATGTCTGTGGGTCTGCAATAGGTGTCGATGTCCGGGGCTCTCTGAAGTGCCGCCATGAGACAGGGCTATCTCTACTCATGAAGAAATGAAAGATCTCTAGCTCGTGTATCTCTGCGAAGGCTCGCCTTTTGCGGCGAGTAAGTCTCATCATCTCTCTCCTCGACTCCTACTCTGTGATGGCTCCCAAGGCTCTCTGTATGCGGAGCCGTGAGTATAGGGCTCTGCACTCATCATCATACCATCTGTCCTGGGGCATAGTCCCAGGTCTCGCAGGCTCTCCTAAGTGTACACGATGTGGGAAGCTCTGTAATGCAGCCGTGTGTAGGAGTGATGCCAGCTGGGCTGTAATGGTATCCATAGGTGCAAGGGGATCCATGAGTAGGAGCCCATCCTCTACTCTGCCAGTGTATATGTCTGCCATGTCGTGTGAAGTAGATGGTAGTGTGTGGCGTCGGTATGTGGGGGGCTGGTGATACTGGTGATACTGGTGATCCGGCTAGTGAAAATGCCAAGTATGTATGATCTGCCCCAATAGGACGAGGTGGAATGGAGAATGAGGTGACAAGCTGTGATGCCTCCAAAGACCCCATAATGTAGTCTACCACCGTGCCTCCGGTCCGTGTATGACCCCCATGTGGGAAGCATGTCAACCCTCCTGATCCTGGCCACTGTAGCATCCCGTTATAAATAACGAGACGATGCCTGGCTCCCAACTCTAGTAAGTGGTCCCCATAATGTCCTGTGTCCGGTCCAGTGTCCTCTGATGCTCGACTATGTCATCATAGTCATACACCTCACACTGTCTGCTCTGTGTGTGGGCATTGAAGTCGCCCGTAAGAAATACTTCCCCTAGTGTAGAATAATGCATAATCTCCTCTGACAGACAAGTGTATGGCAAGGCTCCTGTCTCCTCCTCCTGTGGCATGTCCTCTGTAATGACATAGGAGAGAGAGAGAGAGAGAGAGAGAGAGAGAGAGAAATAGCAGCCAGCCAACCCTGGGACTCTTGCCCTTGGCATGTACTCCACCTGTAGCTCATGCAAATGAGTAAACTTGCTATTTTTTCCTGTCCAAACAACTCCTAACAGTCCACGTTTTTCAAATGAGTGCTCTACGAGTCAGGGCTTGCCCACTTTGGCCCTCCCTCACCTAGAATAGCAACTCGTAGAGCTATTTGGGAGTGCCCGGGTGCCCATCTCTCATAATTGGCCTTGGTTCATTAAAAATAGTACAGCCTGATGTGAACTCACTTGTAAAATTATAAGTGTGTTCGCCCACACTTTAAGTGAATGTGAACCCTGCACCCAATAAACTTTAGTAACATGAAATAATGAATAAATTGGGTTAAGTGTGCACACTTACCACTTGCAAAACACATAAGGAAACCATGAGTCCCAAACAGGTGTGCACACGCGTATCCACAAGTTGTCCAGGCATCCCCGGTGCCCGTGGACATTCACAGGCAAAATACCAAGCAATGTCCGCATGTGCAACTCACATACATATGCTGGTGCACAAACATAGTGGATGAACTTACATCTTGTACATCCAACTAGCCTGTTCACAGGCGTCGTCCATATAGGACAAAAAGTACTCACCAGGGTAACCACCCTTCCATGAGTCCAGAGTCACTCACCAAGGTTACCACCCTTCATGAGTTCATAAATCATGCCAGGAACTCACACCAGGATACCAATCCTTCCATGGAGCCCTTCCACATGTATTCAATCATGACATCATTCCAGACGTCTGCCAGAGAAGTGGTGACACTTGCCCAGGTTGCTGGCCGACCTTTGATGCCTAGCCAACTAGCTATTTGGATACTCCAGATGGTAGCCGACTGCATTTCTAGTTGTTGACTGGGCATCCAAGTTCTCCATGATGATATTGGTGCTGGTGCTAGTGTTGGTGTTGTTGATGCTATTGATCTGATGCTGATGCTGATGGTAATGCTGCTACTAATGATGATGCCCATAATGCTGTTCTAATCAAGGATTGATGAGTTCATGATGTTGAGGTTTAGTCATGGCATCGGCGTGCATGTGACACTTAGCAACTGCCATTATGCTTTGACTGTCAGTGAGAATAGGAGTAGGGGTGTCTTAAGAGAGAGAAAGATCTTTCATCAATCTTCCTAGCCATACACATTCAACTGTCGCAGTGAATGTCGCTTTGTATTCAGCTTCATAGGACGAGGTTGCCATAGTTGGTTGTTTCTTGCTTAGCCAAGACATGCATGAATTGCCAAGAAAGAAACAAATTTCGAATGTGGACTATTGTATCGTAATCACCTGCCCAATCAAAATCACTGAAGGCTTGCAATTGTAAATCACCTCCCTTAGAATAGAACAATCCAAGATCTTGAGTGCCTTGCAAGTATCGAAAGATATGTTTAACTGCTTGCCAATGCTTAGTACCTGGGCAATGCATAAACTTTGAAAGTTGTGACACATCATATTGGATGTATGGCCGTGAGTTGCACAAATAGATCAGGCATCCAACAGCTCAATCATAAGTGGTTATGTCAAATGATTCAACGGTATTCTGCAAACTAAGTTTTACACGTTCCATTGGTGTAGGAATTGGTTTGCAACTTTCCATGTTGAACCTCTGGAGTAGTGTCTTGATGTACTTTGACTGCTTAATGACTATACCATCATCTTGCCATATAAACTGCATCCCAAATAGTAGTTCAAAGGACCAAGACATGACATCTCAAAATTTGAGGCAAGATCAGCTTTGAAGGCTGTAATGATGATGAGAACTGGCTGAGAACACTCATAACATAGAAGATATCTGGACCGGTGTTGGCAAGGTAAAGTAATGAGCCAACAATCTGCCAGTACTCTGTGTGGAATCCACCAAGGGTGTATCATCCTCCTTGGATAACTTGGCATTGGGATCCATGGGACGAGAGAGGTGTACAGTTTGACAACCCATAAAGTGAGAGCAACTTCTTCACATACTTCTGCTGAGAAATGAAGATACAATCATCTTTTTGCCAAACCTCCAATCCAAGAAAATAATGAAGAAGGCCAAGATCAATCATCTCAAATGTCTCTAAAAGCTTGGACTGAACTTGTGTGACCAACTCAATATCTGAGCCAGAAAGGATAAGGTCATCAATATACAAAACAGTGACACAAATATCTCCATAAGAAAGAAGCACATAGAGATTACTGTCTGCGTATGTCCTCTCAAAGCCAAGAGATAGCAAGAAGGCATCAATCTTCTGATACCAGGCACGGGGTGCCTGTTTGAGACCATAAAGAGCCTTTTTTAGAAGATACACATGGGTGTCTTGTCCTGAACCACAAAACCAGGAGGCTACTCAACATAAACTTCCTCCTCTAAATCTCCATTCAAAAAAGCGGATTTGACATCCATCTGGAACACGGGCCATTTGAAGTGTGCAACCAGAGCCAAAACAATCCTGATGGTGGTATACTTGGCTGCAGATCACCTGCCCTCTGAGTGTATTCTCGAGCAACAAGGCGGGCTTTGTACTTGTCCAAAGTACCATCTGCATGAAACTTGACTTTGAAAATCCATTTCACACCAATCACACGACGATGTAAAGGCCATGGGACCAAAGACCAAGTGTGATTCCTCTCAATAGAGGACATCTCTGCTTCCATGGCTTACGGCTGTGAAAGGGCTCCTCTGGACTTTCAGGCTCATCGATCTCTTGGAGAGAACTCGAGAGCATAATTCATTGTGTGATGAGATGTGGAAGCCCGAGATGAATGACGAGGTCCAAGGATGGTGGGTAGAGATCTGGTTATGGAGCTGTGCATTAGAGAGATCAGAATCTCTAAAGAGTTGCTGAACCCATCGAGGTAGGCCATCCTTCCTCTCTCAAATCGTAAAGAAGAAGATCGAGCTGCAGTAGAGGACTCACCCAATGTTGCTAGGAGAGGTGATGAAGCAAGCATTGGTGGGGGTAATCCCAGAGTCAAAGCAGGACTCGTAGAGGGACTGGGAGTTGTAGAAGCTGATGCAACAGAAATTGGTGGCTGTAAAGTTGCAACTGGCACCGGAGTTGCAACAAGAGGAGGAGGAGGAGGAGCAGGAGCTGGACATGGAAGAGGTATAAGATCACTAACATCTGTCGGGAATATATCATCCAAAAAATTTGGAGATGCATCGGGTGGAGAGGAGTCGATGCCAAACAAGCTCTCATCAAACCGAGCATCACGAGAAATGATAATGTCATCAACCTCCGAAACCCAGAAGTGGTACCCTATGGATCTTTAGACTGTAGCCTGTGAAGATCATCCTCTTTGACTTCGGTGCGAGTGTGGTCCTCATCATGTAATGTGGCAGAGGAACCCAAAGAAACATTACTAACGTTGGTGACAAGGAAGCAAGGAGTTGTTGTCGATGTGAACTGAAGAAGAAAGAGAGTCTGGTAGTCCTCCAAGATATGGGCTTGATTGGTCATGTGGGCAGAAGCACCACTATCACCAACCCATTCCATCGCTTCAAGTGTGTCACTAACCTCTTCTGGAGAAGTCATCTCTGATCATTAGGAGTGAATCCTGCGACGAAGTGGATGAATCTGTGACTGCCATGTATGCTACTTGGGCAGATCTCTCCTCTGAAACTTTGACCTTACCCTTGTCTTTGGTGTTGTCCTTGTCAGATGTTTTGGAAGCGTCCTAGGCTTTATACTTGGCTTTGGCTACTCGAGAGTTATCGCAAGTCGAGCAAAGTAACGAGCCTCAGTATGACCTGTCCTGCCACAATAATCACATTCATTGCTTTTGTCCTTGGACTTGTTTGAATCTTGTTTACCCTTGCCTCGCCTTTGTTTTTGTTGTTGTTGTTGGAGTTTCGTTTTCCGCCTTTGCCTTAGCTCTTGTCAGAGGCAACAAGAGTAGACTCCGGCTTGCCTTTTCTGCAAAGCATGCACTTGTCGTGGAGATAACTCACGACTTCCTCAAAAGGGGGAAGAGGATCACGGAAGTAAATATGATCCCTAAAAGAATCAAAGGAAGCAGGCAATTACCAAGAAGCTTACTTGGCTTTGGCTACTCGAGAGTTATCGCGAGACGAGCAAAGCAACGAGGCTCAGTATGACTTATCATGCCACAGTAATCACATTCATTGCTTTTGTCCTTGGACTTCTTTGAATCCTGTTTACCCTTGCCTCGCCTTTGTTTTTGTTGTTGTTGTTGGTGTTTCCTTTTCTGCCTTTGCCTTTGCTCTTGTCAGAGGCAACAAAAGTAGATTCTGACTTGCCTTTTCCACGAAGCATGCACTTGTAGTGGAGATAACTCACGACTTCCTCAAAAGGGGGAAGAGGATCACAGAAGTAAATATGATCCCTAAAAGAATCAAAGGAAGCAAGCAATTACCAAGAAGCTTATGGAAAGGATTGTTGATGTGCTCCCATACATAGCTTGATACGGGTGAACTCTCCAATCTTCTCAACCAAGTTATCTGACTCATTGATTGTAATCTTCTCTAGATCTGACTCCAGTTTGGTAATCTTCACTGTCGAAACTCTCCTATACCTCCTTTGGATCTCCGTCCACATCTGATGAGCATTACTCCGGGTAGAGACAACTTGTGCCTGTATAGACGGAGTCATGTAGTGGATGATGGTAAGACGGACCCGAGCATCCAATATGCTTCTCAAAGTAGGGTCCACCAAGTGAGGTGTGGAGATGGACATCCACACATCGGCTCCTTCTAGCAATAACTGAGTGTAGAAAGACCAAGTATGATAGTTGGTTGTTGTAAGCTTCATGGAGGCACTGACTCGGGGAGGATTGTAGGATGGTATATGGGTAGGGGTGGGAGCAAGAACTGGAAGAGAGAAACTAAGAGAAGAAAGATTGGGAAGAGGAACCACCTGTGGAGCGGGAGCAGGGGATCCAGGCTGTGAAGGTGTTGGAGTATCAACTGGAGAAGGGGCAATAGTAGAGAAATCTCTTGAAGCCATGTCCTTTGACAAGAAACCTTATCTGAAGCAAGAGAGCTGTAAAAAAACAGCAAATAGCCTCCTCTCAAGCTGTGCACAGCAAGAGGAGAGAAAGAAGAAAGGGAGGGAGGGTGGGCAACAAAAAGAGAGAGCAAATCTCTCAGGAACCCTGTCGTAAGCACCTAGAAGAGGTGTCATGTGCACAGTGTGTATCTACCGTGTGCTACACGCACGCAAGACTAATTTTGAGGCTTGGGGAAGCTTGGAACTAGGCAGGCAGATTGACGAGCTGAGTCAGGGATATACTAACGGGCGGGCATCCAAGTATGGATGGGCGGGCGCCCAAGTGTGGACGCCCGATGACCGGCCAAGAGCCGATAAAAGGGTGGCTAAGGTTAGTTATTGGATATAGAGAGTCTCGCGAGTTTGTGAGAGCTCTATGGTCTTGGAGCCTGGATCTAGTGCAGACGTGCACCTGCTTTACGCAGCCGAGGCCAACAGCAGTCTCGAGGCCCGCGAGGGCAGCTTCGTGGCGGTATGGGACATTGCGAGGAGATTGGTCGGTACGTCAACCTAGTTAAGCTCAGCTCATGGCTCGGTGGGGACAGCCGAGACTGTGCACTACCATGTGCTACACGCACGCAAGACTAGTTTCGAGGCTTGGGGAAGCTTGGAACTAGGCAGGCAGATTGACGAGCTGAGCTAACTAGGTTGACGTACCGACCAATCTCCTCCTCGCAACGTCCCATACCGCCACGAAGCTGCCCTCGTGGACCTCGAGACTGCTGTCGGCCTCGGCTGCGTAAAGCAAGTGCACGTCTGCACTAGATCCAAGCTCCAAGACCATAGAGCTCTCACAAACTCGCGAGACTCTCTATATCCAATAACTAACCTTGGCCACCCTTTTATAGGCTCTTGGCCGGTCATCGGGCGTCCACACTTGGACGCCCGTCCGTCCATACTTGGGTGCCCGCCCGTTAGTATATCTCTAACTCAGCTCGTCAATCTGCTTGCCTAGTTCCAAGCTTTCCCAAGCCTCGAAACTAGTCTTGCGTGCGTGTAGCACACGGTAGATACACATTGTGCACATGACACAAGCATAAGCTTGGGGAAGCTTGGAACTAGGCAGGCAGATTGACGAGTTGAGTTAGGGATATACTAATGGGCGGGCACCCAAGTATGGACGTGCGGGCGCCCAAGTGTGGACGCCCGATGACCGGCCAAGAGCCTATAACCAAGGTTAGTTATTGGATATAGAGTCTCTCGCGAGTTTGTGAGCTCTATGGTCTTGGAGCCTAGATCTAGTGCAGACGTGCTACTGCTTTACGCAGCCGAGGCCGACAACAGTCTCGAGGCTCGCGAGGGCAGCTTCGTGGCGGTATGGGACGTCGCGAGGAGGAGATTGGTCGGTACGTCAACCTAGTTAGCTCAGCTCGTGGCTCGGTGGGGACAGCCAAGACTGTGGGCTCGTCCACGGCTGTCATGGTTGGGAGGTGAGTCAGGTCTGCACCCCCTTGTTGTTTGTTTGTTCGTTTGTTTGCAGGATTCGAGTCTCGAACCAAGATCGATCACGAGGAGATCCGTGGGGATTTGACAGAAGATCCAGGACGGGAGCTCATTGATTGACCAAGACTCGATGACTGAGCAGTCTACTATTCAGGCTGCAGGAGGCCAGTGGATGATTCGGAATGGTTTACTATTCCATAATGACAAAATTTGTGTACCACAGATCTCGGACATTAGGTCCAAGATTCTTAAGGAGTGTCACGACGTCCCTTCTGCTGGACACCCTGGGGTACACAAGACACTATCGTTCGTGAAACACACTTTTTATTGGCCGAAGATGAAAGAGTATGTAGAAGATTATGTTCTCAAGTGTCAGATTTGTCAGGCAAATAAAGCTGAACGCTTTAGACAGGCTGGGTTGTTGCATCCTTTGCAAATCCCAGGTAATAAATGGGAAAGTATTTCCATGGATTTTATTACCGGATTGCCAAGAACACATCAAGGCCACGATTCTATTTGGGTTGTGGTAGATCGCTTGACAAAAATGGCTAGATTTTTACCGACCCGGAAGACTATTATAGCTACGCAATTAGCACGGCAGTTTATCGAGCAATTGTTTAGATTGTACGGGTTACAGCAAGACATAGTCAGTGATAGGGACTCTAAGTTTACGAGTGATTTTTGAAAACTTGTTTTTGAGAAGTTGGAAACAACTTTGAATTTGAGTTCCTCTGATCATCCTCAATCTGATAGCCAGACTGAAAGAGTGAATCAGATTTTGGAGGATATGCTCCGAGCATATGTATCCAAAAGACAGAGCTCATGGGAGGATTATCTTCCTATGTTAGAATTTGCATATAACAGTACTAAGCATACGAGTACAGGGTTTAGTCCTTTCATGCTTATGTATGGTTTTCAACCTAGATCACCTGTTACAGTAGGATTCTCAGGACTTCAGCATGATGCAGCACATAATTTTTTGCACGATATGCAGGAAATATTACAAGTTGCGAAGGAATCTATTAGAAGTGCTCAAGACCGAGACAGGTTTTATTCTAATAGACATCGTTCACCCAGAGAGTTCTCTGAAGGAACGATGATGTATTTGCGAGTTCCGAAAGATTCCGAGACTTTACGGACAGGTGGATCTCCGAAATTATCCCCTAGATACCGTGGACCATTTCGTGTTACACGACGGATTGGTTCAGTTGCATATGAATTGGATTTGCCTTCTCATGTGAAAGTTCATCCTGTATTTCATGTCAGTAGACTTAAGGAAGTACTGGGTGGAGCAGATCAGTTAGTTACTCCTCAAGAAATTATAGATGTCGAGGACATGACATTTGTTCCGCGAGAACCTGAAAAGATTCTTGGATTTCGTGAAAGAAGATTGCGTAATACGCTTATCACAGAATACAAGATCAAAGTGGAAGGATCGTGTTGAGGAGGACGCTACATGGGAGACATTGACTACTCTTCAGAGAGCTTACCCTGGCTTTTTAGTGAGCTCAGGAGTGAGCTCTTAGAGGAAGGGGAGTATGTCATGTGCACAATGTGTATCTACCGTGTGCTACACGCACGCAAGACTAGTTTCGAGGCTTGGGGAAGCTTGGAACTAGGCAGGCAGATTGACGAGCTGAGTTAGGGATATACTAACGGGCGGGCACCCAAGTATGGACGCCCAATGACTGGCCAAGAGCCTATAAAAGGGTGGCCAAGGTTAGTTATTGGATATAGAGAGTCTCGCGAGTTTGTGAGAGCTCTATGGTCTTGGAGCTTGGATCTAGTGCAGACGTGCACCTGCTTTACGCAGCCGAGGCCGACAGCAGTCTCGAGGCCCGCGAGGGCAGCTTCGTGGCGGTATGGGACGTCGCGAGGAGGAGATTGGTCGGTACGTCAACCTAGTTAGCTAAGCTCGTGGCTCGGTGGGGACAACCAAGACTCTGGGCTCGCCCACGGCTGTCATGGTTGGGAGGTGAGTCAGGCATGCACCCCCTTGTTGTTTGCTCGTTTGTTTGCAGGATTCGAGTCTCAAACCAAGATCAATCACGAGGAGATCCGTGGGGATTTGACAAGAGGGCTTCAGCCTCCAATAGAAAAAACGCAGCAGTCCTAGGCTATAGATGCAGAAAACGCAGCACTTTCTTGCTTGTAGGTCAGTGTTGGGCTCTGATACCATGAAAGAAAGAGAAAACACAGGTTGTGGGCACAAGAAAAAACTGTAGAAAGCTGTAGACAGTTGATTATTGCTGAAAATGAGCACGAGGGGAGCCCGTAGGTGCTTACAAGCATAAGAGACTGTTGCAACAGCCAATGGCCTCCAGCAAATATGCAAGAATAAGATGGGAAATGATGAGAAGGGTGTGAATGGAGTTGATAGTTGTCTTGTGGGTTGACTACCATGAGTGTATAACAGGCACGTACTTAAAAGGTGAATTTGGGCATGTTCTTGGATTCATCTAGGTATATATATGTCCCATATGATCTAGTCGGCCAGCTATAGTATGTCGACAGCAGTCGTGAGGCATAAATATGCCATAAATAGCCTTAAAAAAATCATAAAAATGGTAGAAAAATCCTATATGATGTCTGCTAGTTATACAATGCAAGGCCTCATAGAAATGACCAATACAAGCATGCTAGGGTACATGTAGACCATCTTGAGATGATATATATTCCAACAGGCATATGTAACAATGTGGCCACTTTGCGCATTCTCCAAATTTTTGACCAAACTTCTTTGAGAAGTTATGTGCTTAGAAGCACCTAAGTCAAGAAACCAACTCTCAATGAGAGTTGCACTGAGACATGCAGCTTGTTCAGGATTATAACTGCTAATAGCCATAAGTGAGAAGTCTTGATGGACAACAACATTAGGTGAGTCCTCTTTCTTCGAACTCTTGCAGAACTGTTGGAACCCTTATTGGATTCCCTCTTCTTCTTTTCTTTGTTTTGAAGTTCAAAACAATTATCAATTGCATGGTCGGACTTATTGCAATACCGTCAAGTAACCTTCTTTGGTTGTTCGGAATCACCCTTAGCCTCAGAAGTTTTATGGTCTTTTGCTGAAATTTATTGCCCTTATCCTTGGTTGCTAAAGCTTGATCACTGCTAGAACTCTCCAAAACATTATTTTTGGGTTGGTCCTCTTGCAATAGTAAGCTTACTAGCTCTTGATAGGTAAGCACTGAGCATATCACATGTAGTAGGTTATAAAGTCATAAATTCATACAAAGAATGGAGCTCTGTGGCTTAGTCAAGGCTAATTGCAGTTGCATGGAAATACAACTGTGGCTTAGTCAAGGCTAATTGCAGTTGCATGGAAATGCGTTCAGAAAGCTGTTGTATGTGGGCATGTATCCCATGGTTTCTAGTATGTGAAACTTTTCTAAGGTTGACCATGACAGAGGGTTTATCGTTTTTGTTCAGGTCCTAGACATAATTGCTCCACCAAGCAAAAAGCTGATCGAAAATGGCTTCGATTTTTCTCGATGGTTCAAGCCTGAGGGGTATGTGTCAGATTTGTGAGTATTCCAGCTGGAAAGGATTGAGTGGAACCACTTGCTGTTGTGAGCATCCAGAACGCACGCCAGATACTCCTGCTATGTTTCTCATGTAAACAATGCACTTTGGACGTTCAACAAAACAGTAATTCTAGACTCCTAGTATAACATCTAACCCTGTAAGAGAATATTTTGGTGTGGCCTCATTTCAAATTCCTTTCCCTCGACTGTCTTGAAGATTCTTTACAAACTCTTTCTTTGGAGTTTAATCAAGGTCAATTGAGGGCATTTTGTGCAGAATGTTGGGGTCAATTGAGGACACATCTTAAATGAGCTCAACTGGGAGTTCTAGATTGGCAGTCAAGAGATGTGCATGTGGGCTGTTTCTAAAGCAGGGAAAGCATTTCTTTTGTTTTGTGTATTTGAAGCCTTATGCAGTGGTATGGTTTTGTGAAATTGAAGTGAATGTACACATGTACGTGGGTTTGTACAAGCAAGGCATACAGAGAACATTCTGTTTTGCAATTACTATCTGTTATTTTCCAAGGACTGCTCTTGGCCAACTTATTGATCAGAATAAAGAGGATAAATAGCTTAATATATAGAGTATGGATATGGATCTTCAGATTGTTGCCAGAGATGCAATTCTGGACTTCACTTGGCTTCGATGCAATTGTCATGTCATGTATTCTCTAGTGCTGCCCTGATGTGCTATACCGGGTAAGGGCAATAGGACGACAAAGGTTTAATATTATGAACCCTTTACAACATGAGGAAGTCTGAGCATTTGTAAGACTCGTCGGGTAGATAGAGCTCGACCATGGGGATGATCATCTGAAGGTGAAAGCCACTGGAGCTTTGGAAAGCTGCAGATGAAAGATGGCATTTTGAGTATCTTGGTTGTGCATTTGTAGAGGAGATTAATTCTGAGCATTGGGTAGGTCAGAGGGTTGACTTTATAATGTAAGCCATTTGGGCATTTCTCTATAGATTTCGATAATTTGTTTTTAAATCTTTAATTATCGACATAACTATCGTTGTCATACGCACCTGAACATAATCAAATTAAGTAACCCCTCTTAAGAATCTCTTGGAGCAGTTCCATCTTTGGACATAACCCCTGAAAATTTCTAAATTTCTCAAAAAAATGCTTGTGTTTGTACCTTGTAAAATTCTGAAATATTGCTTGTGCGTCACACTTCTTTAGATGGCATTTAGATTACGGAGCTACCTGTAGAATTGGAGTTTTAAACCTTTCTTATGATGGTGATAAATCTAACATGGACTCCATGAAGGGAGCATACAAAATACAAACTCACTCATAAGCTATATATTTTAAGTGCGCGCTTTGACTTTTTGACAGGTAGCTTATGGTGTTGATTATTTGCTTTGCTTAAAGGTGTGTCGTATATATATTTTTATAGTAGTGCTAAGGATAACAAATTAGGATAACTCAAAGTAAATTTAATTACAATGGCTAATATTTTTGTATTTGCTAGTTGGCTAACTTATTTCATGGCCATTGGAGAACTTTGCCTTTTATTTTATGGTATTATTTTAAGCATGTTCATTGCACCCTTCTAAGTTGAAAAGCTTATTAGGATCTATTTGTACCATCCTCGAAGCAACATATTCTTTATTTCTTGTTCTCTCGGCTAAGTGACATAAAAAATATATATATAAGTGAGGAGTGAGTTCACCACAAGGAATTTTGGATTTAGTGAATTTTTAAAAACAAATAAACACCTTGAAATTGCATTCCCAAGTTAATCATCCTTATCTAGCAACCATCAACATAGCAACATGTTCTTTATTTTTGTTCTCTCGACTAAGCGATACTAAAGATATATCTAAATGAGTGAGGAGTGATTCCATCACAAGGAACTTTGGTTTTTCATAATTTTTCAAAAATATAGTAAACATCTTGAAAATGCATTCCCAAGTTAATTATCCATGTCTAGCAACCATCATCATAGCAAGTTATTCTTTGTTTTTTTGTTTTGTCGACTAAACAATACTAAAGATATATATTAATAAGTGAGGGGTGACCACCAGAAGGAACTTTGGATTCATAGAATTTTAGAAAATATAGTAAATACCTTGAAATTGCATTCCCAAGTTAAACATCCTCCTCTACCAAATAAATAACAACAAAATTGTTGTATAGGGATTTCACCACTTAGTTGAGACATTACCACTAAGGTAATTACAAAATTCGTATACAAGGATTGAATTGCGTAGTTGAGATGCTTGATTTTAGCTCCTGTACCACTATTAATGCCCTTCACGTAGGTCCTTTTCTGGTAAACACTCGTGGAAGTGTGTGTATCTAACTTAGGCACGGGAGGGGGTATCCTGCAGGCCTAGTACAACCTTCATGATCAACGTCACCTTCAATTTGGAGGTAAACATCCACAAGAACTTGCCATGGAAGTGGGAAATTTTTCAAAGTAAGCTTGTCTTAATGTTGAATTGCCATGGAAGTGGGAAATTTTCTCAAAGTAAGCTTGTCTTAATGTTGAATTGGCTATGTAGAGAATGCTAGAGAAACAGTTAGTTATCAATAACTACACTAACTAGTTTAGTAACTTATAGGTCCAATTATCCCCCATTCTTAGATCATACTTGTCACATCATGGTCATGGGTTGTCATAATTTAGAGCTGAGGCATTCAATTTCTAGGAATTTCTCTACGTTAGCATTTCATGCATGCCTTTGAATTGTTGTTGTACAATTTGTCACACATGCAACACTTAAGGAGTCGACATCACTTTTGGTAGTTTTGGCTCTTTCCAAGAAGGATGTGTGAGAGCTAGGGCTAATTGGTGTAGCCTGATGAGTCTCAAGTTGAGAGCCCGGGTTCAAACCCCAACCTAGATTAAAGAAGTCCTTCAATACCCATCCCTCACAAAAATAAGAAGAAAAGAAAGCTTGCATGTTAGACCTACATGGACTTCCCACTACCATGATGGAAGTGAAAGGCTATTAGTTTGCATGTTCCTTGTTGGAAAAGGGATTTTCATCATGAGACAAAAAGAAAAGGCCTCCCAATGGCATTCCCTCCTCAATTTTCCTTTATTAAACATATATTATAACTCTTATTACAATTTGACTATGAAATTAACATTAAGATACACACTCCCCTCCTATTTTAACACTGTTGTAATTAAACACCTAGTTGAATATAACTTTAACATGAATACTTTGGATAATCATGCATGTGGTTTCATGTGTACATTTAGAATATACAGTATACAGGAGATGCAAAGATTTGAGAGTACATTAATGTGTTTATTGAGGCAAGATGTAGATAGCTTGGGCAATGTTGATAAAATAAGGGGTTGGTCTCTAACTACATTACTTTTGGAATTCACACAAGTCTTGTAGATGGGGGACTTTAAAAGTGTTGGAAGAACAAGGCTATGTATTGCACCACAAAGTCTTGTAGATTGGGGGACTTTAAAAGTGCTGGAAGAACAAGGCTATATATTGCACCACCCTGTAAAGCTAGCGCATGTGGGCATGTACTCTCTCTTGCATTTTAAAAAAATGTGCTTGAGTAGCTCTCTCTTGGTTTCGTGGGTGTTTTGATCTTTCACATGCTGGGAATGCATGCATCAATATTCTTATTCGATCAATAATAATAGAAATTTTATTGGCATAGACTCCTAGGACATGAACATATTAATCTTGGCATAAATGTTAATCATTATAAATCCTTCATAATTATTATCTTTTCCACTACACCTGTACTTGTGTGCATGTATTTGTGAGTGCAAAAAGAAGACCATACACAAGGTATGGTGAGGAGGTGGCACAAGTCTTCCATTGAAATTATAATCGTGAGGGAACATGCCATTCCCTCATTTAGATAAAGCTCTTCCACCACTGGAAGTGGAGCAAAGAAATTGAGCCATATAGTAAATAACAATATACTTATGTTCCCCTTGCTCACTATCACTATTCTCTACTCGCCATGTTATAGAGTTGTTCAAATATATGCTTAATATGTTTTTATTATTGAGCCTGCATATATAAATTGGGATATTGATTAGCATGTTATGCATGGACATAATTTTGTCCAATATTATATTAAAAACATCACAAAATTATACCAAATACAAGGCTTAGTCCAGTGAGGATTGTTGGTCGCTTGGGGAGGCACTGGTTCATTGACCCTTCTCCTTATATAGTGACTCATGGCTCTTGGTGTTTGTGGCTATATGGTGGCAGTCCTATCAGATATATTCAGTGGGATTGAGGAGAGTGGGAGTGGATTGATGCCTTCGATCCTTTGAAAAGCCTTCCTTTTTTCAGTTTCACTGTTCGGAATGCCAGGTTTCTCCTCACTCGACAGATGCATAGGATCCCTACTCTCAGGCCTCATTGGGAGAGCTATGATATTTCTCCAGTGATACAGCGTAGATATTGGCATAGACTTTGGCACTCATACAGAAGGAGCCAGATCTCTCATTTCTTTTGGTTATTCTTACATGGTAGTCTCCCCACCAATCAGTGGAGATCAGTTTTTGGTGTAGCACCTTCCTGTCGTCCTAGATGTGCGGCAAATTCTGAGTCCGTACAACATTGTCTATGGGGATGCAGCATTGCACAATAGATTTGGGGTCCTGTAGCGCCCAACTTATGGGCAAATTGAGTGGCCGAGCCATGCATGTGATTTGGGGGGCAGTTGCTTGGCTCTCCCAGTCCGGTCCTCCGTAACTTTTTTATGAGGGCAGTGGTACAGATTCTGTTTTTTTCATTCGTAGAGGTATTGCCCAGCATGGTTTATTACAAGATGTTCCTCACTCTAATTATACACCCCCTAGACAGAGGATTAACACAAGTTGGGAGATTATTGCCAGTATTACAACATGGCAGATCTGGAGAGCTAGATGCATGGAGGCTATTGAGGTTGTCCAGATTTTGGGTCTCAGTGCATTAGTACTATATGGGGTGATATCATCCACACTCTTATGGCTACTTGGGCTTGCATTCAGGGGCCCTCTCGTTTTGCGCAGGCAAAGTGTGTGATATTTATGTGGGAATGGGACCATGGCATCTTCTTCTCCTCTAGTACCACAGGTCTTACATGGCATCATGATGCTCCTCAAGGGTTGAAATCACCTTACATATTGGGGTGATTCTATTCTCTTCCGGCTTATAGCTGTGATTGTTGTATGTTTTTCTCATACTTAATAGAAAAACATCACAAAATTTCACAATTTCAAACTCATTATCTAAACCCTGCTATAATCATAATTCTATATGAAAATAGGCTCCACAAAAAACGTGTGTCAAAAATAGAAAACCGGGGGTTCAATAGTTAAGTGTTAGATGATGGTTGTTGTGGATGTCTGAGATACCACTGTTCCATGCTGGTAGTTGGTATTGTGGGTGATACCACATTAATACTCACCGGATAGATTTATTGGTATATAAAGTTGCCATTCTATTGTTATTGGTATTGTGAATGATCACCATGTTAAATACCAAGCTATTGTATTATTGGTGTTATGTGTTTATGCCTATGAGAAATAACAAAGAGAAGGTAAACATCACTTGTCTTCTTTACGTAATTTTGAAGCTTGAGAGAATTAAAAAAACATGTAGTCGAAGTGTGGTACTCCCAACATTTAAGACAAAAAAACTTTGCTTTGGACCCATAGGCAAAAGCAAAACAAAGAGAGGGACTATTGGGGCAAAGGCTTCTATGTTAGCTTATGCAAGGTAAAAAGAGAAGCTCATAATGGGCTCAAACCTTCATCTCGTCATATCATAGTTTAGCAATATCAAGAGAAATTCATGGAAACAAAGAGCAAAAATATCAAGGAAAAAGGGCCTTACGTTTTTCTTCCCAATAGGATTTTGTTTTCTTAGTCTCATTAAAGAGTGAATTTTATAAGCTTCGAAAAAAGGTCTTACTCAAGGTGTAAAAAGCCCAACAACCCAAGTTTCCACTATATACTATTTATAAGGTTCTAATCTGATTGTTTATAAGCTGGTTGTCAGAGGATTTATTCTTGGCACTAAGCCTTGGAAGGACTTTCTTCTACTGAAAATTATGAGGTGCATTTATAACCCACGTTTCATCTTTTTGGGTGCAGAGCACTAGCCATTGGTGAGATCTCCTTTGCAAACCTAGGATTTCAAGCCTAGGATTGCATGAGGAGCTTTCTGGTTCATATTCCTCCACGGTCAGTTTGAGAATGTTAACATGTAGCCCATTGTGTGGAATGACTTGATTTTGGACGAATATGGCAGACCTCTTGTTGGCGCAGCCATGCATATCCCAGTGGGCTGCCTGGGCAA
The DNA here is from genome assembly GCF_041138505.1 of Cibotium barometz. Lineage (NCBI taxonomy): Eukaryota > Viridiplantae > Streptophyta > Polypodiopsida > Cyatheales > Cibotiaceae > Cibotium > Cibotium barometz. Next base: position 40,662,478 of record NC_141060.1, read on the forward strand.
GTCTTCTCCCCTAAATGTTGGATTGGAAGAGGCTCATGAGCCTCACGGAGGATGATAGAATGCTTTGAACACATCACTTGTTTTGAGAGCCACTAGTTAGAGGGTTATGCAAATGAATGTAGCCATACTCGATCACCATTAGATCACAAAGAACTTCGTGGAAGGGCCTCATCACTTATGGTTTGGGGTGTTTTGCAGGATAGGGGTACCTCTTTAGGGCATGTGCCTTCCCACTTCGGGTGAGGATGATGTACCAGTTTATCATTCCATTCAGTATAGTAGAGAGAATTCTTTGGTAGGATATCATTGAGGGTCCGATGGTGGTTTGGCCAATGAGAGTAGTGGGAAGGGTAGGGAAGCACTTCTATATTGATCCCCCTCAAGGGATGATTACAAACTCTTGGAGCCTTTGGTTATATGATGTGTGTCCTATCAGAGATACCTGCACCAGAACCCTAGTGAATGGGAGTGGAAGGATGCATTTAACCCTATGAAAAGCATGCCCTTCTTTAGTTACACTGTGCAGAATGCCAGACATGTGGTTCTACAAAAAATCTAGGGAGTCCCTACTTTTAGACCTCATTGGGAGGCTTATGGGATCACCTTTGACATTCAGAGAGCTTTTTGGCCAAGGTTGTGGCACTCGTACAAGGAAAGTAAGATTTCCTCTTTTATTTGGCTTTCTCTACATGGTGGATTTGAAATCTCCCTTCTTGTATTATTCATACTAAATAGAAGTCTCTTTTCTGGAAAAAAGAAAAAGGTCTTATTCAAGGTGGAAAAAGCTCAATCTCTCAAGTTTCCACTATGTTTTTTCCAAACTATCAACACTAGACAAAAGTACATAAAATTCATCCTTGTACCCATTTTTGGAGGGATAAAAAGGGAAAAAGAGGGCCTATTAAGCTAGGGTTTGGTAGCTAGTCCACTATGTTTTTTCCAAATTGCCAACACTACAGAAAATACAAAAAATGCATCTCTAGACCCTCTTTTGGAGGGGTAGTTGGAGGGGCAAAAGAGGGCATATTAAGCTAGAGTTTGGTATATGGCTAGTTCTTAGTAGACTTTTCAAGCTTGGATATTAAGATCTTGGTTTCTTATTATGTATAAAAAATTTATGAAGCCCTGAAATCACCTTTAGACAAGGGTTTACACAACCAACAATTACTTGCAAATTGCCACAATGTATGTTCACACATTTCATACATATTTGAATTCCCGCCTCTAGCTTAGGAGCATTTCACATTATGTATGGCCATGGGCCCAATGACGTAACAAAAGCTAGCTATAAGCTTCGTATATATGAGTAGAGATAGGCAATGGGCACCCACTTCAGTTGGGTGGTCGTGCAAAGCCCTTATATATATATATATATATATATATATATATATATATATATATATATACAACTTTTGATAATGTAAATGAGGAGAATCATTTACATTATCATAAGTGCAAAGCTTTCTTCTTCTCTTGTGCTCTTACCTTCTTGCTTGCTTGATTGTAGTGTGCATGCTTGTGTATGTGTGATTATAGTGTGTTATGATTTCTAGCTTGAGTGAGAGTGTGATTAAGTAAAAGTGGGGAGGAGAGGGATTCAAGATTTCTAGCTTAACCATTGCCTTCTGGAAGGATTACTTAGAGGATTAAAAGTAGAGGAAAATCTCAAACAAGAGGGATTGACATATCTCTTGGCCTCCTTTACCTCTCCAATTGGGACTTCCACAATCCACTGTAAGAGGTCTAACCACTATCACTATGGTTTCTTGCTAGAGCGCACGAAGATTCTTGACATGAAAAAAAGGTGCCACTGTCGGGAATCAAATTAGTCTAAGATGAGGGATCGAAGAAGAGCTATCTTCTATTAAAAAATCTTCTCTTTTTCTCTCTATCTTTCCCTTGGATGCAAATCCTTGATTGAATGTTAGGGAGATATGTTCTAAAGCAAGATTTGAGTGATTACATATGTTATTTGGGTGTTTGGGATTGAATGTTAGGGAGATATGTTCTAAAGCAAGATTTGAGTGATTACATATGTTATTTGGGTGTTTGGGATTGAATGTTAGGGAGATATGTTCTAAAGCAAGATTTGAGTGATTATGTATGTTATTTGGGTGTTTGGGACTGGATTTGTGTGATTAGAGTAAGCTTTCTTTCTAACCTTAATCTCTTTGTGTTTCTTATTGATTAATTTGTTCTATTCATTGTCTCATGGGAGTGATGCTCTCCTGTGTTTGATTGAGGTAGATTCTCTCCCCACTTGGTTGATTTCATCATTACCATCAGCATTAGTCTTATATTAACTAGGAAATTAGTGTACTTTAGTGTATTTTATATTTTTTAAACCAAGATTAGCTTAATTGAGGTATTAATCTTTGTAGTTATTTTTAGAAAAATTGAGTAGCTTAATTGAGGTATTAATCTTTGTAGTTATTTTCAAAAAAAATGAGTGTAAAATCATGATATTAGAGTATTACTAAAGACCCTTATCATATTAGAAAACCCAAAAAAAACATCAAGAAAGACTGTGAAAATTCAAAATTCTTAAAAAAACTATTTTTTGCTCTTTGGAATTTTTGGATTGTCGACTAGGATCCGGATCATGTAGCTTTTTGATCATTGAATCCGCTTCTAGATTTTTGACCATAGTTTAAAACTGGGTAATGAGGGACTATTAGTGGTAAATAGTCTTCATTTCAACACACTTGAGTTGTAAAAGAGGGGGCTGTGAAGGTACCAATAAAATATTCTCTTGAAAGAGAGTACCAATATGCTCTTGTAAGAGGGTATAAAGTGGTGTAAAGACCCTAAACCACCACCGTCTTTAATAGATAGTTGGATTGCCAAATCCCAAAATTTGGATCGCCGACCTCGTTGATCCCAATTGACGAGTCTGGATCGCTGATTCAACTCTAAGATCGTCTCATATTTTAGATCTCTAGTTATCCAAATTGCCTCTAAATTCAGATCGTGATCAAGCGATTTCAAATCCAAATCGTAGCCTATTTCTGATCGTCGATCCTAACCTCTAATCATCTGCGATCCATATTGTCGTCTCATTACTCAGATCATCGATCTAATTCTTAGATGGATTGTTCCACTTCCCAGGTCATCAAGTCTTTCGGATCGTTGATTTTCGTATCGCAGCTAGTTCGGGATCGTTTAGTATTTAGATTGCCTGTGATCTTGATCGCCCATTTGACACTCAGATTGACTAAAAGATCTCAGATTTGGATCGCCGATTTGACTCGATTTCCAAAAAGTAGAAAAAACAAGAAGAGATAAAAATTTACACTTGCATTGTTCATATGCATCTTGCACTTTTTTTATTCATTTTTCTGTGAGTTGTTGCCATTTCATTGTATTAAAAAAACATTGAAAAATATTCTTTCCAATAAAAATCATGAAAACCTATTTAATAAAAAAACTCATAAAAAGAACCCTCTACAAGTGATTATGGCACTGGATCAAGCGATTATGCATTTGCAATCAGTTTGAATCATTGCTTAGTCTTCTTTAACTCGACCTTCGAATACGAGACTTCGTCTCATGCTTCGACATTAGGAAGTGGTACTAGACCATGTGTAGAGTTGACCTCCCTAATTGTGCAAAACACAAGCTCGAAAGTAGACCAAGAATCCTACACAATGGAGGAGGGGATTAAAACAATATTGCGGAGCATAAATGTTGTAGAGCTTCCATGAGTGTGAATGGAGCCTAGTGAGCGCCAAGTATTCATAGGTAAATAAGGTCTAATCCATTTGCAATCAGGTTGAATAATTTCTGAGTCTTATTCTAAACCAACCTTTGAATACGAGACTTCGTCTCACGCTCTAATGTTAGGTAGTGGTACTGGACCACGTGTGGAGTTAACCTCCCTAATTGTGCTTGACACAAGTTCGGAAGAATACCAAGGGTCTTACATAACAAAGGAGACTAGATCAGTATTGTAGGGTATAAACCCTATATTGTGAGTGTGAATGGAGGCTAGTGAATGCTGGGCATTCATAGGTGAATTATCAAGAACGGTTGAAAGAGCTCAAGCAAATCGCCAAACTAGAGAGAGACGAGCCACTAGTGAAAATGCAAGAGAATAAGTTCAATCTTGAATAATCAATGAAACCTATGTGCTACAATGCTATGGTTATAATGAAATTGCAAACGTTCCAATCTACATTAACCATAACAGGGTGCTCTTGGAGCGATGGTCATTTATGACAATGCCAAGGTGGCGTAAAGTTCTTAGATAACCCAAAAGTTAGCGTCACTTTGCAAGATGGACATGAATTCTATATAGATCCATAGGGAAATATCTACATCCCCCTATACAAAAGTTATCGTACCTCATGCTACTTCATGAGTAGGGAAATATGTATATCCCCCTACACGAGACTCCTCCAATGTCCGATCGTATAGCATGCCAACTAGAACACAAGGACCTCATAGAATCCTTGCGAGCAAGGAAATATCTATATCCCCCTATACAAAAGTTATCGTACTCGTGCTGCTTCACGAGAAGGGAAATATGTATATCCCCCTACACAAGTCTCCTTGAGTGTTCGATCGTTTAGCGTGCTAACTGGAACACAAGGACCTCATAGAATCCTTGAGAATTCAAGAGCTCGACCTCCAAATGTAATAGATAGATTCTTCATGATGACAATTTGAGTCAATCAGGGCAATATAGGCTAGTAAGAGGATATACCCATGGCAACCTCTTTAGCTCACCATTGTACAAAGGGATGTGGAAGGAAACCACAAGTTCATGGACACACCCTTAGTCAGCAAGTGTTATCATCTGCCAGTGTGATCAAATGATGTATGTGGATGAGGATGGTAACACATTCAACCCAAGAACGGCCAATGAAGTGAGAAGGAAAGGTCTAGGAAGGGGGGAGTCTTCTGACCCAATATAGACCTAGAGCATAGAACTTTGAGATGCACCAATTGTTGACAACATTAATGCAAATAATAGTAGGAGCTTACCAACTAAGAGATCAATGCACCAAGGCAGTTCCCTTTGCATGCTTTCAAATGTCAAGGCCCTCACAGAGTGTCCTACTCCCTAATGAGTGCTAACCCAAAAGGCAATGAACGATTACTAACTCACTACTGTTGGATAGATGGCATATGAAGTACGGTATTGATCATTTGATTGGTGAGACTAACCTCTTAAGTTGACAAATCTAAATCCCCCCATGAGTAGTACATTGCCCACCATTGGGTTGGGTTATTGTTAGTGTGTCATGTCTATCGTCTTCCTTAGGCAAAAAAAAAAGGTAAAAGTAAGGATAGGCATCTAGCGTATGCATACAGCTATAGTAAACAATGATGGTGGGAAAGAAGGAAACCCCACAAGGCTTTTCTTGGACTTTGTAACAAGTGCAAGAAGTATAGCTAAACTTTATGTGTTAGATATAGGAGTAGGTAGGAACTTAATTTCCTATGAGACTTGGATCTCATTAGGCAAACCAATCCTTGGGCCTACGAAGGCATTAGTGCAAATTATTTCAGGATTATACAACAATAAATGTGAAAGTGTTGTAAAGCTTGATTTCCACATAAACTCATAACCCTTCCCAACCTTATCTAGAGCAAGGGCCCACAAGCCAAAAACCAAACCTAAGGAGGTGAAGCCCAAGCCAAAACCAAGGAGGAACTACAAAAGAAATAAAAAAATAGTTAAGGATACTCCAATCCCTGCTACCTCCACTTCACAACTTATCCCCAACAAAGAGCTGTATTAAGAGCTTACAAAAGAAAGGGCTCAAGAGCCAACAAGCCTAGACTCTATGACTCTATAGAGCACGAGCAAGCTAGGACTCTGCAGAGGCAATAGGTGCTAATGTTGAATAAAGGCTTGAACTATGTAGAATTGGTAAGTGTTAATGCTGAAAAAGACTAGTTAATCCTTGAAGTGGCAGTGAATTTGCCAAATTTAGTGTTGCAACACCATAGTCTTGCCCAGTACCTTCGTCTAGCCCTCGAGATGATATCTCTAATGTTCATATATCAAGAATATGCCTTGGATTAACCCCTTAGCCTCCACATATTTATAGAATTATGTTGTAAGTTGCCATCAATATATATGCAGCTAGTCAACATTCTAATCTTCAAAGGAGATATTTGCTTGGAGTAACCAGCATGACATTTACATTATTCAAAGGGTGCACCCTATTGTTGTGAATTACCAGACATGGTGCTCGATGTTGATGAACAATCAGTGGGCAAAGGCCTGAACAATAATAGTGAATGCAGATGAGTTTGTTGACCATGCTACCTTGGGAAATGAAGTAATGGATCATGTTGAAAGTTGGATACATGGAAGAAGACCTTACTCTCATGCGGGTGACATGTAAAGTCCTTCAAGAAAATCCATTGGGGCTGCTACATATATAACCCAATTAATGTTGTAGTTCTCTGCCATGAATTGTGGCCCAGATTGAAGAGCACAAAACAACAAATGCCTTCTGCTTTACATTGATGTAAGTTGTTTATCCCTCCTTCGATGAGACAGGACGGAAGGGGATCGAGTTCTTGGTTTCATTGATGAGCTTGATATAAGAAAGACTATTTTTGTAAGTATCATAAGTCAGGAGGACTAGGACGACCTGAACGCTTGAGGAAGGATGCAGAGGTTGTAAGCAAGGACACTCAAGAAGGAGACACGAAGCCGCCCTCTGGCACTCATTGAAGCACAACAAAAAGATGTCAAGGCATCCCATAGAGAGTTGAAATGGAACATGGAGAGAAGCCTCTAGATGTGGACTTTCCTAATCTTAATGCCTTTTGTTGATGAGACACCACAGTTTGCAGGAAGGCCAGAAGCCGTCGGAAGGAGGTAAGGTCATCCCGCCAAACCCTGATCAGAGAACCACACCACAATGGCTGTGTGATCCCTCCCAGGCTATTTCAATTGCCCTAACTTATTTTTTGAAGCAGAAGAGAGGCTGCCAAAGGATATCCCCAAGGTCAAGCCTTCAATAGTGCTAAAATAAAAAATGGCAGCTCCCCTATTTCGGGAAACCAAACTGTTGGGCAACATACTATGCTGCGCCTGTCAACAACTAATGAACCAATCCCATGTACATGCCACTGTGCAGGTGCATGAGGTGGAAAGAGTATGAGGCAAAAAAAGAAGATGAATCCTATGCTACTGAACTCGAATTTCGAATCTCTGTCCTTTAGCATGGTCCCTAACGGAGGAGTAGATGTGCGGGCTAATTGTGCAATTTATCATTTCCTATCAACAAGTCCCTGATGTCAAAATCTAAGTAACTATCAAGTTCCTAGATACAATCAAAATTTGTTCACAGGGCTAGGCCTTAAGTAATGATACTAGTATGATGAATCCCATGTGCAAGTCCTTACCTTTGACATCAACATCGAGCCCACATTCAAGCAAATAAATGTCTTTTGAATACGAGCCTTTGAAGAGATGTTCTCATTCGAGTTCATCATCTTGGTCTATAACTTTGTTTTCTTCTATCAATCACTCCAATCAACGATTAAAGGTGGATCAACACTTGCATATGATAAGGTTGTCCGTCCGAAAGATACCAACATCAACAAAACCCATTATTAACAGCTTCCAAGGATGAAAGTAGGTCTAGACAAGGGGGGTTGTTCACAAATTGCATACATCTAGAATCCCCAACTCTAGACTAGGAGCATTTCACATGTATGACCATGGGTCCAATGATGTAACAAAAGCCAGCCATAAGCTTTGTATCTATAAGTAGAGATAGGTAATGGCCACCTGCTTAAGTTGGGCGACCAAACAAAGCCCTTATGTATATGAATGGGGAGTATCTCAAGTATAAAGCTTTCTTCTTCTCTTGTACTTTGTCTTTTTGCTTGGTTGATTATAGTTTGCATGCTTGTGTGTGATTGGAGCATGTTGAGTGTGCATGCTTGCTAGCTTTAGTGAGAGTTTGATTGAGCAAGGTGGGCAGGAGAGTGGTTCAAGCTTTCTAGCTTAACCATTGCCTCTGAAAGGATTACTTAGATGATTAAGAGTAGAGGAAAGGCTTAAACAAGAGGGATTGACACACCTCTGGCCTCCTTTTCCTCTCCAATTGGGACTTCCACGATCCAAGACGAGAGGCTAACCACAATCAATATGGCTCCTTGCTAGAGAGTAAGAAGGTTCTTGACATGACAATGTATGTTCTTAAATCCTAGCTATCCATATCCTCCTCCAGCATCACTAATTAAGAGGAATTAAAGACCAAATATCACCTCAACAACATTATGGCACAAGTTATAATTCTTAAAAAGCTTACCGTTGGTTCAAGCCCTTGTGATTTTTTTTTGTTGAAGGAAACCATATTTTGTTATTTGGATTTATGATCGAAGAGATTTTAGGTCCAAAAGTGAACCTTTGATATAGTGAGCAAGATTAGGCTTATTGGTGGTGATTACATTTTGTGTTCGTAAAAGCGTCTGTGTTTCGCTCCACGTTACAAAATCCTTCACACTAGCGTGCGGAGAGGTCATCAACCAAAATTGGAATTTTAAGTGCTAGATCAAGGAGTTTTTCTATTCTCTTTTGCCATAATTGCCAATTGGAATTTGTTGTTGGTTCTTTCGATTATAAGATTCGTTAACAATGATTAGAAATTATAATTTGTTGACCCTTTGTGTATGGATTAGATCTTATTCCTCATCTCTGACGTAACATCAACCAACCAAATCAAGGATTGTAAATTATAATTTGTTGACCCTGGGTGAATGGATTAGATCGTATTCCTCATATCTAATGTAACATCGATCAACCAAATCGAGAAACATAACTAAATATTTATGGACCATCAACCATTTCAAAAATCGAAGTAGATGACCAAGGAGCTATCGATCCATTCTTTGTGTTGTTTATTAGTATGCTTGTGTTCTCTATCGATCTACTTTCTTAAAATTATAGCTTAGAAAGTTTTGTTTATTGATACTATGCATTAAATTTTAGTCCTCATGAAACCATACCATATCTTTAGACCTAATTAAATCTTTTACCAATTTCTCATCTAGACCTTACATACTTATCAATTAATTAAACAATGACTATGCATCAAAGACTTTACAAGATAGAAAAATTCTTTGATATCTATTAAACCCAAATCACGACTCTTTAGCAAAATTAGATTATCAAGTTGACCTAATTATTCAATATAAATAAATTTTTGACAAAATTTTCTATGATGAATATAAAATGTAAAGTAAACTCATGTCGTCGTTTAGTAAATGGAAAGTAGTATTATTGGAAAGCATGTACAATATTTTTGAAATTTTTGCATATTAGTCAATTGCATTATATATTATAGAGTACATTTTCTAGTATTACATACATATACCTAGATGAATCCAAGAACATGCCCAAAATCACCTTTTAGGAACGTGCATGTTATAACTATCTTAGACATCTAGACCTTTAATATTTCCAACAAATGATGAGACAACCAGAAGTATTAGTCGTTATTCTGTAGAGGATAGGTGTATTATCTTGGCTAACACTACAAAACATGTAAATTAGGAGTATCTATAGTTCATCTTACGTGTTTCAAAATCAAGGAGTCTATTGAGGTATGACAACGAGATTCTCATCAGTCTTTATCTAGAAAGTGCTCCATGATTAGAAGTGCATGTCTCTTTTTCTCACTAGCCTCCTTGCTCTTTTAAGTGCTCCTCTTCACAATTGACTTCCTAAACAAAAAGCTTAAGGCCTCATTATATTATTTACAGTTGTTAAACAAAAACAGGAAAAGAGCAAGCATCTCACACAAAGCAAGATAAGGAGAATCAAAGAAAACAACAAAGGCAAAATACAATGAGCACAATCTTTACTGCTTCAAGTTAAAGTAAGAATCCCCTGTATCTTTGTCTATTTGCCACTATACAATCCCATTCTTTGTGTACCTCTCCTACGTTTGAAAGATGAAATGGGTGAAAACCCCCGCAACACACTCCCAAGACCCTAAAGCTCCTTGCCCATACCCTTTTCTACCTTACAAACACACCTGATTTAAAATTCAAACCATTTAACCCCCTTTTCATCAAATGGACCCAATATTACAATGGAACTCATCTTCTAAGGTTGTATTAATTAAATGCCACGGCATTTAATTAATAGATATCAAATAATTTGTCTGAATATATATACATATCAAACAATTTGTCTGAATGTTACAATGGCATTTCTAGCTATACTCTCACCTAAACATACCAAATATGACAATAAATAAACACACAAATTTGACTTCCACTTCCCTTTACACAAAAGAAATCATGAAATATAATTATACATCACTAGAGAACTCTGTTCCAAGGCCTTAGGCAGCTTGTGATCTATATATGCCTGAGGTTTCCTACTGAACGCCATGGAGCAAAACATCTTCCATAACGCATTGAAGTTAGAACATGAGACGGTATCTATATTCAATACCTTCCCTATTCAGCACACAGTACAGATTAGACACCAACTCGTTTAATCACATTAAAACACCAACCCGTGAGAGACGAGAGAAGAATCTCAAATTTTAAGAGCCTGCCAATGGCCCAAAAAAGAAAGATCTAATCGGCTTGTGTGGCTTCACAGTCTAGAATGCATCAATTAACTCAGTTTCCCCTGGTAAGAGAGAGAGAGAGAGAGAGAGAGAGACAGACAGACAGACAGACAGACAGACAGACAGACCCTGATTTCGTTTTTTTTTTTTCAAAACCTTATTCAAAAAAGCATTAAAAATCATTAAAATACCACTAAGGCTTACCTTGATACAAAGCAGGCCAAAAAATCTAGATTGCCAAGGAACGGTGAGTAACCTGGATTTGCGGAAATCACATAAACTCCTTACATGTGTTTGTGGAGCTGCAAACATTACAAAAACTCTCCAAAACAAGCTTATAAATCCCACAATGCCAAACCCTTTTATTTTAATCAAATGCATTTGCATGTTAATGTGCTGACACAGAATGGAAGATCCATATAGCATCGACAAGAGAATGACTATTAATTTCCACTCTTGAGCTCAATGTTAATCATATGAATCCATTATTACAAACTAAGCATGTCTTCATGATGCTCAACACCAAAGACTGCACTATCCTGAGGGTATCTTCTTCTCATGTCACCAGAGCAGTTGAACCTAGTGGAAACTTTTAGTGTTTAATGTCCAGGTTCCCTAATGACCCACCTCTTCCATGCGTCTTTCATATAATACTCTCGGTGAACCGCCTTGATCATAATCCGCACAAAAGATAGACAAATAGAACACTTTGACTATTCCTTTTTATGGACAAACAAGTTCCAGCAAGTCCCAGACTCATACCTTACGCAGATTAAGTCATTTCAGTTAAGACCATCAAACCCAGCTGCACGAGCAAGTTCTGAGAGCTCTTGCTCACCAGATAGCACCTACAAAGCGAATTAAACAACTGCTTAAGCTTTCATGTCTAGATCATAGCTATAATTGCACATCTTGCTATGATGCTTCTATGCACATGTCCACACACACCCACACACACACTGCTTACTTCTCCTTTGATGATCCAAGTTGGAAAACCTTGAATATTTGCTGCATCACAAGCTTTTGCAATTTTCACTCCTCGCCTGTACCCTTCAGGATAGCACTCCACATAATCCAAATATTTCACTGCTTCCCGTCCAAACATCTGCAACAAAACTATGTGGTTATTTCTCTTGAATCCAACTGATCCAGGTCTTAGAAGTTGCTCTGGATTGAAACAAAGAGCCTCAATGGGCAAATTGTGATGAAAAAGAGAAATTCAAAAGCCATGCAAACTTGATGCATGAATACCATTCGTATGATAGTGCACTGCTGAAAGAAATGGTTATGTAGAGTGATCAACAAGGGCAAACTCACCATAGCTTCTGGACTAACATATTTATAAAAGGATTTGAATAAAATAATTGAATCTCTTAAATGTCCCTCAAGTAATGATTAACAATAATCCTAGACTTTTTAATTAAACACTAATCCTGTAGTTGAGCCAAAAACTTGGCATGTCACCATTTGGCCGTCCAGGTGGAGACACTGGAATGACCTCTGTGCTTTGAGCCTTTGAGCTCTGGATTTGACTCCTGTGGTGGCTACGACTTATGTCCTGAGCCTGGAATCTAGACACATGATTCTTGTAGGCATGGGGACTTTTTATATATATACCTAGATGAATCCAGGAACATGCCCAAATTCACCTTTTAGGAACGTGCATGTTATATACTCATGGTAGTCAACCCACAAGACTATATAACTATCAACTCCATTATGCATAGTATGGACTAGATACTACGACATCCCCACTAACGTCATCAGTGCCCAATAGTGGGTGTAGAACTCTGTATCAAGATATGCTCTCACACACGCACTCCACACACACACACACATAAGAGCATATATTCACACAAAGCCCACAAGCTACAAGAATGGGAAATTGTTCTTTACAGATTGTCCACTGCATTTTAGGTTTGCATGTCTGGCAGATGTTCACATGATCTGTTTGGTTTGCCTACTTGGCCTGTGTCCCCCAATACACGGGATAGGGATGCTTGCAATGAACCGTGTGTGTATAACTGACTTCTGGCAGGTTTGAACTTTGTGGCTGAGTGAACGAGTGGTAAGTGCGGTTTCTCCTTTGGAATATGTTTATAAACTTTATATGTTATACTTGCCTTGCAGGTTCACATATATATTTTTTTAAACGGCAGGCATTTCTTTAATAAAGATGGGTCTTTTACTTTGTGGCCGGCCAAATGGACAAAATGGACATCCCCACATGGCCACCTTGCCCAATGGGGGTAAGCATTGCCCAGTGGGTGGGCTAACCCACACGTGGCCAAAGAAAGAGCATGGCCAACCATCTCTCTCTCAATCCGGAAAGGAAAAATCAAACATCGATTCTCTTCTTAGTCGCCTGCTGCCCTTCCATACACGCATTTGCTGATCCATACCCTGTACTGCTGTCGCCTATCATTCCATACATCTGCTCCCAGTCCGTACACTGCTTATGTACCGGCTGCTGAAACTGACATCAGCATACCCGACTGTACCAGCAGGTGTTGCTGTGCGCTGGCATCTCCACTGTAACCTCTGTACTGTACAGGTGAGACAGTACCTTGTCATCATTGCTAGCCTCAGTTTCATACAGGCGATGTCATTACTGCTGTAGTTGACTGAATGGATCTGCTCCACCCAGTTGCTGACCTGTTGTACCCCTCAGTTGTACCATCTGTACAGTCCCATAGAGGCTTGCAAGTTGCCAGTAGTACCTTGTTATCATTGATGGCTTCAGTGCAGTGTAATCTCTGCTTTCTTCATTCTGCCTGTTGCTGCTGGCTGTACTTTAGTGCTGCTGACGACATCCTTGTACTAGCTGCTGCCTTCAGTGTGGGTACCATCCGGTGGGTTAACACATTGGAGAAACCTGTACGCATTGCTTCCATTCACTTCTTGTTTCCAGTGACAGTGAGAGAGAGAGAGAGAGAGAGAGAGAGAGAGAGAGAGAGAGAGAGAATGAAATGAAATGAAATGAAATGTTATATTAACGTCTTCAAAAGGCCATAATGACCTATGAGACCAAAAAGTTACATCATGGTGGATCTGATACAATGTCTGGATAAAAAACCAGAAAATGAAAAATAAAGATGATACTACTGGCACCTAGAAAATGAAACTGGAATTGGAAGGTAAACAAAAACCCTTATAGGGTGTGAATATAGTGAGAGGGGGGGGGGGGGGGGGGGGGGGGGGGTGGTTTACGCTATGGAGGTGAGTGGAGTACAGTGAGGGGATACAATATCATGTGGGACGGGGGGAGGTGCCTCCATCTCATAATATGTGCCACATCGGACACTCGCGGATCTCCTCAATATCCTCTGTGGTCAGCACCCTGACTGGGTGTGCCGCATGTCTCGCAAGAATAATCCGAATCCGCCGCTGCAACCTCCGTCTATGCTGGGATGCCCTCCTTCTAGGACTAAAGAAGTCTGTAATGTGCCTCTGGGTCTGGCTCTCTGTGCGCCTAAGCAAGCTATCTCTAAATCTCCGCAGCTCATGCAATAACAATCCCAAACACCTCTGGTCTTGGTACCCCATGACTCTGGAAAGTGGTCCAAAACCCTCTCTGAATAAACAGTGGAAACGACCACGTATCTCATGGTATGCAGTACAATGGCATATATAATGCAGCTCTATCTCTGGCTCCCCATGGCATACTCGACATATCCTGGCCTCAGCTGGTATACCTCTATATCAGCCAATCTCAATCTCAAGCTGGTGTGAGGATGTGCAAATCTAACCAATCGCACATCGTACTGCATGAGACAAGTGTACATCCATGTAACTGGGTCTGATCACAAAACCATCTACTGTGAACTGAAGAAAATGCTCTCTGTAGAAAGCCATCTTCGTGCCCAGCTCCCCAGTCAGTTGTATCCATGTCCTCCTAATGTCCAGCTGAACTAAATCCTGACGGATGAGTTTGGTAATCTCTGTCCGTGTGAGAGTGAGAGAGGGTGCCTCCAGAGAATATTGGAAGGAAGGCAATCTAGAGAATATTGGAAGGAAGGCAATCTGTCCATGCTAAAACCATGTGCCTGGAACCAAGATGTCATCTGTCCATACCAACTGTTGGGGTAAAGGCATTATGCCCACCCTAATAGTGTGTACTAGCCCATAAGTTTTATAGTACATAGTACACTTAGTACTTTTAATGTACTAAGTGCACTATGTGTACTAGAGCAAATATACATGTGTGATAGGGGAGTCACACACTCATACTATGAGTTGACTTATCCCCACATATGTCTCTCTCTCTCTTTCTCCCTTCTTCTCTGTGTATGTCTCCCACATGAAACCCTAACTCTCTCCCTTCAACTGGTATCAAAGCCATTGCATAGTCGCTGAAGCTACTGCTTCTCCAGCAGCCCGCATCGCCTGCAGCTTTCACTCCTATTTGCTGAGATCGTCAGGCTCACGACCAACGTGCGTAGATGCCACAAGCGAGCCTTTGATGGTAACCAGCAGCACTGCACCACCACTGCCTATGCGCTGCGTAAGACTGGCCAGTGGTCGGCCAAGAGGCAAGGGACCGACGAGAGGAAGAGCAAACCGCCATGGACGTTGGTCAGTAGCAGGAGTAGTAGAACTCAGAGTGGTCTAGGGCTGGGGCAGCCGTGAAGAGACGACAGGCTGTGGAGAGTCTGTGAGCATTCGCATTCACAACGGGCGGCGCTCAGCCAACTTTGAGGCCTATGTGGCAGGAGCTTAGCGCGCAGCTGGAGGAGTCGGGCGCCGTGCGGCAGAGGCTCCGTTCCATCGTCGCCAACCTTGATAGCGCAACTCCTCCTCATCCGCCTCTGTGTTGTCAAGTCCAATAGATGCACGTCTCTTGCCACAGGTAGCGTTGGACTCGTCCATCGCCAGGATACCCCGCCCACGAGTGTTGCCGTGTGTGGGTCTGATTCGCCACTACCTACCAGCTCATAGCCAGCCCCCCTAATCAGCACTGCCTGTCTACGCCAACCTGCACCAGTTCCTGCCCACCTATCTACGCCAACTTCACATGCCTGACAATCAGCAGCATCAGCTTCTTCACAAGTCAGCAAATACGAAGCCCAACATCAATTTTCTGCAGTTGACGACCTGTAACAACACTACTCGACACCTGCTCAAGATACTGTACCTGCAATTGCAAAAGAAATCAGAAATTGTCTGAGGTATTTTGCTTCAATTTTTTTGGGATTTTGCATGTCCATTTTTCATCAATTGAGCAGGTACAGGTCCAAATTGCTCAGATTTGAGCACAATTGGCAACAATTGGGTGACATTGGTCACATTCCGGGTCAATTTGCAGGAAATTGGACGTCGAAATTTGGGGCTTTTGATGTAATTGTGCCATTGGGCATTCATACATGCTGTATGATGTGAGAAATCTCACATTTGGGGCAAAATTGCAAGAAATTGGAGTGCAAATCAAAGGGCTTTTGTGCCAATTGGATTGATTTGCATGTAGGCACTGGCATTTGATGCTTTGGGCAATGTGTTGATGCCTGTCAAGCACTCAATGTGCCTGTGAATCAAGGGGCTTTTATGTATTGGATGTACATGTGGCCACGGGGAAGCATTGTGATGACTCTGGATGCCTTCATGTGCATTAATGTACCATTCATGATCAGAAATTGATCTTGAATCAAGGGGTTTTTCAAGATTTTGTGCTTGTTGAGCTTGGCAAAGCAGCACGGAAGACTTTTATGCCTTGAACCCTCAGAAATCCACTTGCAGTCAAGGGGCTTTTGCTCAATTTCTGTCCGGGACTGTTGTATGCAGTGGTGAGGACTATCAAGGTCTAATTTTCACTCATTTGGACAGCCACGAGAGCATTTATTGCTACTATACTTGCTGGTACGGATTCGGTACAACTTTGTACAAGTTTTGGCATGGCTGTACATTCATTTGAGTGAGGAAAAGGCTCATTTTCAGCTGCTGTACTTGCCGGTACAAATTTGGTACATCATTGGTGAGCACTTAGTACTGTTGTACAGTACTTTGGAAGGGGAACACAGCACATCTAAGGTGCTGTCATAAATCTGCAGCAACCAGATTTTGGTGATTTTATCACATTGAGTGGGAGGAGAGCTGCATTCGTGCTTCCGCAGTGGGAGATAAACTTTGGGAGAACAACTGTGAGCACTTTGTGTGCTTTGGTGCAGTGTTTGCACATCTTGCAGGGAGTCAGGCATTGACTGTGACAGGTTGCATATTGCTGTGGCAACCACAGGTGAGAGCTCTTCATTGCTTCACATCAAGAAGCTTGAAGGCTCACATAATTATGACATTTGGCAAACCCAATGCTATAATGTGTTGCTCCAGAAAAAGCAGCACAAGCCCATCAAAGAAAGGGGTGTAATGCCCGCTTCTCTTACTGCTGAAGAATGGGAAGATATGAATGAGCTAGCAAGATCCACCATCATGTTGTCTGTGTCAGAAACTTTACTTTTCAGCATACGTGAAGAGAAGACAGCTTGGGGAATGTGGCAAAGATTGCAGGACTTGTATGCCCAGCAAAGTGCCTCAAGCAAAGTGTATTGGTTGAAGAAACTCATAGGTCTTCAAATGAAGGAAGGGGCGTCTATGACAGCCCATCTAAATGAGTTTAATGGTGTTGTCAGCCAGGTCATCAATCAAAAGTTGGCAATGGACGATGAGTTCAAAGCCACCTTTCTCGTATGCACTTTGCCAGAGAGTTGGGACACATTCAGGACAGCCACTGGCAATTCAAACGCTATGCTGTCATATGCAGATGTGGAGGGTGCTCTCCTTCAAGAGGAACGGGGAAGGAGCAGGTCCCGCTCCAAAAAGGACTTGGAATGCCATTATTGTGGCAAGAAGGGACATCTCAAAAAGCAATGCTACAAATGGAAGAATGATCAAAAGGAAAAAGGCAAAGGCAAAGACAAAGACAAAGATGAAGCCAAAGATGCAAAGCCAAAGGGCAAAAGTGGAGTCAAGATTGAAGAAGTCAATGTGTCACATGCAGGTGACAGTGAGGATGAAGTCCTATTCACGTCTTCACTTGATGCCCATTCACTCCTTGCAGGAGATGGTCATGGTATGCACTCATGGATCATTGATTCAGGTGCCTCCTTTCATGTCACAGGTTGTAGAGACTCGTTTGTCAGGTATACTGCTGGCAGTGAAGGAGTAGTTTATTTGGGTGACAACCATGCATGCCAGATTCTTGGCAGAGATGATGTGAGGCTTGTGTTTTCAGATGGCTCACAGCTTATGCTCCATGATGTCAGGCATGTGCCTGAGATCAAGAAGAACCTGCTTTCTACTGGACAGCTTGATGATGCTGATTATGTTACCACATTTGGTCGTGGAAAGTGGAAGATTAGTAAGGGCTCACTGATTGTTGCCAGAGGCTCTAAGGTGGACACTCTTTACTTCATGCATGCTAATGTTTGTCACCATGCTAATGTAAATGCAACCGAGCTGTCGGAAATCTCTATGTAGCATAGCCGGTTGGGACACATGAGTGTCAAAGGAATGGAGCAATTGTCTCGTTTTGGTTACTTGCCTTCTCTAAAGTTCTCAAGTTTTCAGTTTTGTGAGCATTGTATATATGGCAGGCAACTCCAGTGCCCCCACAAGAAAGCTCTTGGACAAAAAGATGCTCAGTTAGAGCTTGTGCATACAGATGTATGTGAGATGCCTCAGCTTTCTTTGGGAGGGGCAAAATATTTTGTGTCTTTTATTGATGATGCCACACGCAAGGTGTGGGTTTATCCTCTTCGTTTGAAGAGTGATACATTCTCAGTGTTTGAGAAGTTTGTTGCTCATGTTGAGAATCAAATTGGCAAAACACTGAAGGCTTTGTGTTCCGACAATGGTGGAGAGTATATGTCCAAACAGTTTCAGGACTTTTGTGATGCTAAAGGCATCAAGAGGGAGCTCTCTACTGCTTATGATCCTCCACAAAACGGGACAGCAGAGAGGATGAACAGGACCATTCTGGAGAAGGTCCGTTCTATGTTGTCACATGCTGCGTTACCTCATGGTTTTTGGGCTGAAGCTGTTATGACATCCATTCATCTTATAAACAGGTCACCTAACACGAGGCTTGGTGGGAAAGTGCCAGAGGAAGTATGGACAGGGAAGCCTCCGTCATAGAAGCACTTGAGAGTGTTTGGTTGCATTGCGTACGTGCACATACGCAGGGAAATACGCACCAAACTTGATCCTAAGTCTCACAAATGCATATTCCTAGGATATGGTGACAGAGGTGAAATGGGGTATAGACTTTGGGATCCAGTGAATAGAAAGATTATACGCAGCAATGATGTCATTTTTGATGAAACATGCATGTATAAGGAGCCTGCAAGGCAACAGGAGCCTAGCAAAGTCATCTTTGATGATGATGGACATCATGGACAACAACCAAGGGCTGTAAATCAGCCATTACAGCATCAAAACCAGCCCTTAAATGTTGCTGAAAATGGTCCAAATGGACAGCCAGAGATGGCAGAAGATATCCCTATGGATATCCCACAGTTAGAGGAGATACCGGGCAATATCTTACAACCTTATGGCATGGAACAGGAGCCACCAATAGGTGATATGCAGGCTGGACAGCAACCTGCAAATGATGGTCATTGGGTACGGAGGTCCACAAGACCCTCCAGACCCCCTGACAGGTTTGTTCCAGGGGTTGACTACTTGATGCTCACTGACTGTGGGGAGCCCTCATGTTATAAGGAGGCTTTACAGAGGGCAGACAAGGCTCTTTGGGAGCGTGCTATGAAGTCAGAGATGGATTCTCTACACAAAAATGGAACATGGAATTTGGTGCATTTGCCTACAGGCAAGAAGGTTTTGCCATGCAAGTGGGTTTACAGGCTCAAAGTTGCACCTGATGCAAAGCCAAGGTACAAAGCCAGGTTAGTGGCTAAGGACTTCAAGCAGGAATATGATGTAGGCTTTGATGAGATCTTCTCTCCAGTGGTTAAAATGACCACACTTAGAGCTGTATTAGCTTTGGTTGCTGATGATGATCAGGATTTGATTCAGATGAATGTGAAGACTGCTTTTCTTCACGGTGATCTCCATGAGGAGATATATATGCAACAGCCAGAGGGTTATGCAGTGAATGGCAAGGAGAAGCTTGTATGCAAGCTGAAAAAGAGTCTTTATGGACTCAAACAGGCACCAAGGGAATGGTATCATAAATTTGATACATTCATGAAATCCCAGGATTTCAAGAGGAGTAACATAGATCACTGCTTATACACCAAGAAAGCTTTGGATGGCAGTCTATTGATCCTCATCTTGTATGTTGATGATATGTTGATTGCCGGGAAATCTCGTAAAGAGATGGATGCCTTGAAGAAAAGGCTGCATCAGACCTTTGATATGAAGGATTTGGGTGATGCAAATCACATTTTGGGTATGCGGATACTTCGGGACAGAAATCAGCATGTGTTGTATTTGTCTCAGAAGGAATACATTGGCAAAGTTTTGCAGAGGTTCAATATGGACGGGGGGAAGAAGACTAGTACTCCTTTGCCTCCATATGTGAAACTCAGTGCTATGGACAGCCCACAGTCAAACAGTGGCAAGGCTGATATGGCCAAGATTCCGTATGCTTCAGCTTGTGGCAGTCTCATGTATGCCATGGTTGCTACCAGGCCGGACATTGCATTTGCAGTGGGAGTGGTTTCTAGATACATGGCCAATCCTGGCAAGAAGCATTGGGAAGCAGTGAAAGGTTTCATGAGATACCTTGCATTTGCTTTGGCAAACAGGATGCATTAGTGCATGGTTACACGGATTAGGATTATGCCGGTCATCCAGATAACCGGAAGTCTACTACCGGTTATGCGTTTACATTCATAGGAGGTGCTGTGTCATGGATATCCAAGATGCAGAAGTGCACTGCCTTATCTACTACAGAGGCCGAGTATATTGCAGCCACAGAGGCTTGCAAGGAGGCATTATGGCTATCTCGGTTAGTGGTTGATTTGGGTTATACAGGGGATATTCCATTGTTGCATTGTGACAGTCAGAGTGCCATCCAGTTGGCAAAGAACCCTGTCTTTCATGCAAAGACGAAGCATGTGGATGTGAAGTATCACTTCATCAGAGAGGTGATAGAGAACAAGCAAATTCAGCTTGTTAAAATTCATACGGATGACAACCCGGCTAATCTGTTGACAAAGAGTTTGCCTCCAGAGCGGTTTGCTCATTGCAGACACTTGATGGGCATTGGATGAGGCCAGCTTCAGCCTTGATATGGCCTTGTATATTATCATGTACATGCTGATTTTTCTTTTCTTTCATTTAAGGGCACTTTGCCTTTAAGTGGGAGGTTGTTGGGGTAAAGGCATTATGCCCACCCTTATAGTGTGTACTAGCCCATAAGTTTTTTAGTACATAGTACACTTATTACTTTTAATGTACTAAGTGCACTATGTGTACTAAAGCAAATATACATGTGTGATAGGGGAGTCACACACTCATACTATGAGTTGACTTATCCCCACATGTCTCTCTCTCTCTTTCTCCCTTCTTCTCTGTGTATGTCTCCCACATGAAACCCTAACTCTCTCCCTTCACCAACAAGCCGTGAGAGAGAGAGAACTCTGGGTCCATTTCAAGAGGGGTTCCCCTCGTCATTGGCTGGCCTCAACTTGTACCTACAAAGACTTGTAGTGAACACTCCAGTTGCCAACCGTGTGCAAGCGTTCCGGTCTGTTGTTGCTGCTCGGTCCTTGCCTGGCAAGCTTTGCTCAGAGGCCAGTGGAGGGCAGTATGGGTTTGGCGTAACACTACAGCCTGGTCAACACCAGGCTGTTCATAGGAGGCAAATCTCGAGTCTACATCGACACTAAGCCCTTCTTGTTAGGTACCAGTTTTCATTTCATTTGTATTGGAAATCTGGCACACCGTGCCCGTGAAGCGTATACTAGCAGTTACTCCTTAATAATACTTCTTCTTCTTCTTCTTTTGGGGGGAGGGAGGGGGGCGGGGCGGGGGGCATTCCAGCCCTACTGCATGCCATTTCAGTTACAGTTTTGTATATTTTCTTTGTGATGTGGCTATGTTGTCTTGTTTAATGGTATAAATAGTTGTGGTGTGTCGAGATTGTGCGAAATTGGAGTGTACGTACCTTGAAAACAAGCATATAATTAGAGTTTCATGCATATATAGTTGATTTTTTAACTTTTTTCATCTTTGAAAAATATCAAGCCTAACTTTTTGTTTTGGTAATACCACCTCACCAATCTTTTTCGGTAAGATCCTCAGTACCTAGGGGCTAACTTCTCAACCTTCCCTGTCCGTAACGTCTCAGAACTCTTGGATACTCTCAAAAGCCAGATGTCAGCTCTCTTGGAACAAGGCAACCCCTATCATGTAATCATTCGCATCAATCTCAAGGACCAAAACAGGTGATTCCTTAAGCTTGGGAGTACAGAAAGCCTCGTCAAGTTTCTCGTTCCAAGTGATAGGACTATTGGACCCTTTGAGAACGTTCATAAAAGAAACAATGAGTTTCGAATTATTCTTTTATGCATACCTCTATGCATGAAATTCAATTATGCTAAAAGTAACACTTTTATAATAAAATATTTATTATAAAAACTTGACATTAATCAATTAACCATTCACCTAGGATAGAGAATGGTTGGTTTTGTTAGAAAAGAGAGGGAAATACCTTTTTGTAATGAGGTATAACATTTTTAGAGAAAACATAAAACATAAGAACCATTAAAGCCATAAAAATCATAAAATAAGTGAAAAGAAGAATCACCAACTTACAAATGACTTTGGAAGCTTTCCTTTGGCTTGATGGTTTGAGGGTTCAACTCTTGTTTGGACAAGAGTGGCCAACCAATCTTTGGAAGAGGAAAATGTCAAAAACTAATGAATTATTAATAAATTCATAGTTCTTGGCCTAGCACCTTTTGGATCCGCTCACAACCAATCTCTGGAAATCCGATGACCTAGGTATATGAGTTCCTTGCAAAAGAACTCACTTAGAGAAGTCATTCTCATCTTAGAATCCTAGGGACAAGGCATGAAGGGATAGGGGACACAGTGGAACAGATGCACAGATCTTCGTCAAATTTGGAGACCGGGCAGGTTTTCAGTGGGAAGGATGACAAGTTTGGGAGTCCACAAGGAGACAAAGGGATGATGATAGTCATTCTAGGTCAAAGGTTGGAATCCCGTCATCAAGTTTAGCAGAGGGGCATGTCATGTGCAAGACATGCATGCTCATTCCAAGAGCTAATCTCTGATAGGCAGTAGGAAACAACAAAAGGTTAGGGCATGAGCCAGGCTCAGTTGGGTGCAGGAGAACCCCGGAATGGAACAAAAGCGTGTCGGCTGCAGCTGCTATTGCTGGCCGACACAGATGACAAGTTAGGTAGAATAAATTTGTAAACGACAGTAGGTCGGTCAGTTCCCTTGCATAAGATGAGCCTATAAAGGGCGGTGCCAAGTTCATTGTCAATTCATTCAGTCCCTAGTGGGCTGAGCCAGTAGACTAGGCATAGATTAGGTGTTTTCCACCTTTTGAGGGACAGCCAAAGGTTTGCCAAGATGTACACCTTTTTGTACTATATGAATATACTAAAACTCAGCTATCTCTCTCTCTTCTCTCCATCTCTTGCTTGCATTTTGCATCAGGTTGTTCCAAGATGGTGTTTAGGGCTGAAAGAAGACTCCCAAAGCTTCCGCATGTAACAATAGACCAAAATATATCTAAAAATATACCACAACGAATCATAGCAAATAAGCTCGAAAGAGAGCATTCATCAGCTGTTGAAAAGTACAAGAGCATTCGTCATGAGCCCAAAAGGTAACACGAGAAACTGGCCATACCACGTACGGAATCTTGTCTTAAAGACATCTTCCTTAGCTATTCGTATCTAGTGATAACCAGTACGCAGTTGAATCTTCATAAAATAGGCAACACCCTACAACCTCTCTTAAATCATCCACTCTAGGAAAGGATACCTATTCTTTATAACTTTGTATGTCCCATCCTGCGATATTCTCACAACTACTGAGCAATCGCATCTTCTTCAAATTGGTTCATCTTGTAAGATGCAATACTCACAGGATGAGACCCCAAAATCAAGTATCTACTGGCCAACTAGACAGAAGACCATGAGGCAAATCGGAGAAAAGACATTACCGAAATATGCTTTCTAAAGCATGCGTCTCATATGCATCTAACTTAATTTAATAAAAACAATTAACATCATATGAAAGAAGAACACACTGAAACACTTCATACTCAGAATTGTTAATGTTTTGTTGAATTTACAAGGGTAGAGGGTGGGATTGCAAAATCACCCTTAAAACAAACTGGAGCATCATCCATTACAAAAGACAAAATATGACCCTTCCAATCTACATGGACATCATGGTTGAAAAACCATTCCATACCCTTCAACCATTCCAGATACAAGTGCTAAACCAAATAATTATGACCACAAGAAAGCTAATAACCCATTTCTTCTTTCATAACCCATGTCCCATAGAAATGAAGGTTTCGTGCAAGATAAGGACTTCCCTATTCTAATAACTTCTTTATAATACCAGGGTTTTTGTGGATTCCACAGTCTTCTAGGTGCTCTATTAATCCTTCTTAGGCTTAGAGGTTACTTCTTGTGAAGATTAGGAGAGTTGGTTGAGTGAAGATAATTACCTCTTGCTACGGCTCATTCAGGTTCAGCAAAGCATAGGTCTGGAGCATTGCTTGATGCTCAAGAGGGGGGTAGCACCTCCGCTCCCTTTTTTTTTTCCAAGAAAAGATCCTTTCATTAGTTTAAAAAAAACCGCCCACTGGGCTACAAAAACCTCTCCTGCTCATAAGAAGGCAGAGCAGAGATCCAATCAAGGTAGCTAGGGAGACTCTCCCTAGGTGCAAAAAGGTACAAAGATCAGTACAAATAACTGAGAGCTATATAATACAATAGGAGGGGGGGAAAGCCAAACAGGTGGCCTGTAATGCCAGCCGAGGGTTCCCGCGTGTAGTGTATAGAAGGAACCGCTGCGCCAAATGGTGTGGAAGGCCTGGCGCCGCAAGATCGCCGCATCCGAGTCGCCCCGGATGCGGTCATACTGTCCGCGCAGGGTGTGGATCAGCTCCTGCCAAATCCCCTGAACAGTCTCTGCTGGTGGCTCCAATCTCCCCTCAAAGGCCCTCAAACACCGGGCTCTCCAGGTGAACCAGATGGTGAGGCTACTGAGGAGCTCCCATCGTAAATCCCTCTCCTGTGTCCAGACGGCGGACGAGAAGTCCGGTGAAGGAACAAGGCAAGGCTGGCCCCTAATGAATCTGATGGCCTGGCTGTCTTGCTCCGTCTCGTATCCCAGAGCAGGCCCTGACGATGTCGACCAAGCAGCGGCACCCCACGTATACATGCCCTCTGTAGAGAGGGGGGCCAAAATGCGCAGCATCCTCAGCCAAATTTGCTGCGCCTGTGGACAGTCCCATAGGCAGTGTCTCTGTGTCTCCAAAGGGTGGCCGCATCGGACACAGGCCGCCGGAAGACCACTGTAGACAAGCCAGGTGCCAACTGCAAATCCCTGTGGACAACCAGCCACTGAAAAGTCGAGATCTTGCGTGCCTGTCGACTAGCCCAGAGCCTGGCCCAAAACTCCTCCAGGAACTCCTGTGAGAGTCCCTGTAGCCGCCAATGCTCCGCTGCGGCTGGATAGACCATCCTCCTCGCAGTCAGAATATGCCTCCCCAACCGAATAGTGTATTGGAAAAAGGTAATCTCTGTGGCCCCGGGGGACGCATAAGGATCATGCCACTCGTACTCGCCAGGGTCCCACTGGAGCCGGGCCAAGGGGCGCGCATCATATGCCCAAATGCGCCAATCAGAGTCCACATCTGCAGGGTCTGGATCAATATGCCACTTCCGGGAAGCGGTGGCGACCACTACCCATATTCTCTGAAAGATGCACTCTGCAACCAAAGGCGACTCCGCCGCCACTCTCTGAAGTCTACTCTCATCCTGGATCTCATAGTAGAGGCATCTACCATCCTCGGTGCAAGCTCTGACAGCAATCAGGATCTCCAATTGTGTAAAGGCTCCCATCCACCATGGGGCCACTGGCTCAAAAGGCGTGAACCACTCCTCAGTGAGTGCCTCTTGAATGTCATCCCGCATAATCAGCCCCCCTCTGAAGTGACTCAGCCTCTCCACCTGGACCTCCTCTGGGAGACTGCAGAAGGCCTGCCAGTCTCCAAAACTGCGTGTTGGGCTTGCCGCCAATGGTCCCCAGGCTAGACGAGGCCGAGAACCCAGCATATGACCCTGCTCAATGCGTACCGCGGGGCTCCATATGAGCGGCTGTCTGGCCCACTCCTCATCACAAGTAGGTCTTTGAGAAAGCCCCGGTCTCAGCAGCTCCCAAGCTCGCAGGATGCTCAAGGCAAATCTGTCCTCCCATCCTCTACTGAGGCCTGTCCTCCTCATCTCTATGAAGATCCATCGTATACCTGGTGCCCAAGTGCCCCCTGCTGGAGGAGCCCTAGCCTGTAGTCGCTGAAAAGGAAGCTCCTTCCAAGGCTCAGCGCCTGGAAGCAGCCCCCGAACAATAAGCTTCCCCAATAAGCCTCTACTCTGATCAACTGGATCTATCATGCCCAAGCCCCCCGGGGCAAGCGGAAGAGTAATAACTGCCCAAGCAACCTTAGCCCGGGCTGGCTGACCGTCCCGCCCAGACCAAAGAAAGTTCCTGATCAGCCTCTGTACCTGGCTGATGCAAGAGCTCGAGAAGATCCAGCAAGACGTGATGTACCACATGGTCGCTAAAAGCACCTGATTTGTCACCACCACCCTCCCAGCCAAGGATAGCCGAGCTGTACTTCAATACAAAAGCTTCTTCCGAATACTCAGAAGAAGGGGGGCGATCTGCTGCTCAGGTGACAAATCAAGTCCAATCTGGCATCCCAAATACCGCACTGCTGTGCCAGGAGGAATCCATCTAAAACTCGGGTTTGGGCTCCATGCCGGAGTGGGAGCGCTATTGATCCAAAAGGCCACTGTCTTGCGCCCATTGATCAATGCTCCCGAAGCTGCACCAAAAACCTGTAGAGCGACTGCTCTGCCCTCTGAAGATTGGCCTCCTGGCCATGCAAAAATAATCCCGTGTCATCAGCAAACTCGGAATCGAGCAGGTCCTCTCCCTGGACTGGGAGCTGGAGTCCTCTCAAACCAACCTCCTCTGCTGTCAGATACATGCTCATAGCCTCAGCAAAGAAGAGAAAAAGAAACGGGGCGAGAGGGCACCCCTGACGGACTGATCTGGTCAACTCAAAACTCGGCCCCCGTCCTCTTGCCATCAGCACCTGGCTACGAGCTGTGGAATATAGAGCCGCCACCCCTCGAATCCAGACTGGCTCAAAACCCAGGCGAAGCATAGTGCCCTCTAGGAAACCCCAATCGACTAGATCGTATGCCTTCTCAAAATCGAGAAGCATAACGACCAGGTCCTCGCCGAGAAATCTAGCTCAGGCCGTCGCCTCCCAGAAGGTGAAAATGTTGTCAAGGATACTGCGCTCCTTGACGAATCCTGTCTGGGTAGCATGAATCAACTCCCCAAGGAAGGGCTAGATCCTCAAACTCAAGGCCTTGGCCAGGACCTTGTAGACAATATTGAGGATCGTAATAGGTCTCCACTGCCGAATATCATCAGACACTCCCTCCCCCTTGGGGATAAGAAAGTTCAAGCCCTCTGAAAAGCTCTGTGGCATCACCCCAGTGTCCAAAACATATTGAAAACCCCTGCAGAGGCCTGGCCCCAAAATGTCCCAATAGCGCATAAAAAAGGCAGGCGTCAATCCATCCTCCCTAGGGAAACTATGGCGCGAAAGGACCCTCAAAGCCTCAACCAGCTCATCCTCTGAAAGAGGCTCACCCAAAACTGTGCGCATACGATCTGTGACCCTCCTCTGTACATGGGCCCACACAGTCTGTCTGCAAGCATCACGTGCCTCCGTGTGGCTGGCTCCGCTGAGAGCAGGTCTCTATAGAACTCAGTGGCAATGGCTCTAATCTCCCCGGGCTCAGTGGCTAACGAGCCGTCCTGTCTCCTGAGCTGGCATACACCTGCTCGAGCATGGCGGGGTCCGGTAATCTCAAAGAACTCCCCAGTCACTCTATCACCAAGCTACGTCCACTGTGAGGCTTGGCGATGATAGTAGAACTCATGTCTCTGCTCCTCTGCCTCTCTAACCTCCTGGCGTGCCTAGCTCAGCCTGGGACGCCACCCACTCACATGTAGGCTGCTGCTCCTGAAGGCGCTGGAGCGAAGCAAGGCTACGCCTCAAGCGGCGCTCCCGCTCTCGTGTCTCTCCCAGCCGTGTCAAGGCTACAGCGTGCAAAAAAGAGCTGAGCTCAATGAGTCCCTGGGCACACTGGCCTGCTGCATCCAAGTCAGAGCTCTGGCTATCATGCCATATCCTCTCAATGTCCTCAGAAAGACTGGAATCTGTAAGTATCCTCTCTGGGATCCTCAACTGCAAGCTGGTCTCCCGAGTCCACTCCTCAAGTGTCAAAATAATTGGCGCATGGTCTGAAAAAGAAGTGCCAGCGAGAATGCCAACGGAGTCCCCACGCTCCCCGGACCTATCGCCCACATAGAAGCGATCAATCCGTGATAGATTAGTCCCTCCCTGCCGGCGATCCGATCGAGAAAAACTAAGACTGTCCTGAGAGCGGGAGAAAGCCTCATGCTGCCATGCATCAGTAATCCACAGTGTCATGCAAAATCGCTCCCAAGCTACAAGCTCCGTGCCATGCACGGTAACATGACTCCCTCCCACCCTATCCGTCGGGTCCTCAAGCATGTTGAAGTCTCCTCCAACACACCAATGTGCGGCCTCGGGCAATGCATCTGTAACAAGGGTCCAGAACTCTGCTCTGGCACTAGCATGGTTAGGCACATAGACATTGAGCACGCCAAAGAGCTCATCATGCATCCTCAGAATAACATATTGTGCTCTACCAGGCACAATGACCCCGCGATCCACAATGGCCTGCCGCCATGCATATGCAATGACCATACATACTCCTCCCTGCCCACCCAAGGGGCCAAACCCATCAGACCAAAATGTGTCCCATCTGCCAGGCATCACGGAACCATATCTTCGAATCCTGCTCACTCAAATGGTGCTCCTGCATCATCAGAATATCAATACTGCCCCCAACCAGGCATCTCTGAAGCTCCTGCCTCAAGCATCCACGATAGCGTACATAGTGTGCGCCGCCAAGGTCCTGTACATTCCATGAGATGATCCTCATGGATGACCTGCTGAGGTGGAGGTTGTCTCAGCCATACGGCGGGCCTTCGCAAGCGGCTTGGATGGAGAATAGTCCCCATCCGAGCGGCTACGAATCTGCCCACCCGGTGTGCTGCAAGAATCTCGGATCAGGCGCCAGTGGCTGTGTCCCATGGCGACTGCCTCCCGCTCAGAGAGAGCAACCTCGTGTATACATACATATCATGGTTGATATATACGTACGTACGGATCTGATCCGTACCGTACGGCCGTACTGTACGGATCCGTACACGTACGGATCAATCCGTACGTGTGGGTTTTTTAATGCTGAAAATCGCCGAGCGTGAATGAATGGGCGCCCGCCTGGCGGCTGCCTTTGGGTACATACTAGGCCTTTCAAGTTTAATTATTAGACTCCAGAGAGCGTGCGTTACAGAGAGGCGAGAGCAGGAAGATTTCGAAAAAGCCCAGGCGACCACAGCGTTGGAAATTTGCCGCCAGGCGTGCGTGTAGGTAAACTGAGCATCTTCCTCTCTCTCTCTTTCTCTCCCTCTTGAGTCTTGAGTCTTATCTCTTTCTCTTGCATATGTGCTGTGCACTTGGCAGGTGCAGACAAAAGTCTCAAGAGCCATCATGCCTAAGCCAACTAACCCGTATTGGCAAGAGCACACCAATGTGATCCGCATTGTCAACACGCCAGGGCAAGCTGGATCTGGCACGCGACGATGGCAATGGAAGTATTGCAACTTTCAGCTCACCAGTACCATTTCTCGCGTCGTTATGCACTTGACAGGCATTGGCACAACCAATAACTGTGCAGGGTGCAAGGCAGTACCAAAGGACATTAGGGATAAGTTGATTGCTGAGAATTTTCCAGCAATGGGTGCAGGGAAAAAGGTGAAAGGTAGTCAACAGACACAGGATGCTCTCCATGATGCACTCTTGGGAGACTTGGGTGGTTCTTCACAGGTTCAGGAGGAGCAGCCCACTGGTAGTAGGAAGAGGGCTCGTACCATGCATGAGCAGCAGGACTATGTGGAGGATGATGGAGAGATGCATGCACCAAGGCAGACTACCTTGCCTTCTCGAGTTGCCTCTCTTTCTTGGGTGAAGGAGCGCCAGAAAGTGGCTGAGATGGAGATTGCTCGCACTCTCATTGAGTGCAACATCTCCTTTCATGTCTTGAGGACTGAGCAGTGGCAGAGGATGGTCAGAGCCATAGCCCAGGTTGGACACACAGAGGATTGGTCGGGGTTGGAATACAATAAGATGCGGACCACTACGCTTGAGGAGCAGAAAGCATTGATAGATAAGGCATTGGTACCAGTGAAGGCAGGTTGGGGGCAGTTTGGGTGCACCATCATTTCAGATGGCTGGAGTGACATTCGTAGGCGACACATCATTAATATTCTTGTGTCGTCTTGCCTTGGCACGTACTTCTTGCGTGCTGTTGATGCAGGAAAGGCTGGAGAGCGGATTACAGGTGAGTTTATCTATGAGCACATCCGGCAGGCTATACTTGAGGTTGGCCCAGAGAATGTGGTGCAGGTTATTAACTGACAACGCCTCCAACTGCAAGGCTATGGGTGAGATGATTGAGGCAGAGTTTAAGAACATTGTCTGGACTCCATGTGCAGCTCACTGTCTTGACTTGT
Source organism: Cibotium barometz (assembly GCF_041138505.1). NCBI lineage: Eukaryota > Viridiplantae > Streptophyta > Polypodiopsida > Cyatheales > Cibotiaceae > Cibotium > Cibotium barometz. The sequence goes on from NC_141060.1 coordinate 40,692,951, forward strand.
TGATGGAGGACATTGGGAAGTTAACATGGGTGTTGCCTATTGTTTCCGATGCCACAAAAATGACTACTTTTTTCCGCAAAAAGCACAAGGCATTGGCTATCTTTAGGAGTCACAGTACACTTGACATGGTGCGGCCCTTGAAGACCAGATTTGCATATATGTATCTTGTGTTGCAGCGACTCTATGCAGTGAGGGATCCACTTCTACAGACAGTAGTGGACCCGAAGTGGAGAGAGATGCATCACGCACAGGAGGAGTCCACTAGATACATACAGCGGCGGGTGCTTGATGAGTCCTTTTGGTCGGAGGTGCAGGCTATGATAGTAGCATTGCAGCCAATTTATGTGTTGCTGCGTGTCACAGACATGGAGGGCTCCACCATGGGCCTAGTCTATCATCTCTTCTCAGAGATGAAGACACACATCAGAGGCTGCAGATCACTGGCGCTTGATCGGTATGTACTTGCTTCTGCAATGATTACTCTCGAGTCTATTAACTATTTAGTATAATACTATAATGTATAATAGTAAATACTATAATCAAAATTCAGCCTGTTAACTAATGTTGCGTCAATGCTTTTACAGTCGGGAAGAGATCTTGGCTATTGTAGACAAGAGATGGACATTTATGAGTCGGCCCATTCATGCGATGGCTGCATTGCTTCATCCTTTCTACAAGAAGCCAACTCTTTTTAATGACAGGAGTCTACTACAGGGCAAGGATGCGTACATTGGCTTGATTTGCGAGGAGGATGAGCAGTTGGACATTGATGCAGAGCTCGCAAGCTATGAAAATAATTTAGGGTCATCCTTTACTAGAGCTGTGGCGTTGAGGCCGGAGGCAACGAAGTTCTCTCTTACATGGTGGCAGAGTTATGGAAGACAAGGTCTTCCAAAGCTCACTCGTATCGCTTTACGTGTCCTCTCACAGGTAAAGTTTTCTATCTTTACATTTTTCATACATGTGTTTTGGACCTGGGACCATGGTTCATTGTCCAATCATCAATGTCTATTGTCTATGACCATGTCCAATGTCCATTGTAATTTGTCACCATTGACACGTCACAATGCACATGTGACATGTAGGATTGCTCTGCTGGTGGATGCGAGCGCAATTGGAGCGCTTATTCGCTAATTCACACGAAGATCCGTAATCGACTCAGCACTGCACAGCTAGAGAGATTGGTCTACTGCCGAGCAAATATGAAGCTTGTGCGAGATTACCACGCTTTGGGGACACCCAAGCAGGTTAGAAAGTTGAAACTTTGGGCTAGCGTTTATACATATTACAAGCGAATATTTGTAATTACTAATTACTACTTTCTACGCTGTTAATAATGTGAACACTGAATTGCATTTTGTTTTTTAACAGACAGATCCATCGAAATTGAAGTTGGTCTCGGAGGGGAGTGCAGAGGAGACTGAGCAGCAGCAGCAGCAGCTTGTGAGAAACGATCAGGAGGAGATTATTCGCATGCTGCACAGAGAGCTGGAGAGTGTGGATCGACGTGTGACGAGGTCACGTGCGCGAGTTCTCAGTCTCCCGTTAGTCGGGCGAGATGCAGGTCCAGAAGTTTCACGACGAGAGACCATTCGGCGAGGAAAGCTTCCTGTCCGTACTCCTCGGAGACGGGCAAATGAGGCTGTTCCTCTCATTCAGCCTACGGAGGATGATGATCCAGGACAGCAGAGTATGATGGCAGAGCCAGAGTATGATGAAGAGGGCAACGTCCTGACAGATGGGGACTTGCTCTCTTCAGGAGTGTCATCATCCTCATCCGATGAGGAGTTTTGAGATTCAAAGAGTAGAGTCTCGAGAGTCGAGTCGAGACTCTTTGTTATTGCTTAGTGTTTTTTACTTTTGAGTCTTGACTCTTGACATCAGACATTTATGATTTGTTATTTGTATGCTCTAGTATGAGCCTTTTAGGTTGACATCAGACATTTGTTATTTGTATGCTCTAGTATGAGCCTTTCTACGTCTATTTTGTCTTGACAGCCATTGTGTCAAGTATATGATGTGTGTTTTGAAATTAGTACATACTACATGCAAATTGGTTTATAATTTATTTTGATTCTTGAATGTTTCAAACTTTTATGTACCTTAAATGTAGAAAGGTGTTGAATGTCCTATTGTTTGCCAATGGTACGTATTTTTACGTACATAAAAAATTTTACTGTACGGAACACCGTACAGTACGTACATATACACAACGTACAGTACGTACACATCAACCTTGATACATATCCAGGGTCGCGTGCTAGGTCTGCCACTATGCGAACCACTAAGTGGCGAACCCCGGAGGCATCCGCACTCTCGGAATCAAAGAAGTGAGCCAGCTCCCAGAGTCGGCCTATCACGTCTGTCACCTCCAGATCGCTCACATGGTGAGAAAACTCAACTGCCTGAGTCTTCAGTATGCTAGGAGCGAGATCCAAAGTCCACTCCCGGTCACTAGTGCCACAAAGAGGGAAGGAGAAGGCCACCACTGAATCAAGTGCCTCCTCCCCTCGGGTCGGAGGTATCACCACATGCACTCTGATGGGTGCGGGCTCATGGGGGCCCTCCGCTCCAAAAAGCTCTGTCTCGAACTCGATCTGGTAGTGTCCTCGGCCCAGTAGCTGAACGTCCAAAATCTTCCCCTCATCTGCGAGAAGGCGGGCCTGGAGAAGATCCCGGTTCTCCCCTCTGCTGGGGCGAGTGCCGACTATACCGCAGATAGTGGAATGTGCCTAGAGGCGTTCCACCTCTGCGGCGAGGGTCGCTTCCTCTTCTGGTGAAAGAGAAAGCTTGATGGGGGTATCCTGAGGGGCGGGTGAGGGGACTGCGGAAGAGTCCCTCTGAGGTGGGGCGGGAGGAGCCTCCATAAGTGTCTGAAGCTTTGTCGAAGGCAAAGTGTAAACGGAAAGCCCTGCAAGAACCGAGCTGCACAAACGGCGGAGCGGGGAGGGGCGGAAGACGGCGGAGGAGGGGGGGAACAAAGAGGGGCAAAAAGAAAAAGAGGGAAGGGGATTACAAACAAAGGCAGCAAAGGGCGGGGGGGGAGGGGCGTGGAAGAGAGACGGAGCAGGGGGGGTGGGGCGCGAAAAAGAGCAGTGGAGGGGGGGGCTGGCGCGAATGAGCAGAGGCGGGGGGGGGCGCGAAAGAGCACAGGCGGGGGGGGGCGCGGCGCGGCGCGAATGAGCACAGGCGGCAATGATCAGAGGCGGGGGGCGCTAAAGAGTAGAGGCGGGGGAGATAGGAGGCGGGGAAGGGGGTGAGCGTGCAGGCTGCAGCGAGGGGGGGGAGCGGAAGCTTCAGCGAGCGCTTCTTGATGTTTTAAGTCTCCTCTTGTGTGTCAGTATAGGATCTTTATACCTAGGTATAGCACCTCCGCTCCCTTGTTACAGATAGGCTCAGATGTCATCTAGAGGTTGCTTGATGCAGCTTTTGCCTCACCCGAAGGTACTGATAGCTGATAGTACATCTGCTTATGGGACTTCTATGATATATGTGTACTAATCACATTGGATGTTGTGGTTATGTATGGTTCACAGTGGTATACAACTTGAGACTATTACTACACCATTGGTTTGCAGTGAATGTTGCTACATATGTATGGCTAAGAGAGATGGGACGTTGATCTTGCCATATTGTACTTTTCACTTTCTTTTGGATCACATTGCTGATATCTTGCTGTATGGACAGCCTTCGTAATCAGTGTGATTCCTCTTGGATATCTTGTTTTGCCAGGATGCAATCGAGGACGCTTGCCATTTTTCAAGAGGGGGGTATGTTGCGAGCCTATTGAAAGAATGTGCACAAGCAGAAGCAAATAAACATGAGAGAGAGAAAGATTGCAAGCAAGAACTGAGCTTTATTAGCTTGAGGTTACAGAGTACAAGAGCCAGCAAATAGGGCAATTGAAGATGATACAATGAATAAAGCGAGCAACTCTTATATACTTGTGCATGAAGCAATTGGCTGTAGGAAACAGGCCGACCGACAGCATAAATAGTCCCTGCTGTAAACTCCAAGGAAAAGAGCTGACCCAATAGGTTGACAGACCGCATTGTAAAGTCCCGTGCATATAGATCTGTCAGCTTTCTCCAAACAGAAGCAGCACGATCCAATGTTTGCACGGCGGGGGAGACCTCCGGTGAGATGGCTTGTACAAGTGCAAAGTGAGCTTTTGAGACTTGATTCTCCCAAGCTGAAAGTTCTAAGAGAAAAGCATCCTCCTAGTCCTGAGTCCACTTCCTAGAGCTGGTAGGGCGTTCGGGCTTTCGTTCGTGGCCCTGAACAATCTCCCAGAGACCCTTGTGTGTGAACCAGACCTTCATCTGTAGCTTCCAGTGATCATAGTTTGAACCACTGAACTTGTCCTCCTTGTTCATGCAGGGGGGACCATGTCTGCCTCAAAGAAGCTATGTCTCAAACAACCTCTGTAGCTAAGCAATCCACGTGCTTTCTCAAGCACCTTTCCACAAGATCCAACTAGGGACTATACCCCCTCTGAAGATGCAAGCTGGACAGCAGCAAAAGAAACGAAAACACACCACCGGGAACCTCCTACTGGAAGAGGGAGGGGATCTTGGAGGGAGAAGAGCTGATGTGCCACTTGTCTGATGCACCTCCTGAATTTGCAGCTAGAACTCCTCCACTTGCATGTGTAGAAGAAAACGCAGCCTGGGGGCTGGCCGAGAGCAGTTGGAGAGCTTGTAGAGCAAAAAACGCAGCTAAGAAAGAAGAAACGCAGCCACTGTTTGAAGGATCTACAGCTTGGAGAGTCTAGGGAAGCAGAAAACGGAGAGAAGCAGATTGTGCAGCAGCCAGAGCCTAGGCGAATGCTACCACGAAAGAATGTGCACAAGCGGAAGCAAATAAACATGAGAGAGAAAGATTGCAAGCAAGAACTGAGCTTTATTAGCTTGAGGTTACAGAGTACAAGAGCCAGCAAATAGGGCAATTGAAGATGACAGAATGAATAAAGGGAGCAACTCTTATATACTTGTGCATGAAGCAATCGGCTCTAGGAAACAGGCCGACAGCTCCATGACAGCATAAATAGAGAAAGATGCAATATTTTAACACCTATGAATTTGTAGGGCGTATCTCGACAGTGTCGGCATGGTGGTCAGTGTGCAGGACATTTATTTAATGTTCATATTTGGGGTCACCTATTAAGGTTCCCTTTCATAACCCATGGGGACAAAGGTTTTAAAACCAGTAACTTTTTTTTGGGAGCATCGTGCCCCTTTTGGGGGAGGCTTACGTTATTTTTGGAGGTGACTCTCTTTTGGAGGAGTCATCTGCAGTTGCACGTGTGTGTGCGCTTTTTCTCGTTTCGGCGACTGACGGGCTGCAGGGAAGCACAAAACTGGACTGCTCTCTCTCTCTCTCGCGGAAAACAGTGCAGGGCTGTAGGCGGCTGCAGAAAGCACACAACCGCATGGAATTCTCTCCCTTTCTCTATCTCGTGGGGAGGCAGGCGGGCTGGTCGAGCAGCCACAAAGGCGGGCAGGACTGTTACTCTCTCTACCTTGCAAACAGGCAGGGGACTGCAGTTGGCGCACAGCCGAACAGGGCCTTCTTCCCTCTCTCTCTCTCTCTCTCTCTCTCTCTCTTCGCGAGCCGGTAGGGCTGCAGGAAGCATACAACCGAAAGATTTATCTCTATCTCTCTCTCTTTTCACTGGCACGTGACTGTCTCGGAGACGTTCCTCTGGCCCTTTGTGAGAGGAAGGGTTTAGCAGTTCTGACAGTGGAAACAAGGCATTCTGAGGGATGTTTTTGGACGAGTCTATGGACTGATGTATGGCTGTGTTTTTGGCTACAAGTAAGGGCAATTTGGCTATGTTGTTCGAGGCCTTATGAATGTATTTTCTTGGCATAAAGGGATGCAGGTTTGTGTATTGGAATTAGCCCAAGACTGTGTGGGACTCCTATGCTATGAGGATCAGAGGTATGAACATATTGGGCATGAAGCATTTGTGTCCATAATCTCCAAGTGCACAAAAGCTGGAGTCTTGGCAACTACAGCTAAAGAATCGACACTCTTCTCAATACTCCGTTGAGGACACTTCCTCCAATAGTGACCCTTCTGGCCACAATGGTTACAGGTCCGCTCAGCCTTCAAAGCATCACGCTCTGAATCGGGCTTCTTCTCAGAAGACTTCTCCGATGAAGACTTCCCTTTGCCTTTATTGTTGTTGTTGTTACGGCCTTTCAGCCGCTAGCCAGTCAATACCCCCGAATCTCCGCCCTGTGGAGGGTTCGTAAAATGATCTTCCTGGTCCAAGACCATAGGCACAAGCTCCTCCCAGGTGATGATGTTGAGCCTCCCACTGGTGATCAAAGAGAGTAGAAAGCTGAATACTGAGAGGTTAGATGAGACAGCAAAGTGATGGCCATGTCCTCTGAAGATATCTCCTTCCCAGCCCGAACAACCTCCTGCTGAAGAGCATGGAGCTTGTTGATGTGCTCTCGCATCGTCGAAGACTTTGCAGGATTCATCACCCACATCTGCACTTCCAAGGAAATCCGCTTCATGGGTGATACCCTGTTATATAGAGAAACCAAGTGCTGCCAAATCCCTTTGGCCAGCGTCATGTGTTTGATATGATTAATCACTTGGGGTGTGCAATTAAGGAAGATGAAAGAATGCACACCGGCATTGACACGATCCCATAACTGTGCCTGAGTCTCCCGTTCTTTCCTAGTAGAGGGTAAAAGCTCCCCATCCTCCAACTCCAGTCGTGGAACACCAACCACAATGAAATCAGCCAAGTCATAAGACTCCAACATAGACTCCATCATTACCTTCCAGATGCCATAGTGGGTCCTGTCCAATTGTTGATCCACCGGGAACGTGGGGAGAGTGGGGATCTTCACGTGCTTCTCAGCCATCTCAAGGATTCACAAAGTCTAGTGAAGGGAAGGTGGGTGGGAAAAAAGATGAAGAAGACGCTGCAAACACTATGCAAGGTGGCTGTCCAACAGTGATGGCCGCCTTCTACCCGATCTCCAAGTCCCGAACAGCCCACGAATTCTCCAATCAGCACCAAAAATCAGCAAACCCTCAAGCTCCCACGGACCCACTGTCTCCAAGCTTCAAGCCACCTACGGCTCTGATACCATGTCGGAATGCACAGCGGAAAATGAACAAGTGCTGTGAGAAACAAAACGCAGAAGTATAGAGAGAGAGAGAAGCTGTATAAACTATGCTATATACACAAAGGTCCGATACAATGAGAGTGTGGGGGGCAAGGGTGGTATTTATACCACCCTACAATGTTGGTCGTCCAGGCTAAAAGCAGCCAACTGCCCATGACTGAGAAATGACCAGTCGGCCAACACATCACCAGTCAGCCAGGACAAAACAGCAGTCGGCTAGCAGAAGAGTGAGTCGGCCAGCAATAGACAGTCCCCCACAACCCAAAAATAGGGAGAAAAAACATGGAAAAATGGGGAAAATGAGAAAAGTCCTAGGCGGGCACACCCACAACAAAGGCCCTCACTGAGTATTATGTATAGACAAGAGATGACTGCTAATAGAAACTAGCCGACCATCATCCATGCATCATATATAAGGAAGTAGTGCATTAGCTCATAAATCGTCTTTCTCCCTTTTATAAGTAGTAAGTAGCCCTTTTGAGAAGGCCTATGGCCAAGCATAAATGTAATCTTTTTCTATGTACATAATACATATAGTGAAAACCAGTCTATCTCTCTCTCTTCTCTCATGCATTTTGCATTAAGGTTCCCACAGAGCTTAAGGGCTGTGATTAAGGCATGAAGGCTTCCGCTATGTCACATCGGTATCAGAGCATCAGGTGAATAATATATATACTCAAAACTAGTCTATCTCTCTCTCTCTCCTCTCATGTGTTTTGTGTTAATGTTCCTACAGGGTGCTTAAGGGCTGTCATTAAGGCATGAAGGCTTCCGCTATGTCACATTGGTATCAAAGCATCAAGTGCGGCCACATCACCAAGCACTGCAGGTCCCACAGCTTCACACCAAAATATGTAAAGTTCCCATACTCAAGCAAGGAAAACACAAGCAGTTAAGAAGCATCAGGAAGGTCAAGCATGCATTAGGTGAATCCTCAGCATTTAGCCCATGGAAGCCATCAATCATAAGTTAGTGTGTTCAAGGACAAGGGTATACATTGAAGGGGACAACATTGGAACAAATGCACAATCATGGAGTGGAATTAGAGGCTAAACAGGAGGTTCAGTTAAGTTGCAAAGGAGGAAGTATGACAAAGTTGGAATCCCAGTGCAATCAAAAGATGATGATGACCGTCATCCAAAGTCAAAGACGGAAAAAGTTGGATTCCCGTCATCAAGCTTGGCACAAGGAGATGTCACATGCACATTGCAGTGCCATGGCTAATCATAGCATTTACCCCTAATCCAGGCAACAATATTAGGTGCATACATGCATCAACATCATGTTAGCATCCTGTCGGTAGCAGATTTCAGCATATATTTGTCAGTCAGCAGCAATAGAAGCCACTCGGCAGCGTCAGCTAGGGTCGACAGTATTTATTAGTATTTATGGTGAAGAGTTTGGCATTTTACGTCACACATTTCATGTCAAGGGACACAAAAGCTGGCCGACAGCCCTTGGAGCTGGCCGACCAGCATTCATGCGTCATATATAAGGAAGTAGTGCATTAGCTCATAAATCATCTTTCTCCCTTTTGAAGATTGGCTATAAGTAGCCCTTTTGGGAAGGCCTCTGGCTAAGCATAAACGTAACCTTTTTCTATGTACATAGTACATATATTGAAAACTAGTCTATCTCTTTCTCTCTCTTCTCTCATACGTTTTGCATTAAGATTCCCATAGAGTACGTAACGGTTGTAAGGCATGAAGGCTTCCGCTATGTCACAGGTGACAGTAGTGGGCAAGCAAGATAAGATCACATCTGACATACGGTGAGCATCATCAAGTCTTATCATCAACAATCATTGTAAATATTCATTCATGTTAGTAATAGACAGTATTATGTTGATATCTATCTTGTCTAGTGCATGCTTTCATTCATGATCCCGCATAGAGAGATTTGCGTTAATCTACAACTTAATCTATGTTTTTGTGTTAATCTACATTAAGTTAAGCACTCATGTTACATGATGTAGGTCTTTTCCACCCGACTTGATTCATGGTACACAGACAAGCTTCGTTCACTATCCGAGTATTCTGAGACTGATTTGAGAATCTGTTAAAGATACCAACTGTAAAGATGATTTCAGGCCCTATACCACATAAAAAGATCAAATTTTCCACCAACTTCCTAAAGTTTTTCAGGAGTCATGACAACATCCTCACCTTCTGGGAGGCAACTGCATCAACCAAGATGTGTCAACAAGATCTGATCGTTCTCCTTCTTGATTTCGAGAAAGCCTATGACAAAGTAGATTGGGGCTTTCTAAAGGGGACGATGTGCAGGATGGGCGGAGGAGTGGATCCAAGGTGTATCAAGACTCTACTCGGCTTCACACAGCCAGGTTCTTATTCAATTTCCGCTTTCTTGCTTAGTCCAGCAAGTGTTCCCTCTAGCACCTTATCTCTTCATGTTTGTTGTTGAGGCCATGAGCACTTTTCTTTCCGCCCAGGAGACCGAGCTCCAGAGACATCCAAGCACAAGAGGAGCTACTCGATTCTAAGTTCGTTGATGATACGTTAAAGATGTGTCAACAAGATCTGATCATTCTCCTTCTTGATTTCGAGAAAGCCTATGACAAAGTAGATTGGGGCTTTCTGGAGGGGACGATGTGCAGGATGGGCAGAGGAGTGGGTCCAAGGTGTATCAAGACTCTACTCGGCTTCAAACAGCCAGGTTCTTATTCAATTTCCGCTTTCTTGCTTAGTCCAACAAGTGTTCCCTCTAGCGTCTTATCTCTTCCTGTTTGTCGTTGAGGCCATGAGCACTTTTCTTTCCACCCAGGAGACCGAGCTCCAGAGACATCCGAGCACATGAGGAGCTACTCGATTCTGAGTTCGCTGATGATACGACAGCATACCTGTCCGGGGATGAGGGGAACCTCCAAAGATTCGCCGAGGCGATTGAGATTTTCTGTCGTGCACCTGGACCATAGATCAACTGACACAAGTAGTGTGGATTTTGGGTCGCCTGCCCCGACTTGGCATCCAGTTGAGGCTTTTGAATGGGTCTCGAGTGGCACACTTCGTTATCTTGGATGCTAGGTTGACATTGACATCTCCTTGAAGCAACAGCTAGCCCCTCTTCTTCTGAGCATTCAGAAGAAACTGCTATACTGGAGTTCTGCCAAGCTTTCCTTAGCTTGCCCGGTTGTGATGGCAAACCAGGTTCTTCTCACCACCCTGTGGTACATCACCTCTTGTTGGTCTTTCTCCCAGGCCTGTATCGGTTAGGTTCAGCGTTTGATCCAGAATTCTCTGTGGGCTAGCAGTGACAGGAGACCTACCCGCGACAAGGTGGCCTAGAGAGTGCTCATCCAACCACTTCGCACAGGGGGCCTCGGCGGCATTGACCCCTCCATTCAGAGCCATGCCATGTTGGGCAACTTGTGTTGGGGTAAAGGCGTTATGCCCACCCTTATAGTGTGTACAAGCCCATAAGTTATAGTACATAGTACACTTAGTACTTTTAATGTACTAAGTGCACTATGTGTACTAGTGCAATATACATGTGTGATAGGGGAGTCACACACTCATGCCTCATGAGTTGACTTATCCCCACAACTCTCTCTCTCTCTCTCTCTCCCTTGCTTCTCTGTGTATGTCTCCCACATGACCTAACCCTAATTCTCCCACACAACTGGTATCACAGCCATCAACTAGAGCCCTGGTTTAGGGTTTGTTCTCGAGTGCTGAATCACTGGCTTGTAGGGGATTCTTCTTCTCCCATTCAATTCAGTGTGCAAGGCAGCCAGCAGCTCGACTCTCCAGCAGCTGCTTTGCCACAGTAGCACACAGTCGAGCCAGCAATCGTAGAAGGGCAAGCGCTAGGCGTAAAGCCACGAGGCGTGTAATCTTGAAGGGCGAATCCAAGGGGGCAGGCGTGTCAGGCGCCTACTGCAACCAAGGCGTGTCAAGCGCCTACTACAACCAAGGCGTGTCAGGCGTGTCGGATACGTAAGCCAAGGCATCTCCCATTCAGCGTTGGTCGCTAATCGTAATCACTGGCGCTGGCGTGAGCAAAGGCGTAATACAACAGCCGAATAGAGGCAAGGCGACGTCAACAAGTGGTGCTAGGCGAAGCTAGGCGAAGGCAGGCGAGCTGACTGCTGGGCGTGAAGCGAAGGCTACCACAGCGCGAATAGTGCCAGGCAGCGTACCTAGGCGAATGCACGAGCGAGTAAAAAAGCTCAGGCTGCCTACAGTGAGAGCACCGGATGTTTCAGAAAGACGAAGGCAGCCGATGCTGATGCCTTCATCTGCTATGAATGACCCTCGGGTTGGTCAGCTACTAAGGGATGAAGCGATCAAGGCCGATGTGACCCTTGTGATGCCGTCCTCGTCTACAGATCACCCCTCACAAGCAGACACGGTTGTCCAGCATCAGATTTCTGCAGAGTAGCACCAAATCATCACCCCCTTTTCCTGCAACAACAAAACCCGCTTGCAAATCAGAGAAAAATCAGAAAATTACAAGGTATTTTCCTCAATTTTTTTTTGGGACTTGCAATTGAGCAGGTGCAATCATTAATTGAGCAGATACAGGCGCCGAATTGCTCAATTTTTGAGCAAAATTGGCAAAATTGGGTGACATTGGTCACAATCAGGATCAATTTGCAGGAAATTGGATGTCGAAATTTGGGGATTTTGATGTAATTGTGCAATTAAGCACTCATACATGCTGTATGATGTGAAAAATCGCACATTTGGGCAAAATTGCAACAAATTGCAGTGCAAATCAAGGGGCTTTTGTGCCGATTGAGTTGATTTGCATGCAGAAATCGCATTTGATGCTGTGGATAATGTGCTGATGTCTTACAAGCACTCAATGTGCCTGTAAATCAAGGGGCTTTCATTATTTGGATGTATATGTGGCCAGGGGGAAGCATCGTGAACACTCTGGATGCCTTCATGTGCGTCAATGTACCATGTATGATCAGAAATTGATCTTAAATCAAGGGGCTTTTCAAGTTTTTATGCTTGTTGAGCTTGGCAAAGCAGCAGGCAAGACATTTATGCCTTGAATCCTCAAAAATCAGCTTGCAGTCAAGGGGCTTTTGCTCAATTTCTGTTCGGGACTGTTGTATGCAGTGTACAGGACTGTAAAAGTCTGATTTTCACTCATTTGGACAGCCAGGAGAGCATTTATTGCTATTGTACCTGTTGGTACAGATTTGGCACAGCTTTGTGCATGTTTTGGCATGGCTGTACACTGTTTTGAGTGACCAAAAGGTTCAATTTCAGCTGCTGTACTTGCCGGTACAGGTTTGGTACATCATTTGTGAGCAATTGGTACTGTTGTACAGTACTTTGGAAGGGCAACAGAGCACATTTAAGGTGCTGTCCAAAATCTGCAGCAACCAGATTTTGGTGATTTCATCACATAAAGTGGGAGAAAAGTTGCATTCTTGCTTCCGCAGTGGGAGATAAAGCTTGGGAGAACAACCGTGAGCACTTTGTGTGCTTTTGGTGCAGTGTTTGCACATTTTGCAGGGACTCAGACATTGACAGGTTGCATTTTGCTATGGCAACCACAGGTGAGAGCTCTTCATTGCTTCATATCAAGAAGCTTGAAGGCTCGCATAACTATGATATTTGGCAAACCCAGTGCTACAATGTGTTGCTCCAGAAAAAGCAGCACAAGCCTATCAAAGAAAGGGGTGTAATGCCCGCTTCTCTTACTGCTGAAGAGTGGGAAGATATGGATGAGCTGGCAAGATCTACTATCATGTTGTCTGTGTCAGACTCATTACTTTTCAGCATTCGTGAAGAGAAGACAGCTTGGGGAATGTGGCAGAGATTGCAGGACTTGTATGCCCAACAAAGTGCCTCAAGCAAAGTGTATTGGTTAAAGAAACTCATAGGTCTTCAGATGAAGGAAGGGGCGTCTATGACAGCCCATCTAAATGAGTTTAATGGTATTGTCAGCCAGGTCATTAATCAAAAGTTGGCAATGGACGATGAGTTCAAAGCCACTTTTGTGTTATGCACTTTGCCAGAGAGTTGGGACACATTCAGGACAGCCACTAGCAATTCGAATGCTATGCTGTCATATGCAGATGTTGAGGGTGCTCTTCTTCAAGAAGAGATGAACAGGAAAAACAACTCTGTTGGAAAGTCCAATGCAATGAATGCACGTGGGAGATCCCAGCAAAGGGGGAAAAGCCAAGAAAGGGGAAGGAGCAAATCTCGCTCCAAAAAGGATTTGGAATGCCATTATTGTGGCAAGAAGGGACACATTAAAAAGCAATGCTACAAATGGAAAAATGATCAAAAAGAAACGGGAAAAGGCAAAGACAAAGAGAAGGATGAAGCCAAAGATGTAAAGCCAAAGGGCAAAAGTGGAGTCAAGATTGAAGAAATCAATGTGTCACATGCAGGTGGCAGTGAGGATGAGGTCCTATTTACTTCTTCACTTGATGCCCATTCACTTCTTATAGGTGGTCATGGTATGCACTCATGGATCATTGATTCAGGTGCCTCTTTTCATGTCACAGGTTGCAGAGACTTGTTTGTCAGGTATGCTGCTGGCAATGAAGGAGTGGTTTATTTGGGTGATAACCATGCATGCAAGATACTTGGCAGAGGTGATGTGAGGCTTGTGTTTTCAGATGGCTCACAGCTTATGCTCCATGATGTCAGGCATGTGCCTGAGATCAAAAAGAATCTGCTTTCTACTGGACAGCTTGATGATGCTGATTATGTTACCACATTTGGTCATGGAAAGTGGAAGATTAGTAAGGGCTCACTGGTTGTTGCCAGAGGCTCTAAGGTGGACACTCTTTACTTCATGCATGCAGGTGTTTGTCACCATGCTAATGTAAATGCAACCGAGCTGCCGGAAATTTCTATGTGGCATAGCCGGTTGGGACACATGAGTGTCAAGGGAATGGAGCAATTGTCTCGTTTGGGTTACTTGCCTTCTCTAAAGTTTTCAAGTTTTCAGTTTTGTGAGCATTGTATATATGGTAGGCAACTACAGTGCCCCCACATAAAAGCTCTTGGACAGAAAGATGCTCAGTTAGAGCTTGTGCATACAGATGTATGTGAGATGCCTCAGCTTTCTTTGGGAGGGGCAAAATATTTTGTGTCTTTTATTGATGATGCCACACGCAAGGTGTGGGTTTACCCTCTTCGTTTGAAGAGTGATACATTCTCAGTGTTTCAGAAGTTTGTTGCTCATGTTGAGAATCAAACTGGCAAAACACTGAAGGCTTTGCGTTCCGATAATGGTGGAGAGTACATGTCCAAACAGTTTCAGGACTTTTGTGATGCTAAAGGCATCAAGAGGGAGCTCTCTACTCCTTATGATCCTCCACAAAACGGGACAGCAGAGAGGATGAACAGGACCATTCAGGAGAAGGTCCGTTCTATGTTGTCACATGCTGCATTACCTCATGGTTTTTGGGCTGAAGCTGTTATGACAGCCGTTCACCTTATAAACAGGTCACCTACCACGAGGCTTGGTAGGAAAGTGCCAGAAGAAGTATGGACAGGGAAGCCTCCGTCATACAAGCACTTGAGAGTGTTTGGTTGCGTTGCGTACGTGCACATACGCAAGGAAATGCGCACCAAACTTGATCCTAAGTCTCACAAATGCATATTCCTAGGATATGGTGACAGAGGTGAAATGGGGTATAGACTTTGGGATCCCATGAATAGAAAGATCATACGCAGCAATGATGTCATTTTTGATGAAACATGCATGTATAAGGAGCCTGCAAGGCAACAGGAGCCTGGCAGAGTCATCTTTGATGATGATGGACATCATGGACAACAACAAAGGGCTGTAAATCAGCCATTACAGCAGGAAAACCAGCCCTTAAATGGTGCTGAAAAATGGTCCAAATGGACAGCCAGACATGGCAGAAGATATCCCTATGGATATACCACAGTTAGAGGAGATACCGGGCATGATTTTTCAGCCTTATGGCATGGAACAGGAGCCACCAATGGGTGATATGCAGGCTGGACAGCAACC
Organism: Cibotium barometz; assembly: GCF_041138505.1. Lineage (NCBI taxonomy): Eukaryota > Viridiplantae > Streptophyta > Polypodiopsida > Cyatheales > Cibotiaceae > Cibotium > Cibotium barometz. The sequence goes on from NC_141060.1 coordinate 40,708,085, forward strand.
TGCAAATGATGGTCATTGGGTACGGAGGTCCACAAGACCCTCCAGAGCCCCTGACAGGTTTGTTCCAGGGGTTGACTATTTGATGCTTACTGACTGTGGGGAGCCCTCATGTTATAAAGAGGCTTTACAGAGGGCAGACAAGGCTCTTTGGGAGCGTGCCATGAAGTCAGAGATGGATTCTCTGCGTAAAAATGGAACATGGAAGTTGGTGCATTTGCGTGCAGGCAAGAAGGTTTTGCCATGCAAGTGGGTATACAGGCTCAAAGTTGCATCAGATGCTAAACCAAGATACAAAGCCAGGTTAGTGGCTAAGGGCTTCAAGCAGGAATATGGTGTGGACTTTGATGAGATCTTCTCTCCAGTGGTCAAAATGACCACACTTAGAGCTGTGTTAGCTTTGGTTGCACATGATGATCTGGACTTGATTCAGATGGATGTGAAGACTGCTTTTCTTCACAGTGATCTCCATGAGGAGATATATATACAGCAGCCAGAGGGTTATGCAGTGAGTGGAAAGGAGAAGCTTGTATGCAAGCTGAAAAAGAGTCTTTATGGGCTCAAACAGGCACCAAGGGAATGGTATCACAAATTTGATACATTCATGAAATCCCAGAAATTCAGGAGAAGTGACATAGATCACTGCTTATACACCAAGAAAGCTTTGGATGGCAGTCTATTGATCCTCATCTTGTATGTTGATGATATGTTGATTGCCGGGAAATCTCGTAAAGAGATGGATGCCTTGAAGCAGAGGCTGCATCAAACCTTTGATATGAAGGATTTGGGTGATGCAAATCACATCTTGGGTATGCGGATACTTCGGGACAGAAATCAGCATGTGTTGTATTTGTCTCAGAAGGAATACATTGGCAAAGTCTTGCAGAGGTTCAATATGGACGGGGGGAAGAAGACTAGTACTCCTTTGCCTCCATATGTGAAACTCAGTGCTATGGACAGCCCACAGTCAGATAGAGACAGGGCTGATATGGCCAAGATTCCGTATGCTTCAGCTTGTGGCAGTCTCATGTATGCCATGGTTGCTACTAGGCCGGACATTGCATTTGCAGTGGGAGTGGTTTCTAGATACATGGCCAACCCTGGCAAGAAGCATTGGGAAGCAGTGAAAGGTGTCATGAGATACCTGAAGGGCACACAGGATATGTGCATTTGTTTTGGCAAACAGGATGCATTAGTGCATGGTTACACGGATTCGGATTATGCCGGTCATCCAGATAACCGGAAGTCTACTACCGGTTATGTGTTTACATTCACAGGAGGTGCTGTGTCATGGATATCCAGGATGCAGAAGTGCACTGCCTTATCTACTACAGAGGCCGAGTATATTGCAGCCACAGAGGCTTGCAAGGAGGCATTATGGCTATCTTGGTTAGTGGTTGATTTGGGCTATACAAGGGATATTCCATTGTTGCATTGTGACAATCAGAGTGCCATTCAGTTGGCAAAGAACCCTGTTTTTCATGCAAAGACGAAGCATGTGGATGTGAAGTATCACTTCATCAGAGAGGTGATAGAGAACAAGCAAATTCAGCTTGTTAAGATTCATACGGATGACAACCCGGCTGATCTGTTGACAAAGAGTTTGCCTCCGGAGCGGTTTGCTCATTGCAGACACTTGATGGGCATTGGATGAGGCCAGTTTCAGCCTTGATTTGGCCTTGTATATTATCATGCACATGCTGATTTTTCTTTTCCTTTACTTAAGGGCACTTTGCCTTTAAGTGGGAGGTTGTTGGGGTAAAGGCGTTATGCCCACCCTTATAGTGTGTACAAGCCCATAAGTTATAGTACATAGTACACTTAGTACTTTTAATGTACTAAGTGCACTATGTGTACTAGTGCAATATACATGTGTGATAGGGGAGTCACACACTCATGCCTCATGAGTTGACTTATCCCCACAACTCTCTCTCTCTCTCCCTTGCTTCTCTGTGTATGTCTCCCACATGACCTAACCCTAATTCTCCCACACAACTTGATTCTTTGAGGTCTTCTTCCGGGTGGTGAGCCTTGGAAGGACTTCCTCTTGGCTAGGATCTCCCCCCTGCACCTCGATCCTCGGGGACCCTTGGCCTCAAAGGACAAGATGGATTTTCACAGAGATGCGGACACGTGGCTTTGACCCAACATTTGAGAAAATATTTGCAGTCATTCTCTTGCGTGCTTGGAATCATCTCAGGTTGGCCCTGCAGGAGTCAGCTCCAGTAGCATCCGAGGAGCGGCTCCAACAGCCTCTGATTTGGAACCCCATGGTCCGTCTGCCTAGTGGTGGGGGTAGACCAACATTATGTCAAAGGTGTGGCCATTCCCAAGAGTCTCAGCATTGTCGTTTTTGGGATTGCCCAAAGACTCAACACATTTGGCAGAGGATCCTATGCATGTTCACTATGGATCGAGGATTATCGGGCTCCCAACCGTATTGTTACATGGGGCACAATTGCTTGGGCCACTAAGACCACGATCATCATGCCATATGAGGAGAAAGGTGGGGGAGCCCTTCAAGTCTCTCACCTTCGTATTTCTATAGTGCCAGTTCTTCTAGCTGCTCCCACGGGTCACTGGACTCAAAGTTCTAGCTAGAGATGGGAGATTTGTAGCAATATAGCCAAGTGGCACCAAGATAAGGATACACCCGACTGTTACATCCCGACTGGCCTAGGGCTAGGGCGGGGAACATGAGGACTAACCCACAATTAGGGTTAGGGTTAACCCAAGATTAGGATTAAGACTTAGCACAAGCGTGGGAACCTAGAGGATTCACATGTGGTGTCACTGTACCAGCCACTGTATCTGCTGTACTAGTCACTATACATGATGTACCAACATTTGTATTTGCTGTACTTGCTGTACCAACCACCGTACCGACTGTACCAACCACTGTACCAGCTCTACCGGCCACTGTACCTGTTGTACCGACTGAATGGAGAGTTGTACTTGCAGTACCAGCTCTATTGCATGAAGACCCGTGGTTTTTGGGGAAGAATCAGTACCCACACGGAGGTATATGGATTATATTGTTGGCTCGGCATTTCTACAGCCTATATTCCGGCTTTGGTAGCCTCGTGTTGGGCTATGTTATGGCATTTGTATATGGATAATCCGGCATCTCCCGTGGGGAGAGTAAGGCCCTCAAAGCTTGTACATGATATTATTCTCCTTGGGTAATAAAATACTCCAAGGGGGGGGGGGGGGGGGAGGGGGGGGGTCGGCCCATTCCGGCCTCTATGTGGTGTCACATGTGCAAGATCCATTTTCAGCATTTGTGGATGTTTTGTCCAGCTTTTATGTTTTATGCAAAGTGATGATGGATGTGTTAAGGCTATGGCCATGTTTAAGTGTTTTAATATGCATTGATGGTATCAACAAGTGTGTCAAAGGCCCTAGTCCCCCAGGCGCTGCCGCGAGTTACATGTGGGCTAAAGGCGCTAGCAAAAGGAGAACTAGATTGGCCGTAGGGTCAATAAAGCTATAATTAATAGCCTAAGGCTGATAATGGCTAAAAGCTTATAAATAAAGCAAAAATGCTTTATAAATAAAAACAAGCCACTTACAGTGAGGTTATTACTATATAAGTGACTTGGGGTCACTTATTAGACACGAGATCATGTAGCCATGCGGTAAGCCTGGGGCTATCGAGGAGCGTGCAAGATCTCTAGGCGATGGAGCTACAGGCACGTCGTTCCACTTGGTGGTATGGGACACCAAGTTGGGGCTATGTGACTTGAAAGGCTCACGGCAATCTGACCCAACGCTCAGGAGTGGTTCGCAGTATTGAACCTGCGGTTGGGTGGTCAATCGCTAGCCACAATCTATCGCAGTCACACGTTCACGTCGGGTCTATGGAAACCTTGCTAGGGTTTCCCACGTATGTCTTCTGTCTTGATCCACAAGGGTTCTATGTCAAGTGATCCTAGGGCATGGCCTAAGGGAGATCTTACACCGACATACCGTGAGCATCAGCAATCAATTCATGTTAGTAATTGACAAGAGATTAGATCTACAACTATCTTGTCTATCGTATGCTTTCAATCACGCTTCAGCATACAGAGATTTGTGTTAGTCTGGACTCTGCAAACACTCATGTACATGATATAGGTCTTTTCTATCTCTTCTACTGTGTACTAGGGTGCCACATGGACATAATTGGACATTAAGTTCACCCACAATTACCTTTTGTGTGAGCACTGTGCAAATTGTGAGCCCTTGTCTAGGGACAAGTTGCCAAGTGCCTAAGTTTAGGAGGTGTCAATTTATGTGTTGTCCCACATATTTTATGCAACCCACTTGGAATGTTCTTTGTACAAATGTCCTGGATGCTTATTAGATCAACAGCCGAGTGCCAAGTCGGAGTTTAGAAAGGTTTACCAAGTCTCAGGCTGAAGTGCCCATATGAACAAGGAATGGGCATTTGCACACACACAGCAAGAGTGAACCAAGTATGGAATTACGGACAGACTTGAGGGAGTCAGAAGAACGCAGGGGCCAAAAACAGACCAACCAGACCCCGGTACCACGTGAAAACGCAGCATTGAAGCATTTAATATCAATTCTCCCTAATTTTCAATGGTTGTAGGACCAGGGCCGGCTGACTAGCGCATGGTTTCCTATTATATAAAACATGGTTGAAAACTCATTGGCATATCTCATGGTTCTTAAGGGGGACGAGCATTTTCTGAGCGAAATCTTCCGAGCGTCCGAGCGAAGGAAAAACAAAGCTTCCAACTATGCAAAAATATGACAAAAATGGATCAGAAGAAAGCATAGTTTCACTTAGAAATATGAAAAGTATTATAGGAATGCCTATTTTATACACGACTATTTATGTGAATCTTTGGGAATGGTGAGAACATAATGGGATGGCTTTTGAAGAAACCCACATGTAGAGTAGACTTCTCTATGAAAATTCCCTTATGATCCTTCTTACAACTTTTTACTTAATAGGGGGTGACATTGAAAAACCTCTCTCAACCTATCTTCATGAAAGGGTTTCTCCAAAGAAAACTCATTGAAGCAAGCCATCAAGGTAGTTTCTCCAGCGAAACCCCTTTGAACAAGGTCTTTCAAGGTAGTTTCGCTGGCGAAACTACCTTGGACAGCACTTTTAAAAGTGACATAACTTTCACATCCAATGTCCAAATATAGTCATTCAGCCACTCAAATTGATCGAAAAACCCCATTTGAGCACATCTATGGGGTTATATTTTGGAAAACCTTGCATATATAGCATTAAATATTACATGTATTTTATGAGAGTGATATATGAGCCCAAGTTAATACTTATTTACGATAATTTAAACTTCTGTAGAAACATGTCCATAAATATCTTGTTATTAATACTATAAAAACACTTGAAAGATATTGTCATATGATATGTTTAATAAGTAATTATTTATGTATAATATTATTATATTGAGAGTGATTATGAGGGACGTTTCTTAAATGAATTATTTTTCAATACTTTTTTAAGGTAATAACAACGGTACAAAGGGATGTCTATCTATCTTACAATCTCTCTCTCTCTCTCTCTCTCTCTCTCTCTCTCTCTCTCTCGTTTGTCACCACATGTAGTTTCAAAGAGAACTATAGTTGGGTGTTGGTCTTATTTTTCTCGCTCGAAAGAATCTTGCTCGTAATTTTTTGCTCATAACATTGACGTACTCGTTCTTAAGCAAATCTCTGAAGCCAAGCAAGGAGGTCATCATCTCAAGCAAGGAGCAGTCCCAAATCAGCAGGAGATGTAAAATTCAGCATTTTGGAGCTCAATAGGCATCAGCCCTAGCATGGTCAGCAGCCCGGTGTGCAATTCATGTGCTCACAGTCAGACTGGAAAGGCAAATGTAGATCTACAACAGATTGAGCACTTTTGCAAATCAGCCTATTGGTAACACCTACTTTGTACTTTGAATATTTCAGCAATATATGCAAAGATACTGCTTGCGGTGGAGGCCCTTATAGGGTAATTGGAACCCATCAGGTGTTTCTCTCTCCCACCCTTTACTCCCGCTCCCTCTCCAATTCCACTCTCCATCTCTCTTTTAAACCTGAAATTAAAGCTTGCCTTAATCATCGTTAACTATGTTGAGAACAATGATGAATACTTTGTTCTGCGCACATCCATATAAATCAGCTTACAAATTTATAACTATTTGAAATTTGGCTGAATGGCCATCATGATCAGAAAACTCAGCTTACAAAGTAAGAGTATTAAATACCTGCTTCTGCTCAAAACAATGAGAGCACCAAAATGCACCATACATCTTTGCTCCTACTGATTGAAGATGCTTTGCCAGAGATAAAGTCACGGAACTCGAACTTGTTGTTACCTGTGGCTCTACAGGTGGAAGGTCTATGTCTGCTGACCTGCAATCAATTAGAGTGAAATACAAAACCATAAGGCATGTTCAGTTTTGTGAGTAAAAAAATTAGTGAAAGCAATGTTTTTCAAAATTAAAATTCATGCTTAAGTTCTTCCTTTACCCTTTTGATGTGACAATAGGCACAATTTGTGAAAAATATAATAGCAAGGAAGTAAGCTTTTAGTTACTTTTTTCCGATGAGACCCCTTCATTTATCACCCTCTTCTAGTAACATTATTGCAGTCCAAGACCACTCCACTAATAAATTCTAAATTATCTTCTATCCTTTGGATGTTGTGCTATGCTAAGAATTAGTATTCTAGCTCCACCTCCAAGTTAAAACTAACCATTGAGCTGCATAATAACTTATCATACTTTTGTATATATTGTTCTATGAACCAGGGCCTGTCGGCCAGCCCTCGAGGCAGTCGGCCAAGTCCCCATTGCACTATATAAGGAGTTCCCCATTATTCACTCATTCATCCACTTCCCTTGCACATTGTTCAACACTCAGTTGCTGGCCATTGCCATTGTAAAGCTTTACTGCTGTTATAAAAGGTGATCTTGTCCAACTCTCTCAATCTCCTTTGCACTCTCGTAAGTTTACTGTTTAAGCTTCTGCCTGTGCTATCTCCTTCATGGTATCATACACTTAGGTCCAGGCTGCTCCAAACTCTGCAAATCTGCCCACCTTTCCCTCCTTTGCTGTGCATTTTTCTCCATCTCTCCTGGCTGCAGATCCGTGACAACAAGTGGCTGCATTTCCCAACTGTGCTGCGTTTTCAGGTCCAGCCAGCCTGCTGTTTGCTGCCGGCCAGTTTTGGTGGCTGCATTTTCTCCTACAAAGTTGTGGCTGTGTTTTCTACACCGGCATCTGTTTTTGGTGAGTTCTTTGCATTTGGTGCTGCCAGACAAGTGGCCCTACATTGTCTTCTTCTCCACGAGTCACTGCCCTTCCAGTAGGAGGATCCCGGTGGATCTTGGACTGCTTTGCTGCTGTCCAGCCTCTTTCTCTCTCAGGTTTGAGAGGGGGCTGATTGTTCCTGGTGCCTCGCTTCGTTGGAAAGCATTTGAGAGAAGTGTTTGAGAGCTGAGATTTGTTCTTTGTTGTTGTGGATATGCCCAAACAAGGATGACAAGTTGAAAGGACCCAACTATGCTCATTGGAAGCTACAGATCTCATCCACAAGGGTTTGTAGGGCACTGAAAGGAAGCCCGAGCGTCCTCAAAACTCTAGGTGGTGGACTCAGGATCAGGAGGATGAATTTGCTGCGGAATTACAAGACTAGGAGAATCGGGACTCAAAGGCGCATTTTGTGCTTGTGCGGACCATCACAGAGGAGGTATCACCGGCCATGCAAACTCTCAACAGTGCTCATCAGGTATGGGCAAAATTGGAGGATCTCTTTGCACAAGATTCATCGATGAGGGCAATTACCTTGTAGGGGCAGCTCTACGGCTTGTTATTTCTTGAAGGCAATTGAATACAGTCTTTTCTCATGAAGGCCAAGGTTATCCATGACTAGTTACTGGCTATGGGTGCTGCTTTGTCCTCTTCTCAGCTGGCTACTCTTAGCCTCACCAAGCCTCCTCCAGACTATGATGTGATTTCTTGATCTTTACGGTGCTAGGTCACATCCACTTAGTTGGATTTTGATGATCTTAGCTCCCTACTTTTGGAGGAGTCGTCCGTTCTCATCTCACAAGGTACGTTGAAGGTGTCAGTCAACAGTTCTGACCAGGCACTTTCCTCAATTCCAAATAAGGGTCGGAGTCACTGATTTACTTGTGAAAAAAGGGGCCATCTGTCCAAAGTTTGTTTGTCCGCGAAGAAGGGCAAGGCTTCATCTCAAAGAAAAGGCAAAGACACCACACATGATAGTGATACAAATTCTAGTATCCTTCTAGGTCTCCCAGGGCGCTTCCAGCTCGAGAACCCAGAGGGTGTACTTCTCTAGTACACATGCAGTTTCCCCCCATGTGCTTCCAGCTAGAAGAGGCTTGTGGGCGGGCGAGGGGGCTGATTATAGCTCCACTTACTGGTGCATGGGGACCGTGATTCGGAGTTCCAAGCATTAGACATCTAGCAAGACATGGTTATCTTCGATACAGCAGAGATTATGAATTGGACATGTTCCGAGTTCATTGTTCGAGGCTTTTGGGACATGATGTGTTCCGTCCCCCACTGTGCATAAACAACTCATCAATCAAAAACATAGGAAGTCCTTTGCATATAGATGATAATTTAGCGAGTCTCAACAACCATGAGACATGAGTCAAAACATACAAGAACAAAACACCAAACACCTTTGGGATCCTCTACAGATAGACTCCGGCAACAATTCTGCATTAAACCATCTTCTCACTTACAACCTCAAACCTCATTGAATCCATTGCAACAAACACTATGTGTTTCATACAAACCAACCTTCATCTAGCAAAACATCAGCTACAGTTAAATAAGAATTAGACTTTGGCCAAGTCTCTAACAGAGACGCCACAGAGAGATCCTAAGAAAACCACCTCCTAACTGATTCTCTGATCCTCGGCACATTCTCTGCTCTGAGTCATCGAATTTCACTCACATTGTATTGATCCTCTCTTAGCAAACTTTCAAAACTGTCAAACCTCTTGCTTACAGGTAACCTCTTCTCTGTAGTCCCTCTCTTACTCTCCTCACTTCTCTTGCTCTTTTCTCCCTCCTCTAAAAACTTCTCCAATTTTCCTTCATAAGCCCGTCGCCGCCTCGCTTCATCCAAAATTTACCCCGCCCGGTTCCTTCAATTGCCCATGCACTTTTTTTTGTTCATTTCTCGGATTGTGCACACACCTAGGGTACTTCATTGCATCAGGCCACATGTACAAACAGAGGAAGTTTTTAGCTAGGTCTCTAACGGTTGGAGTCCATTGGATAGACGCAGTGTGCTCGATCAAGTGGAATTTGGTCATCCGTAGGTTTCTCTACAGGTCTTTGTGCCAATGTGGCAAGGACGGAATGTGAGCTCATAGTGGACACAAAGTGGTCTCACAATGTTCGGGATCTTGGGTCTCTTGGGTGACCTTTTCTTGGATCTTTTCCTCTTATGGAAGGGCACTTTATATGGACAAAGTGAAACTAAGGACAGCTGCAATGAGAATGTGGCACACCTATAAGTATGAAAGCCAAACATCAGATAGCAGCCGCTAGGCAACGTCAGACAATGCGGGTGATATGTGGCATTGCCATGTGGCAATGATGACGTGGTGGTGGTGAATGTGAGTAGGTGTAAAGTCTTAGTATACAAGGATGACATGATAAAATGATGTGTAAAGACCCATTGGCTTAAGGCAACCAAAAATCCATTCGAGTAGATTTTCCCAAAGAATGCCTAGAAAAGTGAAGTCTTATAGATTGTACACAATTCAAGGCAATTACCCTGCTTCTTGGCGGCCTATAAGGAAGACTCATTTTATCTCGTATAAAATAGATATCCTTAGACATATTAGAGCTTTTCTTTTAGTACTTCATTAGCATAATCTTCACTTGGCTCCTCATGTTAGGATGGCTCGCCCTTCTTGTCTTTAATAGGGTACAAGTGTAGAACACTTGCGCCTATGTGCTAGGGTTTTCCGGAGATAGAAAGAAGAGCGCAACGGAATCACACATACAACACACAAGAGTCCTAAACTAGTGCTTTGTATTACGTACCAAAAAGAAGTAATACAACTGAAATTCAAGTACAAGATGTGACTGAGAATGAAGACGTCAAATCAGAGAAGTGTGACCTCCTGTTCACTCTTGGCTAGCACTTCGCGAAACACTATGTGAAGTACAACGCTGAGGAAAGCAGATGAATATGACACCTTCAATCACAATGACCATAAGCCAAAACAAACATCTAAATTCTTGTTGGCAAATGGCTTTCACTGGCCAAATCTCTTTTCAACACAAGGAAAAAATATGAAGAGGTACCATTTCACAAGCAAGACCATGCATTGCACGAAAGATTCAAAAATACAAAATGTAAATCATAAAAGATCAAAATCTCCATATAAATGAGCATAACACTGCCATGCTGGAAGGGGAGCCGTATCGACTCACCCTGTCAATGCAGGAGTTATGTCTGCATAAGCAGATGACAAAGCCAGTATCACTGCAGCTGTCACAGCTACCTGCAATCCGGCAACTTGTTTGATCTCTTGGAAGCTGAATCTCTGCAGCTCAACAACAGTAATATCGACAACATTTACTGCACGTGAGTTAAACAAAAACTTCAACCAAAAAATCCCCTACACACATCATGAATCTTCTACCTTCAACATACATTTGCAATCCATGTTCCAAGCTTGCCGAAGAAAGGGCCTCGCACCCGTAATGTAAGAAGAAGCAAGCTGACTGATAGTAAAGCTGACGCCACGCAATAAGCACAAGAAGCTCCTTCCAGCTTTGTTGATAGTATATACATGAAATAAATGCTTGCACTAGCCATAGAACCCGTACTTCCCAAAAGAAGCCATCGCACTACATCAACACCAACTACTTTATCCAAGATCCTTGTGGTACCAAGAAATCCTAGCAAGGCCACTGTCCCATATGCTAGGGTACCGACCGCAGATAGAGGCACCCCTGCACCAGACAGCAAAGGTCAAACAAAACAACTAAATAGAACATCAAATGCAAAGGTTATCAGAAATTCCTTGTGAAAAGTGATGCAAGTGTACAAACCAGATTTGTGCATACAAGAATTGCAGCTATAAACCAGAAAAGCAGACTTGGCTTTGAGAATCGACTCAAGGCAAAAGACACAAACACCCCTCCTCGTGTCCTTGTGGCACAATGATGAGTGCGAGTATCTTCCATGTACAAGGGCGTATACACAAGCCAGCATGCAAACTTCAACATTTTTTCAAGCAAAAAAGATTACACACATCGATAACCTGGGGTTTCCTCTTTCATCTGGGCAAGAAAATCATTCGCTAGTGCATGCCCAACCGGCCCTTCAATTAACACTTCCCCGTACACTGCCCCTCACCTTATCAGTCCCACTTAGATGATGTCACAAAAGCTATGGAATACTACCTGTGTTTTCTTCATTTACACTGAAAGATTCACACACTTGCTGTACACTCCCCGGCATGCCACTTTTCTGTGAGTCAGGCCAGTAATTGTGTGAGACCCCAATTGATGCATCCTCCTTGAAGGGCCCTCATCTTATCACTCTTGTTGATGTGATGTCAGAATGGTGGCTGCTTTTTTTCATTTACACCAAAGGATTATCACACTACTGGTGGGTGGGGTTGAACCTTCCACAGCGCTCTTTCTAGAAGATCATATACTAGTGTTGACCCATCTGCCCCCTAATTTGTACGTCCTCCATAGCCACCCTATGCCTTATCAGTCTCGCTTAGATGATGTCACAACAGCTATGAAATGGTAGCTGGTTGTTTTTAAATTACAGCAAGGAGTTATTGCACTATTGTTAAGAGCCTGGATGCAAGCTCCCTGGCATGCCACTTTTCTTTCAATAAGGCCAGGAGATCATATGCTCCTTCACACAATTACAACTACAGGGAGTCTGGCTGTACCTTTGATGCTACAGTGGCTATGGGATGGTAGCTGCTGCCTCTTACGATGGGATGGTAGCTGCTATTTTAAGTGATTTTGCTAATGTAACAAATAAACAACGAGCACAGAATGAACCATAAGAAAATTACCAAAGACGAGAGAGTAGTCACTGTCTAGCACATCGTTGCAGCTGCCGCCACCGATGGGGCAAGAGACAGGCCCACCAAAAAGCTTCATGTAGGTGAGGTATGCTGTCTCTGCAAACCCTAGTGTAGCCAGCCCCGTGACTACTCCATAGATAGCAGAAGAGTCGACTTTCTCCAAGCTTCTGCTTGAAGGTACCTCATCAGGCTCCAAATCCCCATCCTCTGAGCTATCTTCAGGCTGCAGAGCGCACAACACACCATGCCTTTGCAGCTTGTAGCGCCTTCTCTACATCGAAAAGGAGAAATCAGCTTCGAACAACTACTTCCATGAAAAGCAAAACAAGACATTCTGATGACAGTGTAAACCTTCCATTAATTTTTTCATCCGCAGAAAAGCTAGAGAATTCTGAAACTTGGAGAGAGAAATGTGCAGAAATGGTTCTCACCAGATTGGTCCTCCTCAGAGCGGCTCCCAGTCGCGTAGTATGAAGAAACGAAGAGATGCTGCTGAGATGTTTGGACGCGGAGGTCGAAGATGGAGTACAAGGGAAAGCACAGAACTGGACCTGCAGGATCGCCATAGCCAGAACTCGATCTTTCTTAGTTCAGAATCCAGATAAGCACGCAAAAAAAAAAACTCCCACCAGTAGTGTATACACTGATGGGTGAAATTAATTTGCTTTACCGTAGTCCTATGTCTTTGGCAGGCATGTGCTTGAATGGATTTTCATATAATGGTGGTGGAGGAGGTCACATGTTCTCATGAATGGGATTTTGGGGAATGGATTTTCATATAATGGTGGTGGAGGAGGTCACATGTTCTCAGGCATGGGATTTTGGGGATTTCTATCCGGCTTTACATGGTGCTCTCGAGGGATACTTGACCGCACCGAAAATCATGCATCTATATGGGGAGGAAGTGTAAGGAGCAGCGAAACATGGACCCATATCTAGGCACACTAGAACGCACTCACGCACCGGGTAGGCTGGAATTGAGAAGGGCAGTGGTGTCATTCTTCCTTCAATGTAAGGGAGAATGGAACCACTGCCATTCTCCCCTTCAAGGTGATGGGAGACCTTGAGATTGGCAGCACTGCCATTCATTGAACGTAAGGAAGAATTTCAGAGTTTCTCCCCTTTAAGGTGATGCGAGGGCCTGCGAATGGTTCTGGTGCCATTCTTCCTTGAATGTAAGGAAGAATGGAAGTGGTGCCATTCCCCCCTTAAAGGTGTTGGGATGACATGAGAATGGCTGCCTACCCAGTGCGTGAGTGCGTTCTAGTGTGCTTAGATATGGGTCCATGTTTCGCCGCTCCTTACACTTCCTCCCCATATAGATGCATGATTTTCAGTGCGGTCAAGTATCCCTCAAGAGCACCATGTGAGGCCGGATAGAAATCCCACGCCTCACAACATGGTGTAGAGAGTGATTTGGCAAATTTTCCATATAGACTACATACTTTCATGGACCTTTGTCCCCATAACGGAGTCCTGTTTTTTTGCACTCGTACGCATGACAAGTCACCATGCTATATGGACTAATGTTAGTTTACTAATATATAACACCATTTTCTCACAATTCTAAATGAGTCAATGATGCAATTAACACCCTCCCATTTGAAAGACCATGACTAATCATGTGGTTAGAAGTACCCAAATCAACATATCATAAATATCTAGGATTTCGTGCATCTGCAGTCATGGAACTAAGCATATATTCTTCTATCTTTGGCTTAATTACTTGAGGATGCATAGTTCCCTTGTTGCAACTTTCCGCTTTTAATATCATTCTAATTTTTATAGCCGTCCTTTGCTATATAACCTAGCTTGCCACAAGAATAGCACTCCATGCTATTTCTACTTTGATTTCTTTACCATCCACCCCAGTTTCTCTGACTCCTCATGCCTCTACTAGAGTGGCCTCTTCTACTTGTTTGTGCATTAGATTCATGTTGTTTTGATGATCATGATTTTTGTTTCCAAAATGGCTTACACCCAACCTCTAGAAAAAGATCTGCTTCTACCTATCTCGACCTATGTCTGTGTAGAAGACTTGCTTCTATATCTCCAATCTCATGCCATATGACTTCTCTTCGAAGCCAATCCCTGAATAAACTTGCATTTGCTGCATTGCTGTTGAAATTGTTATTCAAACAAAATAGAGTAGTTTGTAAATATCAAGAAGATAGGAAAAGTAATTATTACATACTTTTAGGGATTTATGAATCCTACAGCCTTTGCAAATCACCATCAATCAAAATATCCAAAATCTGTGCTTTGTGGTCATTTGGCAACAAGCTAACTACCAAGCTATATAGCTTATCCTCTGTCAAACAATCCAATTTTTCGTCCCATTAACTTGCACTAGTCGTCTGCCACCATGATTAAACCGTAACATTAAAACCATAAAATGTTGTTGCCTACGAAATAGGCATAGAAAATAGTGTAGGATTTCTTACTCAAAGAAACCTTTCCCTTGTGCAGGGTTTGCAATCACCACCAGCCACCTTGTAGCATGCCTCCACTTTCTTTCATCTTTATAAAATTCTCTTCAAACTCTTCTGCAGACAAACTATTTACTAGGGGGTCAATATCTCGGGTGGCTACAAGGTACTCATCCTATTATTCCACGAATTGTAACATTAGTGGATGACATGCAAATGTTTATCATATATTGCAAGTGTCTAAAGATTGAAGGTTTACCTGGAATTCTATTTGGAAAAGTTCCGAAATCTTGCAGTTATACCAAGATGGGCGGTCCTTTTTTTCTGTGTCGAGGCATGCTTTTCCATCCATGCCTTGTTCATCTCTCTAGTGTACTTCATAATTGTTTCTTTGTTTGCTAGCCTAAGTGCCCTATGAGGCACACTTTGTCCACAAGGGAAGAAGAAATATAGCCCACTTTATTCATCCTACGGTAACAAAATTTAAGGTTATGATGAAAGATTAAAACATAGTATATCGAATATTCCTAATTCAAAGAGTCTTAAAACATATATTCTCTTACATGTTTAAGCGAGCGATCACTGTGAGAACCTCTCCCTGAGAAACCATCCGCCGGTAATAGCTCGCACCATATCGCCGACGTCATGCCAAACTCACCAAGCTACAAGGTTGTCCATTCAAACACACTACGAGTTAGCAACACATGCCACAGGTCCACAGCACATAAGTAATAAATCCATACTTTGTTCCAGCTATCCCTAATTTCATATGTCCTACACATGGAATATTTGGAATCACCCAAGTGCCATGCTTTAAACATAGTGGTAATTAGGCGTTCCCAATTAACCACAGAAGGATGGACGGACAAACCGTGACATCCCTCCTACCCGGAATAGCAACTGTCCTCAGTTGCATCATATCAACTGGCCCGTGTTTGAAAGTAAGATTGGATGATGTCGAGATAGGCGCAAAAAAACCGCTCAGGTATCCATTTCGCATTTTCGCGCGAGGATGATTTTTGAAGGTCAAAAGATATCTATAATATACAGTACCTGTGCGAGTAGTAGTGGTCGCATGGTCAATAATAGCCTCAGGTTGAAGTTCTTCTACTTGGTCAACAAGACTAGGTGCTTCCTCATATACAGGATGTGTAGGAATTAGTCCCCTATAAGGCCTCAAAAGACTAATATGAAAAGAATTATGAATTATCCAATGAGAAGGAAGTGAGAGCCTATATGCTAGGTCATTAATCTTATGAGTAATTTTAAAAGGACCATAAAAACGAGGAACTAACTTAACAACAGGATTAGTCTCAACACTTTTAAGACATCTCTTTTCAATATACGAAGCAAAACATATTGACCTCTTGAAAAACCATGTGCTTCCTTTTCTTATTAGCTTGTTTAGTATATTGCTCTTGTGCATTAGAAATAGCTTTATGAACATGATCATGAATGAAAGTGAAAGCAATGGCGAATTGATCTGCAGCTTCAATAGTGTGTGACAAACGAGTGTGACAAACGAGTGATAGGAGTAGGTAAAGCTTTTCCATACACAATTTCAAAAGGTGCCTTTCCAGTGGATGAATATGGTGTGTTGTATGTAAATTATAAAATATGGATATACTTATCTCATTGTTTAGGTTGTGATGAAACATATGCGAAGTTAATCCAATATTATGCTATTTGCTACTTTTGTTTGACCATTAGATTCAGGATAAAATGCAGTGGAAAAATCCAATTTAGTGCCTAGATTATCAAACAATGTGGTCCAAAAATCACTGCAAAACTTATAATCTCTATCAGAAACAATCACTTGTGGTAAACCATGATGTGTTAAAATGTGTTTAACAAACAAATGTGTAGCTTGATGTGCAGTAAGAGTCTTTCTACAAGGAAGAAAATATGCTTGTTTGCTAAACCTATCAACAATGGTCCAAATCATATCATTATGGTTCGTAGGTCAATGGAAAACCAATGATAAAATCCATAGAAATATGTTCCCAAGGAGCATTAGGAATAGGAAGTGGTATGAGTAAACCAAGTTTCTTGCCCTTACAACTTTTCACTTTTTGACAAACATCACATTCAGACACAAGTTTAGCTGCATCATTTTTCATTTTAGGCCAATAAAAGTCATTAGAAATAGTTTGAAATGTAGATGAAACACCTCGATGCCCCGCATAAGGTGGCTGATGTGATTCCTCTAAAATAGAATGTCAAAAAGATCGAGTAATGCATAATCTTTTCTGGAAGAAAAGATATCCATCATTGTAGGAATACTCAGCAAAAGGTGTCCAATGATTATTTCTCAATCTAGACCAAATATCACTAAAGTCAGGGTCTTGGTCATAAGTCTCATGCATAGAATCAAAAGATCTATTCTCAATCACATAAATATTTTGAATAGAAGGTCCTCTACTTAAAGCACCAGCCAACTACATTTTCTTTACCAGGTTGGTATTGAATAATAGGCTAAAAACTTTGAATAAAAGCTATCCATTTAATATTGTTGGAGTTAGGGTTGCAAGAAAGCACACAAAGCTTGGAGAAGAAGAAGCAAGAATGCACACAACACAAAGTGTATTAGATTATGTCAATGTACAAAAGATAAGTTAGCCCTAGAAGGATGGGCGTATATACAAGCCGGGGAAAAAAACATCCTTAAGAGGAAAAAAGTGCCCCGACGGTCCTAAGTGTGTTCACACGCATCACTGCCTATATATAATATGGCAACAAATCCCCCTGGGAGTGATGGTGTGAATGAGAGCTGGCACTCATGTATAGGGGAGTGCCATGCCCGAAGTAGATCAGTTCACAAAGGGGAGCAAGCCCAAAGCTTTGCGGAAAGCTTCGAACTTCTCACGAGGAAGCGCCTTTGTGAAAAGATCGGTGAGGTTGTCTTGTGTTGGCACATAGGCCAAGCTGATCTCTTCTGCTGAGAGTCTCTCCCTGACATAGTGATAATGCACCTCAATGTGCTTTGTGCGAGCATGAAAAACTGGGTTTCTCGCAACTGCCAATGCACTCTGACTATCAGTGAAGATAGAGGTGGCAGACTCCTGTCCAACACCCAAGTCAGCCAATAAGCCGTCTGAGCCACACACACTCAACCGTAGCTGTGAAAGCTGCCCTGTACTCAGCTTCACAACTAGAAGTGGCCACAGTAGGTTGCTTCTTGCTCAACCAAGATATGCATGAGCTACCGAGCATGAAACAAAAACTACTTGTGGACACTCTTGTGTCATAGCAACCAGCCCAATCTGAGTCCGAAAAAGCATGTAAATCTGGTGGCAACGATCCCCCCTTGGGATAAAACAACCCAAGATGTATGGTGCCACTCAAGTAGCGAAAGATGCGTTTAACTGCCTTCCAATGCTGAGACCCTGGGCTATGCATAAACCTACTCACCTGTGAGACTGCAAACTGAATGTCCGGCCTCGTAATGCATACATAAATGAGGCAACCAACAGCTGTCTGATAGAGTGTGACATCAAAGTGATCTCCAACATCATGAAGACTCAACTTCAACCCTGTCTCCATTGGAGTAGCAATAGGCTTGCAGTCTTCAAGGCCAAATCTCTGCAACAATGTCTCAATATACTTTGTCTGACACAAAGCAATACCTCCATCACACTGCTTAAATTGTATCCCCAAATAATGATGCCAATGCCCCAAATCTGACATCTCAAAAGAGGCATTCAAATCAGCCTTAAAATCAGCAATATGACTCTCATTTGGACTGTGAGCAGCATGTCATCGACATAGAGAGCAATGATTAGATGTACATCATCCACACGTTTAACATACAAAGTGCTTTCTGTTGGACTATTCTGAAAACCATGTGCAGTCAAATGTGCATGTATCTTTTCATACCAAGCTCGTGGAACTTGCTTTAAACCATATAAAGCCTTTTTCAACCTGCACACTTTGTTTTCCTAACCTCTTTGAGCAAAACCACGAGGCTGCGATACATACACCTCCTCATGCAAATCTCCATTCAAGAATACAGTCTTTATGTCCAACTGATGTACATTCCAACCATTATGAGCTGCCAATGCACAAATGCTACGAATGGTAGTCATACGACAAGTGGGAGCAAAGGTCTCATCAAAATCAATGCCCTTTTCTTAAGCATGACCCTTTGCAACAAGCCTAGCCTTATAGCGATCAACACTGTCATCTGGCTTTCGTTTCAACTTAAAAACCCACTTACATCCAATGGCCTTTTTACCAATAGGCAAATCACACAAAGACCATGTACCATTCTTCATTATAGCATCATATTCACTTTGCATTGCAGCCAACCAATTTTCTGATTTTTGTGCCTCATCAAATGAAAGAGGTTCTTCCTCTTCACACATACTAGACACAGCCAAAGCATAACAATCTGATGCATAAGAGGCATGCTGAAAACCTGAATGAGTACGACTAGATATAGGTGCATCAATTTTACTATGCAAGGTTTGCACCAGCCATTTAGGCATACCTCTAGCCTGCTCATTTTCAGCCCTATCCTCATGAATTATATCCTGTAAATCTGTATCAGAAATAGGCTGATCTATGATGTCATTTGACATCTGCATAGGCTGAATCTTTGCCTCATTAGGACTTACATTTGAATTCCCACCTGTAAATAGAGGCAACAATGTATCAAATACATCCCGTGAGCTCACACCTGTCTCTTTGGTACATGATAACAAAGGTTACACAGCATCTTCTACAAAAACAACATCTCGACTAATCAAGATACGCTTTGACTGTGGATGATACAATCTATAACCCTTGCTCTCAGCACTGTAGCCAACAAAAATGCATTTGACAGCCTTATCATCCAATTTTCTACGTTGTTGCACAGGCACTAAAGCATAGGCCAAGCAACCAAAGACACGCAAGTGACCAATAGAAGGTTTCCTGCCATGCCAAGCTTCATATGGAGTAATAGACTGCAAGGCCTTAGTGGGACACCTGTTGAGTACATATGCAGCACACATAACTGCCTCAAGCCAAAACGCATGTGGCAAAGCTTGGCTCTTGACCATACATCGTGCATTCTCCATAAGTGACCTGTTTTTTCTCTCAGCAACACCATTTTTGCTGAGGGGTATACGGCACTGTACATTGGTGTTTTATCCCACGACTAGCCAGAAATGCATCAAACTCTTTAGACATGTACTCCCCCCCTCGATCAGAACGAAGGGTGCCCACATTATAATTGGATACATTTTCAACCATAAGCAAAAACTGTTTGAAGCACAAAAACACTTCGGACTTTGCCTTTAGTGGATATACCCATGCATTCCTTGAGTAATCATCAATGAAAGTCACGAAGTACAAGTGTTTACCAAATGACGAAGTTTGCATAGGCCCACATACATCACCATGTACAAGTTGCAATTTGCGAGTGGCCCGCACAGAACCATCCTTTGGAAACGCAGAACGCTGCATTTTGCCCAAAATACAGCTGTCACAAACATGTTTTAATGGTGCCTCAAGAGGGGGCAATGAAGCAACCATATCAAATTTCTGCAAACGTAGCAAACTAGCAAAGTTCAGATGACCAAAACAAGCATGCCATAGTTTTGCATCTGAAACTGCCTTTTCATCAGAAATTGCATTCGCTGAATCTTCCACACACTTGTCATAAGAATTGAGCCGATACAGCCCACGAAACAAGGTGCCAGATACAATAATCGTATCACCACAAGTCAAATCATGAACAGTACGTCTGTCATCCACAAATTTGACTACAAGTCCAAGTCTAGCAAGCACAAAGACAGACAATAGATTCTTCTTTATCCCTGACACATATAAAGCATCTGAAAGTGTGAAAGCGCTAGCATTTGCAGTCGTAAGCATAATTTTACCAACGCCCTTCACTAGGTAAGAAGCATTATTGGCACATGTGACAGTATTCCCATTAGGGACAGCCTCAAGAGAAGTGAACATATCACGATGCGAGGTAATGTGCTTTGTAACACCACTGTCAAAATACCAAACATGAGAGTCAACAAAAACTGCCAAACATGCATCATGTACAGATCCTGTACAACATTTGCAGAATCTGCATTTGTAGAAGCATCCGCTATTGTGGCTGCATTTGACTCTTTCTTCTTTGCCTCTTTAGCCTTTAGCTTAGGGCAATTCTTAATGACATGATCATTTGCCTTACAATAGTTGCACCTGGTCTTTTTCTTGCCTTTATCAAGAGCTTTCTCAGACTTATTGTTGCTACCTGTGGAAGGAGAAGAAGTTGCAGAGCTACTAATAGGAGAAGAAACAGTGGAAGGGGCTGCCTTACCACTTCTTCTCTGCTGCTGGGCAGCAATAAATGCTTGATCAACTGCACGCTGCCTGGCCCTGTTTTGCTTGGACTGCGCTTCTTGCAAGAGCTTGTTGACTAAAGTATCATACTTGACAGCATCAGGTCTGTCCGCATTAAGAAGTCTCCACGTGGAAGCAAAAGTCTGATATGTCTCAGGTAAAGCATCAAGAACAGTCTGCACAAGAGAATGATCATGAATAATCTCACCTGCAAAAATCAACTGTTCTTTGAGATCTTTAATCTCAGCAAGAAAAACATTCATGTCATCATCTTCTTGCATAATCTTCAATTCTAGCTCTTTACGCAGGTAAGCGATTTTTACCTCGTTACGACTTGCATACAAACCAGCTAGAATATCCCAAGCCTGTTTTGCTGTTTTAGCTGAACGAATATGTGGGGTGATGTTACGTTTGACAGAAAGTGCAATCAAGGCATGAGCCTGCGCATCTTTACCATCCCAACGAGCTTGTTCAGCAGTGGGTAAAACAGCAGCAACAGTAGAGCTGCTAGAACCTGCAATATCCTCAACAGATCCTACATCCACAGAACCTGGACGTACATCCATACCCTGCACAATGTTCCACACTCCTTTTGCAACCAAAACATGCTGCATCATGTATGCCCAAAGTGGGTAGTTGCTGTCTCCATCCAATTTGTCATCAGCAGATAACATGCGAAATACATCATTGCTGTTATCAGCCATGGCCACTGACTGAAACTGATGTAAAAGCTACCTGTAATGAAGCAAACACTAAACAGAAAACAACTCATGCTATGTAACACGATCCACAATAGAGTACGTATGTCTGTTTTGCAGAAAACTGCACTGTCGAAATTTCTGTAGAAAATGACGAAAACACCTGTGCAGAACTTGAAATGCAAAAACGGAGCCCGAATCGACCTCAGATACAAATTCTGAGAACGCAACACCCTACGGGCCTATTTGCAGAGTATAGGGGCCTGCAAGCGCTCGTGAAAACTCACCTCAATCAGAGAACATGAGTCGGAGGGTGCTGGCGGCGTAGCCCTGGGAGCCGATGCCTGCTCTGATACCAATTGTTGGAATTAGGGTTGCAGGAAAGCACACAAAGCTTGGAGAAGAAGAAGCAAGAATGCACACAACACAAAGTGTATTAGATTGTGTCAATGTACAAAAGATAAGTTAGCCCTAGAAGAATGGGCGTATATACAAGCCGGGGGGAAAAACCTCCTTAAGAGGAAAAAAGTACCCCGGCGGTCCTAAGTGTGTTCACACACATCATTGCCTATATATATATATATATGGCAACAAATATGTCTATCTGAAATAAGCAGTTGAGAAAGCAAATGTTTGATACTCTATTGATCAGTCTTTATAAGAAATTCTAAGCCCATCAAATAATGTTTCCAAATTTTCAATGCATGGACTATAGCAGACAACTCCTTGTCTCATAGGTGCTATAGCAGACAACTCCTTGTCTTATAGGTGCTATACTTACTTTCAACACAGGACGAAATTTCTTACTCCCGAAAGCAATAGGATGACCATCTTGCATTAATATAGCACCAATGCCCTTACCACTAGCATCGGTTACAACCACAAAGAAAGGAGGTGAAAAATCAGGTAATTGTAACACAGGTGCATGAGTAAGTGCATATTTAATGCAAGAAAAGATTTCTCTTGAAGTTCGGTCCACTCATAAGGTTTGGTTTTATTGAGAAGTTTAATGAGATGGTGCGTCTTATATGCAAAATTACGGACAAATTTACGATAATAGCTACACAACCCTAGAAAAGATCGTAATTCATGAAGATTCTTGGGACGTGGCCATGTCGCAATAGTTTCTATTTTATTAGGATCTACATGTATGCCCTTAGTAGAAAATATATGTCCTAAATACTCAATCTCACTCTAGAAGAAACTATTCTTTTTGGAATTAATGTAAAGTTCATTTTCCTTGAGCAAATTAAATACAATTTCCAAGTGTTTTTTGTGCTCTTCTTCAGATTTACTAAAAACTAAGATATCATCGTTGAAAAAGACAACTACAAAGGGTTGATGTTCAAGTAAGATTCTATTCATCATACGACTAAAAGTCACAGAAGCATTAGTAAGACCGAATGGCATTACTAAAAACTCAAAGTGACGAGTCTCAGTTCTAAAAGCAGTCTTATAGATATCTTGCTTGGCCATTCTTACTTGATGATATCCAGATTTTAGGTCAATTTTGCTAAAGACACTGGCTCCTCTTAATTTATCAAGTAGATCATCAACTCTAGGAAATGGAAATCTATTCTTGATAGTGTTCTTGTTGAGAGCCCTGTAGTCTACACACATATGATAAGTATCATTTTTCTTTTTTACAAGAAGAACTGGTGCTCCATATGGTGAACTACTTGGTCTAATAAGTCCCCGACAAAGTAATTCCTCAATTTGAGTCTAAATTTCTCTTTGCTCAAGAGGGTTAACTCTATAAGGTGCTCTACAAGGCGGTGCACTACCTGGAATAATATCTATGTGATGATCTTCAAGACGTGATCTAGGGAGTCCAAGAGGTCACTCATTAAGAAAACAGTCAGAGAATTTGGAAATGAAAGAGTCATGGGATGTATCCCTAGGAGGTGGTTCTTGAGCACTAAGCTGGTGAACCAAAATTAGAAAAGTTTTCTCCCTCTTTCTCAAAGCCCTTTTTGCAAGTGGTTGGTCCTTACCCTTAAAATTCCTTTTAGACAAACATTCTTTCCATGATGCATAAAAGACATTGTGTGCTTTGCATAATCAATTTGTGGTGTGTACTCCTGTCGAAAAGGCATTCCCAAAATCATGTCAATACCATGCAAGGGTGCTACTAAGACAGTACGTTGATCCGAAAATTGTGCAATAGAAAAATCAAGATTCTTTACGTTCTTAGTGCAATTATACTTTTGATTTTGAAAAGCCGCCTTTACTTTAAAATGAGAAGGAATCATGTCAAGATGAAGAGCATGTGCAAGACATTCAGAAATAAAGTGGTGTGTGCTACCATCATCATGCAGGATTGTGATTTCTTTATCTTGGATTTTTCCCTTCATTTTAAGTAAAGCATGTGGTGAAAAAGAATGAGAATCAAGGTTAGAACCTTCTTGATCAGATTTACCATTGAACTCGCTACCATCAGACTTTGGCTCGTAGTTTTCATCGTCGTAAGCATCATCGTCGTCTCCATTGCTAGTGTCTTCATCTCCATTCACCATGTTAAGCCGTGCCATTGGTTTCTTCTTGTTATTGTTGTTGGTGGTGTCATTTGGACACTTTTTAGCATAGTGTCCCCTTTGATGGCAAGTGTAACATTGAACATTGCTTGCTTTTTCATCTCGTGTCAATGAATCTGGAACATCTGTCTTCTTTGGTTCTCCACTTGCTCCATTGTTATTGTTACCAATCTTTGCTTTGTTGTTTGTTGTTGAATTGCTAGCTTCTTTGATCTTGACCCTTGTTAAAAGGTCACTTGAATGAAGAACGCCTATCAAAACCACTAGAAGATGTCAAATCTTTGGAGAATTTAGAAGTACGATTCTCCTGTTGGAACCTAGGCACACCATTTTTCTTTTCACAATTTAGAGCAAGAGATTTAGCTGAGGAAAGAGCGTGAGGACGAAACATACTAACCTCCGCTCTAATCTTTGGATCTAATCCTGAGATGAACTTCCTTTTAAGATGCTTTTCATACACTTTTTCTATAGATTGCATTTGAATGAGAGCATTTCAAAATTTTTCAATATAGGTTTGGACATCCTCTCCTTTCAATTGCCTAAGGGTATCCCAATGCTATTGGGCTTTAGCCTTGTACTGAGGAGAAAAAAAATGTCTCTTAATTTCATGCTGAAAATCCTCCCAAGTATGAGGTTTATGCTGCTGACCATTCTTGGTAGCATTCCACCATAAAGCAGCATTATGAATCAAGTGATTCACAGCACATTTGACTTTGTCTTTCTCGAAAAATTTCTTCCCCGAAAAATAGTTATCGAATTGGCTAATCCAAGCCAAAAGAGTGTGTGCATCCTTCTTTCCATCAAAATTCTGGAAAAAAAGCTTTGCGACTAATGCGAGATTCTTTTTGAGTCATTTGAGCATCTAGAGTTGCTTTCACAGTTCGAAGAATAGAATCTTCATCACTATCACCTTCAGTGTCATGCTTATGCCTCTTACGTGATTTCAATTGATCTTCTAATGTAAGTCTATGAGTTCGTTCATTAACCAATTGTGCTTGTAAAGCTGTGAGTTGCTCTTGAATATAGATGGAAGTGCCGGTAGATCAGCCATGAATGCTAAAAAGAAATAAAAGATAGGAAAAAGTTAGAAATACTTATATGATTCTCTCACTCGTTGGTAATGATTCTGAAGATTTTGAATCTCATGGCGATTAGAAGAGCAGTGTGGCCATCCAACGCAATCACCAAAGTGTTTGAAGTAGTCTCAAAGCATCAGAAGGTCGTTCAGTAAAAAAAATATTGAGAATCGAGAGTGAATTTAAGCTTCGCAAAGGCATAAAATGACCCGAAGCCGGCGAGCTGATTTTGATGAAGTTTTGGCTTGAAGAAGCTTTGCGCATGAATCTCCTCTTATCTTTTTAGACCTTTTTGAGTAAAGCCAATATGTAATTTTTCTCCACCCTTGATTTCTATAGAACTCTCTCCACCATTGCAAATTCGAAAGCTTGGATCTTCCATGAAACCTTTAAGACAAGGTACAAAAAGTGTGCAAGAGAACATTCCGGATGCATTTGATGGAACAGATCTTTGAACCAGTTGCAAAATTTTGAGCAAATTTTTCTCCAAGAAGTTGATGCACTACGCACTAACCTGACGAGCAGGAATTAGCAACCGACCTGTAGAAAAGTTAGGCTAAGCTTAGGCTTAAGCTTTGGTTAAGCCTTATACTATGCTTTGCTTTAAGCCTTGGATATAGCTTTAGATTTTTCTTTGATGTAGCTTGAAGAAAAGACCTTGAACCAAGCCTGCAATTTTCTAAAATTTTCTTTTTTCACAGAAACCAGAAAATTGTACGTACCTACTCTCTTTCTTTTGCAAGTCTTCTTCCCTTTGATTTTTCTCTATATTTTTCACCTTCTCTCCCCCCTTAGCTCTGATACCACTGAAACCACTAGGATCATGGGGAGACACACCGTCCAACCAAATAATAACTGGTTCATCTCTTTAATTAAATTACCATAACCAAAAAACTAATAAATAATCATAAAACATAACATAGCATAAAAACACAAGAGAGAATCACTGGGTGTAATCGATCCCCCCTCAAGAAGTTTCGGCTTCCTTCCACTTCTTGAGTATTTATGCTTTATTAATCAAAAATAGTCCATAAGCCAAAAATAGATGCATGCTTATGCATGGGCTTGCCCTTTACAAAAATGGGGGTTGCTTTTAACACAAGCTTAGCTAAAGTGTTCCTGTCTAAACACTAAAGGATAAAGGATAATTACAAAAGAACCCCAAGGGCTAATTCACGTGCAAATAAATAAATCCATGCCCAATATAACAAAAGTGGGCGGCTCCATAGGTCCACGCCCGAATACATCAAAAAGGGTAGCCAAAGAAAAAACCTCATAGTAAACACTACGGCAAAAATATCAAAATGAGAAACCATCCGGTAATAGCTCACACCATAACGTTGCCATCATGCCAAACTCACCAACCTACAAGGTTGTCCGTTCAAACACACTATGAGTTAGCAACACATGCCACAAGTCCACGATAGCACATAAGTAATAAATCCATACTTAGTTCCAGCTATCCCTAATTTCATATGTCCTACACATGGAATATTTGGAATCACCCAAGTGCCATGCTTTGAACATAGTGGTAATTAGGCATCCCCAATTAACCATAGAAGGATGGATGGACAAACCGATAGAAGAAGGCTTGGGTTTTTTATTATCATGTCAGGCGTGTGCAAGGATGGACAACAATGGTTGCACATGTATAGGATCCAAGGTAGAGTTTGGTCTTGTTAAGTTCTTGAAAAAATTTGATATTATTTGTAGTACTTTTCCAATGGTTGTATGATGGCATGCAGCTTGCAAGAGCTCATGAGACAATTGCAACTTGTGAAATAAAAGAGGAGGACACAGTGGCACGAGTGCTTTTCTGGGAGATGATTAACAATGTTGTGGTCCAAAAAGACTTCTCCAAGCCAGATTTTTTTGGCTTTGTGGTAGTGGCTGATGAGGCTGGAACCAATTGGAGGGTAGTTAGGACTGTCTATAATAATAGACCAAAGAATATATTGGAAGGTCGTGAAAATTTGTGTCTTTGTCATTGGGAGTAAAACTTGAACATCCATACAGTACAATATGTAGTTAGGAATTTTTAGGAAGAGCACAAGTGACTATATTGTCAGTGGCGTGCATTGAGTGAGGAAGAGGCACTTTTAAAATACAGACACATTAGATCATGGTGGATGAATGGTAAAGTTACTAATGCAAACTTACCAGCCATGGATTGCTGGCTTAGTTGGTGGCATACTAGATATCCCCATTGGAGGAAACATCTTATAGGGATAAGTATTGTTTTCTTGGTTCTCGAAAAGAATAGCTTATATTTTGAATATAAATTGTCAACTTAACGATCTGGTTATAGAATGCGGTTGGATGATGTTATTAACTTAATTTCCTATTGTAGGATGTCGACGATGCTTGTGTGCCGCACATACTGACCCCACTAATCTAGCAAAAACGAAGTATGAAAGTTGGTTAGCAGGAGAGGGTTTCAAGGGAACCATCTCTTTATATGGAGTCCGAATTCTATAATCTCTAAGGTCCTACATAACAATACAATGCCCCTCTGCTTCATAGTCACGGAAGGCAACTTAAGATGAGACATTGCACCTTACTATTTATGCCTACTTGACTAGCAACTACCTGCAAAGATTTGCTTCCAAATCAAAGAGATGGTGTTACCCTTACCTATGTACCACTTCTCTTACTTATGTATTGATCTCTTCACATGAAATGGCACTTTTTTTATCATGAGAAGAATGCAGGGGACATGGTGAGCTTGAGCTTCTTGTAAGAAAACACTCATAAAAGAGTAGATAAGCACATATATGAGATGGATGGTTGAATTTTCTTCTATTATCTTCTCAGCTCTATAACCATAACATAAAGACAAGACTACGTACTATAAGGGAAAGTACTCTCCTACTAAAATATACAAGGTTGGTCCATAGTGTGAACCCCCACCACAACTACATAAGCTCGTGTTATAACTATGCCATAACTCTAGTGAACCAAAGTGGTGGACAGGAGTCTGCCACCTCTATCTTCACTGACAGTCAGAGTGCATTGGCAGTTGCGAGAAACCCAGTTTTTCATGCTCGCACAAAGCACATTGAGGTGCATTATCACTATGTCAAGGAGAGACTCTCAGCAGGAGAGATCAGCTTGGCCTATGTGCCAACACAGGACAACCTCGCCGATCTTTTCACAAAGGCGCTTCCTCGTGAGAAGTTCAAAGCTTTGGGCTTGCTCCCCTTTGTGGACTGATCTACTTCGGGCATGGCACTCCCCTATACATGAGTGCCAGCTCTCGTTCACACCATCACTCCCAGGGGGATTTGTTGCCATATATATATAGGCAGTGATGTGTATGAACACACTTAGGACCGCCGGGGCACTTTTTCCCTCTTTAGGAGGTTTTTTCCCCCGGCTTGTATATACGCCCATCCTTCTAGGGCTAACTTATCTTTTGTACATTGACACAATCTAATACACGGTGTGTTGTGTGCATTCTTGTTTCTTCTTCTCCAAGCTTTGTGTGCTTTCTTGCAACCCTAATTCCAACATAACATCTTGCCAAACCTCCTCAGGACCTCAAAGCAATTGCTATGCCATAGCTCAAAGGTATTACTCTAATTTGACCTAAAAGGTACAATTTTGATGCTACCATTCAGCGTAGCATTTTCGAAGTAAAATAGCAAATTTGACGCCATCTCTTTGAATTGGCCTGAGTGCTCTTAGATATAGTTTTTCTTGATAGTAAGAGTAACAATCTCATGAAGTTGAGCTTATTTGGTCCAAAGGAGCAGCCGGAATGAGAAGATCAAATATGCAAAATGTAGTCTTAATTGATGAAAATCGGCACCTCTACTTCGAAATAGTCCAATTGCTCTTAGATTCTTCAATACCATGGTATAATCTCTTCACAAATCAAATCTTGAAGAAAAATGATCAAAGATGGAGAAGAGTCAAGAAAATCATCATTTTTAACTCTCTATCATTAAACATGTAATTAGTGCTAATTCAATTCATTAATTAGTGTTATCAGGGGTTCATTCATACCATTGGAGACTTGCTATAGCTTGCCATAGCTTCATCTTGAAGAAGCCCCTTGATTTGTCCCTCCAATGGTGCTCTATAAATCAAGGTATTTTTACACAGTTAACAAAAATTTACTTTCACTAATACCTTGATTAATGCTAATAATATAAAGTTTTTGGGCATTTTATGATTGGATCTACATATTTGGATGTTGCTAAACCTCTATAAAGCATCAAATCAAATTTGTCTCTTAATTTGACTGGTCAATTTGTTTATCCAAAATCGAGTATAAATTTGCATTCGCATTATTCAAGACAATGGGATTTTTGAGCTTGTATGCTTCATGTAACTCATAAATCATGCTCATAAATCAATTTTTGAAGGGAAATACATTGGCCATTGATAAGATTAAGGACCCCTTAAGCAGATTTAATGCATTATCATCTAGAAGGAATATGCAAACACATTGAGAACATGATTTATCTTTGCCTACATGGATTTCATTACATAATGAAATCACGAAAGAAGAAGACCAAGAGCTACATCTACATCAAGATCTACATCGACATCAAGAAGATCAAGAACTACATCTACATCACGAAAGAAATCACGAAAGAAGAAGACCAAGAGCTACATCTACATCAGTCAGCCCCCAATAAGCCGTCTGAGCCACACACACTCAACCGTAGTTGTGAAAGCTACCCTGTACTCAGCTTCACAACTAGAAGTGGCCACAGTAGGTTGCTTCTTGCTCAACCAAGATATGCATGAGCTACCGAGCATGAAACAAAAACCACTTGTGGACACTCTTGTGTCATAGCAACCAGCCCAATCTGAGTCCGAAAAAGCATGTAAACCTGGCGGCAACGATCCCCCTTGACAACCCAAGATGTATGGTGCCACTCAAGTAGCGAAAGATGCATTTAACTGTATTCCAATGCTGAGACCCTGGGCTATGCATAAACCTGCTCACTTGTGAGACTGCAAACTGAATGTCCGGCCTCGTAATGCATACATAAATGAGGCAACCAATAGCTGTCTGATAGAGTGTGACATCAAAGTGATCTCTAGCATCATGAAGACTCAACTTCAAACCTGTCTCCATTGGAGTAGCAATAGGCTTGCAGTCTTCAAGGCCAAATCTCCGCAACAATGTCTCAATATACTTTGTCTGACACAAAGCAATACCTCCATCACACTGCTTAAATTGTATCCCCAAATAATGATGTGAATGCCCCAAATCTGACATCTCAAAAGAGGCATTCAAATCAGAAAATCAGCAATATGACTCTCATTTGGTCCTGTGAGCAGCATGTCATCGACATAGAGAGCAATGATTAGATGTACACCATCCACACGTTTAACATACAAAGTGCTTTCTGTTGGACTATTTTGAAAACCATGTGCAGTCAAACATGCATGTATCTTTTCATACCAAGTGCGTGGAGCTTGCTTTAAACCATATAAAGCCTTTTTCAGCCTGCACACTTTGTTTTCCTACCCTCTTTGAACAAAACCACGAGGCTGCGATACATACACCTCCTCATGCAAATCTCCATTCAAGAATGCACTCTTTATGTCCAGCTGATGTATATTCCAACCATTATGAGCTGCCAATGCACAAATGCTATGAATGGTAGTCATACGACAAGTGGGAGCAAAGGTCTCATCAAAATCAATGCCCTTTTCTTGAGCATAACCCTTTGCAACAAGTCTAGCCTTATAGCGATCAACACTGCCATCTGGCTTTTGTTTCAACTTAAAAACCCAATGGCCTTTTTACCAATAGGCAAATCACACAAAGACCATGTACCATTCTTCATTATAGCATCATATTCACTTTGCATTGCAGCCAACCAATTTTCTGAATTGCCTCATCAAATGAAAGAGGTTCTTCCTCTTCACACATTCTAGACACAGCCAAAGCATAACAATCTGATGCATAAGAGGCATGCTGAAAACTTGAACGAGTATGACTAGTCATAGGTGCATCAATCTTACTATCACGCAAGGTTTGCACCAGCCATTTGGGCATATCTCTAGCCATTTGGGCATACCTCTAGCCTGCTCATTTTCAGCCCTATCCTCATGAATTACATCTTATGAATCTGCATCAGAAATAGGCTAATCTATGATGTCGTTTGAAATCTGTATAGGCTGAATATTTGCCTCATTAGGACTTACATTTGAATTCCCACTTGTAAAGAGAGGCAACAATGTATCAAATACATCCCGTGAGCTCACACCTATCTCTTTGGTACATGATAACAAAGGCTGCACAGCATCTTCTACAAAAACAACATCTTGACTAATCAAGATACGCTTTGACTGCAGATGATACAATCTGTAACCCTTGCTCTCAGCACTGTAGCCAACAAAAATGCATTTGACAGCCTTATCATCCAATTTTCTGCGTTGTTGCACAAGCACTAAAGCATAGGCCAAGCAACCAAAGACACGCAAGTGACCAATAGAAGGCTTCCTACCATGCCAAGCTTCGTATGGAGTAATAGATTGCAAGGCCTTAGTGGGACACCTGTTGAGTACATATGCAGCACACATGACAGCCTCAAGCCAAAATGCATGTGGCAAAGCTTGGCTCTTGACCATACATCGTGCCATCTCCATAAGTGACCTGTTTTTTCTCTCAGCAACACCATTTTGCTGAGGGGTATACGGCACTGTACATTGGTGTTTTATCCCACGACTAGCCAGAAATGCATCAAACTCTTTAGACAAGTACTCCCCCCCTCGATTAGAACGGAGGGTGCCCACAGCACAATTGGATACATTTTCAACCATAAGAAAAAACTGTTTGAAGCACAAAAACACTTCGAACTTTGCCTTTAGTGGATATACCCATGTATGCCTTGAGTAATCATCAATGAAAGTCACGAAGTACAAGTGTTTACCAAATGACGGAGTTTGCATAGGCCCACATACATCACTATGTACAAGTTGCAATTTGTGAGTGGCCCGCACAGAACTATCCTTTGGAAACGCAGAACGCTGCATTTTGCCCAAAATACAGCCTTCACAAACATGTTTCAATGGTGCCTCAAGAGGGGGCAATGAAGCAACCATATCAAATTTCTGCAAAAAACGCAGCAAACTAGCAAAGTTCAGATGACCAAAACGAGCATGCCATAGTTTTGCATCTGAAACTGCCTTTTCATCAGAAACTGCATTTGCTGAATCTTTCGCACACTTGTCATAAGAATTGAGCCTATACAGCCCACGAAACAAGGTGCCAGATACAATAATCGTATCACCAGAAGTCAAATCATGAACAGTACATCTGTCATCCATAAATTTGACTACAAGTCCAAGTCTAGCAACCGCAGAGACAGACAATAGATTCTTCTTTATCCCTGGCACATACAAAGCATCTGAAAGTGTGAAAGTGCTGCCATTTGTAGTAGTAAGCATAATTTTACCAATGCCCTTCACTGGGTAAGAAGCATTATTAGCACATGTGACAGTATTCCCATTAGGTCCCTGGCACATACAAAGCATCTGAAAGTGTGAAAGTGCTGCCATTTGCAGCAGTAAGCATAATTTTACCAATGCCCTTCACTGGGTAAGAAGCATTATTAGCACATGTGACAGTATTCCCATTAGAGGGATAGCCTCAAGAAGCATTATTAGCACATGTGACAGTATTCCCATTAGGGACAGCCTCAAGAGAAGTGAACATATCACGATGCGAGGTAATGTGCTTTGTAGCACCACTGTCAAAATACCATACATGAGAGTCAACAGAAACTGCCAAACATGCATCATGTACAGATGGGTCATACTGGCAATACACGCTAAACGCCCATTCTGTATCCTGCACAACATTTGCAGAATCTGCATTTGTAGAAGCATCCGCTATTGTGGCTGCATTTGACTCTTTCTTCTTTGCCTCTTTAGCCTTTAGCTTAGGGCAATTCTTAATGACATGATCATTTGCCTTACAATAGTTGCACCTGGTCTTTTTCTTGCCTTTATCATCAAGAGCCTTCTCAGACTTATTGTTGCTACCTGTGGAAGGAGAAGAAGTTGCAGACCTTCTATCAGGAGAAGAAACAGTGGAAGGGGCTGCCTTACCACTTCTTCTCTGCTGTTGGGTAGCAATAAATGCTTGATCAACTGCACGCTGCCTGGCCCTGTTTTGCTTGGACTGCGCTTCTTGCAAGAGCTTGTTGACTAAAGTATCATACTTGACAGCATCAGGTCTGTCCTCATTAAGAAGTCTCCACGTGGAAGCAAAAGTCTGATATGTCTCAGGTAAAGCATCAAGAATAGTCTGCACAAGAGAATGATCAGGAATAATCTCACCTGCAGAAATCAACTGTTCTTTGAAATCTTTAATCTCAGCAAGAAAAACATTCATGTCATCATCTTCTTGCATAATCTTCAATTCTAGCTCTTTACGCATGTAAGCGATTTTTACCTCGTTACGACCTGCATACAAACCGGCTAGAATATCCCAAGCCTATTTTGCTGTTTTAGCCGAACGAATATGTGGGGTGATGTTACGTTTGACAGAAAGTGCAATCAAGGCATGAGCCTGCGCATCTTTAACGAGCTTGTTCAGCAGTGGGTAAAACAGCAACAATAGTAGAGCTGCTAGAACCTTCAACATCCTCAAACAACAGATCCTACATCCACAGAACCTGGACGTACATCCATACCCTGCACAATGTTCCACACTCCTTTTGCAACCAAAACATGCTGCATCATGTATGCCCAAAGTGGGTAGTTGCTGTCTCCATGTTGTCTTCAGCAGACAACATGCGAAATACATCATTGTTGTTTTCAGCCATGGCCACTGACTGAAACTGATGCAAAAGTTGCCTATAATGAAGCAAAGACTAAATAGAAAACAACTCGTGCTATGTAGCACGGTCCACAATAGAATACGTATGCCTGTTTTGCAGAAAACTGCACTGTCAAAATTTTTGCAGAAAATGACGAAAACACCTGTGCAACACTTGAAATGCAAAAACGGAGCCCGAAACGACCTTAGATGCAAATTCTGAGAACGCCAAGCCCTACGGGCTTATTTGCAAAGTACAGGGACCTGCAAAGCGCTTGTGAAAACTCACCTCAATCGGAGAACGTGAGTTGGAGGGTGCTGGCGGCGTAGCCCTGGGAGCCGATGCCTGCTCTGATACCAATTGTTGGAATTAGGGTTGCAGGAAAGCACACAAAGCTTGGAGAAGAAGAAACAAGAATGCACACAACACACCGTGTATTAGATTGTGTCAATGTACAAAAGATAAGTTAGCCCTAGAAGGATGGGTGTATATACAAGCCGGGGGAAAAAACCTCCTAAAGAGGGAAAAAGTGCCCCGGCGGTCCTAAGTGTGTTCACACACATCACTACCTATATATATATGGCAACATGTTATGTGTGGAGGGAGAACCAATCCAAAAACTAGCAGGGGGTAGAGCTATGTTTTTGCAAGGAAGAGGAAAAATGATAGAAAGGACAATTAATCATTATGATTATTGTATGTGATGAGATAAGGCTAATTAAGATGAAGGAGAGTGGCTCTAGGCTCTGATACCATGTTGGTAAATCACAGGTGTTCAATCATGGAGCTATGAAGGATGAAATCTCTTCATGATTATGGAGTGTGAAGAAGAGAGAGAAGAGGAAGCTTGAGCACACAATGAAGACCAAAATCAGGCACAACATAAGATGATTGTATTATGATTAAGATGAATAAACCACCAAGTAAAATACCCTTTTATAGGCATCAAACCCTATCTTTAACTCTAACTAAGAGGTAGTTCACACCTATAGTGTTCACACCAAGTTGGCTATAGACCTAATAAACCATATGCCCATATTCCCAATGTCACATGATATTTTGGTGTATTATTTCAACAGAGATAAGATTGCCCAACTGTGCAATTGCTTGACTCTATAATCGCTCTCAGGTGTAATCAATAGATTTTGTAATCATTTTTAGGTTTGTTTTTAGGCGCAATCACTCTCGAGTTTACAATTGGTCGATTCAATAATTAAATCATTGGTTTCTTCGATGTGACAAAAATCCAATTTATCTGATTGCCCAATTCTTGTTCAGATCAATGATTCCTATTTTTGAAATTTGCCATGTTCTTTAATTCCACCAATTCTATCTCTGACAATCAAAGTTTCAAGAAAGATGACTTTTTTAATGTCGTTTTCCCCATCAAAACATCTAACTAATGGCTATTTTCTATTCTACTCTTGAATAGGAATCATGTCTCATTGTGCAACTATCTCTGATAGTGATACTTCTAGTGGTCACATTGTTGCATGTGCTAATAATGCCTCTTGCTTTGTCAAAGGTATTGGTGAGATAGTTCTCACTACTATAAGTGGTGAGGATATTTGTCTTTAAAATGTACTTTTTGTTCCACAAATTCACAAGAATCTACTTTTTGTGCCCACACTACCAAGGGGGGGTATTAATGTTGAATTTGCAGATGATGATAAATGTATTGTTTGTGACAAATAACAAGACAAGCATATTATGCTTACTAGATCTTTAACAAGTGTGAAATTTCTTGTTTTGACAGACACTTCTAATGTAATGAAAGATGCCTTATTGTGGCATGCTACACGTTTATTGGTGGTTTGATGCTTTTTGCAAAAACATGGGATGCTAGAGGATCCTCTTCAACTTGATCCACCACTAAAATATGTTTGTGAAGGATGCATCCTTGGTTAAATTTCTCACCAACCTTTCCCAAAGAATACAATAGATAGAGTTGATCACAAATTGTAGCTCGTACACAATGATGTGTGTGGTCCAATGAGGACTTCTTTTTTGGGACGAAACGTGTACTTTTGTTACATTCATTCATGACTATAGAGAATATGGTTGATCTTACCCTATGAAGGAAAAAATAGAGGTATTTTCTTAGCTTCAACACTTTGTTTCCATGGTTGAAAATGAAAATGGCTAAAAAATTCAAACTCTCCGTTTTGCCAGAGGGGGGGGAATACATGTCTAATGCATTCAAAGATTTTTTGGCACAAAAAGGCATTAAGAATCAGTGTATATCTCCTTAAACATTGCAACAAAATTGTTTTGCTAAGAGGAGAAACAAAACTCTCATAGAGATGGCTAGATGCATGGTACCTTCCACACAAGTTTTGGACGGAAGCAGTTCTTTGTGCTACCTATGTGCTAAAATAGGTGCCCCACTAATGCTTTGAAGACTATCACTCCTTATGAGGCTTGGTTCAATTGAAAACCTAAGATAAGATACATACATGTTTTTGTTTGTTTGGCATATGCACATGTGCCATCATAAAGCAAAACTAAGCTTAATGACAAGGCAGTGAAATGCATTTTCATTAGTTCTAGTGTTGAAAGCAAAGGTTATCGTCTCTACAGTCCTCTCACAAAGAAGATAATTGTTAATAGGGATGCCCTTTTTATAGAGGATTTTGCCTATTCCATGATAGAATTCCGTAAGCATGCCTATGCCAATTCACTTGACATGTTTGATGGGTTATTACCTATGCCAGTATCTCTTGATTTTGAGTTGATTTTGCTTACTTATCCCTATTTGTTTACAAGGGTGAAGTCTCAAGGATTTGATGCACCAACTTTAGATTATGATTCAAGAAATGCTAGTATATGTTGACTTTGAGTAGATTTTACCTATTGATCCCTATTTGTTGCAAGGGGTGAAGTCTAAAGGATTTGATGCACCAACTTTAGATTAGCTCAATGATGTAAGAAATGCTACAAGATCAATGATCAATGAATCTAAGGTTATGCCTAGATCCATTGATTATAGAAAGTAGCAATAAATGAATCTAGGGTTATGCCTAGATCCATTGATTATAGAAAGTAGCAATAAATGAATCTAGGGTTATGCCTAGATGGGTTAGAAGCACCTTACATGATAGCAAATTGTATGCTCCTTTACAAAAGAGAATCGAATCCGGTGCTGCTCGAACTAATTCAACAAATATTGCTGAATTTACATTTCTTAGTTCTCTATGTGTGATAGAAATAAGCCTTACAGGATAGTAAAATTTTTTGCTTCTTTATAGAATAGAACCAGATCCGGTGCTGCTCGAACTACTTCTTCAACAGATATTGCTGAATTTACATTTCTTAGTTCTGTATATGATGTAGATAAACCTGAGTCTTTTGAAGAGTCTCAAGAAGATCCAAATTTGATGAAAGCCATGCATGATTAAATTCATTCTATTAAAAAAATGGTACTTGGAATTTAGTGGATCTACCACTTGGCAAGAAAGCTATTGGTGCTAAGTGTGACAGGTTATGCCCAGTAAAAAGGGATCGATCATGATGAAACTTTTTCTCCCACTTTCCGTATGACCATTATCCAATTTGTTATTGCTTTGGCAGTCCATAATGGATGGAAAGTGCACCAATTGGACATCAAAACAACATTCTTAAAATGAATGGTGACTTATAAGAAGAAGTTTATATGAGTCAACCAGCTAATTTTGCCCAACCTAGTCAAGAACATAAGGTATGCAAGCTTTTAAAGCTTTACATGGCTTGAAACAAGTCCCAAAGCTTGGTACCAAAAGATTCATACCTATTTGACTGGACAGGGATTTCAAAACAATCATTAGAAAAAGCACTTTGTATGTGAAAAAGGACAAGCAAAATGTTTTCATTCTCTATGTAGATGGCATGCTCATGAGGCACTAATGAGGATTTCATTACAGCTTTCAAGGCTTCACTTTGCCTCAAATTTTGAGATGTTAGATCTTGGTCTTTTACACTACTACTTGGGTATGCAATTTATACACCAAGATAATGGTATAGTCATTAAGTAG
Source organism: Cibotium barometz (assembly GCF_041138505.1). NCBI lineage: Eukaryota > Viridiplantae > Streptophyta > Polypodiopsida > Cyatheales > Cibotiaceae > Cibotium > Cibotium barometz. Next base: position 40,746,028 of record NC_141060.1, read on the forward strand.
TCAAAGTACATCAAGGCACTACTCACAAGAGGTTCAATATGGAAACTTGCAAACCAATCTCTACACTAATGGAACCTAGTGTAAAACTTAGTCTATAGGATGCTAGTGAACCATTTGACATAATCACTTATGATCAAGCTATTACATGCGTAATCTATTTGTGCACTTTATAGCCATACATCCAGTATGGTGAAATAGGGATAGTAAGATGGGGAATCTTATGTCATTCCATTCTCAAGAAGGACTTGTAAACCACTAAAAAGTTTAAGGCATTACACATGTTTAATTTTATGTTTGTGCTTACTATTAGTGGATTATGAAGCTCTTAAAGGCAAGGACTATGAAGTTTTTAATGTTAAGGAACCATGCCTAGATTTTGATTCATCTTGGGATGACAACATATGTTGATTTTTTTAATTATTCCAAGATGTTAGGCTTGGCTAGGGTCTTATGCAATAGGTAAAGCCCCTAATCATGGGGACTCGGATGTTAGTCAATGCAATGTACATGTTTGTGCATAGGGAACCTTATTTTCAACAAAGATGTGAATATACTATGGCATAGTTCACCAAAAAAGTAGAACAAGTAGAGTTTGTATCGCCAAAAAATGGTGAATGCTCACCAATTTGCTAGCTAAATTACTTAAAAAGTTACCCATAATCATATGTCTTTATTCAAAAACTCAAGAAGTTTTAAATCATTTAGAAATTGATATAATCTCTTGGGAAACCAAGACTTGCCAACACGACGTGTTTGAGACCTCTGATATGTTTAAGACCACACTACCAGCCCATGAATGATCATATGTGCCTTGTTTTCTTAATTGGTTAGGGCCATTACTTCCTTAGAGTCACACACACACCTACATGGGCTAGTGAGAGGGGTTGGTGTTACTAGATAGATACCCACCTTGCATGAGCGTCACTCACTTCTTGACAAAAATGATAAGCTTAGAGAGTTGAAGATAGTAGGACTTTCACACTTTCTTTGTATGTGGGATAACTTGACATACCCTTCACCGTCTTTATGATCCCCATTTCTCATGCAATATATGTACCTCTGACACCCTCCTCCAAATTGAGCATGGGAGGAAGTGGATTGGGATCTTGAACCGAGGTTCTACTACCATCTTGGGAAATTAAGAGTTGCTTACACAGCTGTGACGAGTTTGAGTCCACACCACAAGTTATTAGGTGTTATCTAGATCCTTCTATGAGTGCCTAAAATACTATTACACCATCATGTTGGCAGTTGGTATCATGAGTGATTTTATATTAAATGTTAACAAGCTAGTGTTATTGGTGTATACACTTTTGGGGCCATGCTAGTGTTATTAGTATTATGGGTGATTACATGAAATATATTGAGCTAGTGTTTATGTGTGTTATTGAGCTAGTGTTATTAGTGTTTATGTTTATGCCTATTATATACTATAATGTTGGGAGTATTATGAAGATCTAATTAATTGTATGTAGCTAGCATGATTAGCACTATTAAGTAATAGGTGATGAGTATTATGATGTAGCTGACTAGGACATCAGCAAGTATAGCAACCAGGTGTAGGGTTGTGCATAGTTCATATTTGTGTCGAGTTACTTCATTTGTTTGGCTACGTGCCAAAATTTTGTTATTACGTTTACTGTCTTTCTACTGTTTGTAATATCAGGAGTTACTTTATTTATGCCAAAATTTTGTTATTATGTTCAGCGCTATTTTATTATTGTCATGGAAGTGAGATTTTTAAAATATTTTACTATCCAATTTTTTGTAAAAAGAAAGCTTGTAGAGCAAGCTTGGGATAAAATAGCCATGTAACCTATTTTGAAGTAATAAAATCTATAAATACTTAAGCGGCGATGCTTTTGGCACATGCTTGGGGGGGCAGTTGGGACCTAATCTAGTGTTTCTCTCGCCTCTGTACTTTTGTGTTTGGCACGCTTCTCAAGGTCTCCCCATTTCTCATTTCTCGTTTCCCAAGGTACGCTCCATTAGAAAGGTGTGTGTTTGGGGCACTCAGATGACTCGGGAGACCAATAGGTCATGTGTGAAGGTATACAGAGCAGCGCAGACACAAAGACTGAGGATCCACCTCATGTGAACGTTACATCAAAGCCACGGGCACACGTCCTAACGAGAGAAATCAGTCAAGTGGTTGCTGTCATTTGAATAGGAGGCAAAGTAGTTGGAATCGCACCATCACTGGGCACACGACCAACCAGGCAACAAAGCTGGCAGCATAACTCAACAATGGTAGCACATGACCAACCGAGGCCACCATATCACGACGATGGACAACCACGATCGCTGTGACAGCGAACAACGTACGACTCACCATATGGCCATCATTGACGAGACATGGATGTCTCCTAAAGAGACAATAGTAAAGCATGCTCGTTTTTCCTTGTTATACCCTCTTTATGGAAACCTAAAAACGCTATATGGGATAGTCCAGATGCTGCGGGTAGCACTAGGCAAGGTGCAAGAAAAAGAAGAAGGAAAAGAAGAAGAAGAAGAAGAAAAAGAAGGAGAAGAGTAGAGAGAAGAAGAAGAAGAAGAAACAAAAGAGAAGAAGAAGAAGGAAAAGAAGAGAGGAGAAGGAAAAGAAGAAGAAGAGGAGGAGGAGGAGAGATAAGAGAGAGAAGAAACAAAAGAAGAAGAAGAGGAGAAGGAAAAGAAGAAGAGGAGGAGGAGGAGGAGAGAGAAGAAACAGAAGAAGAAGAGGAGGAGGAGAGAAGAAAGAAGAAGAAGGGGAAGAAGAGAGAGAAGAAGGGAAAGAAGGAGAAGAAGAAGAGGGGGGAAAAGAAAAAAAATTTAAGAAGAGAAAGATTTTTTTTAAAAAAACTCTCATCATCTAGATGTTGGACTTAATGACTCTAGATGTGCCAATAGATATGCATGGATTTCGATTGGAGTAGACTTTTAGATTGTGCACCTAACTCGAGCCAACATTATTCTAGGCTATTTGATTATTTCTTAAGTAGTTTATGTCGTAATTATGAAGATAATAGTCTTGACGTTGTGCATGAGGATAGGCATGTTGTTATGTGTAGTGTAAGCATGATGTATAGGTTATACCGATGATCACTACCATAAAGCTGCGTTCAATTTTTGACAACTTTCATTTTGACTTACTCACAATAAGTCCTTATCTTTACCAAATAATTACATTTTTTCTATTATTAATGAATTGTTTTAAATTCTCCATTTCTCTTAACTTTTTCATTTTGTAGCCAACAATACATCAAGGTAAGAGTCTCTTACTTTTGGATTTTATTTTATACATCAAGTTTCATTTAATATTTGTTATGTAAGTTTATTTCACCTGGACTCAATATGATTGACAATGATGAAGAACAAGACTACCATGATGACTACTCCTACTCTTAGGGTAACATATTCATTTGATTATCTCTACAAATTTTATTTAAGACTTTTTGTAAATTTCAAGGAGAGTTATTATGCATCAAAAGTAGAACTTCTTAGAGGAACTGGCCCTTCCATCTTGAACTATAATTTATGAATTTTCACTATGTATTAGTCTTGTGGTATGGGACATGAATTCAATCTTGTGTATTATTCGGATGCATACTTATCTGTAGATTTGTGTGGAATAATTTTTGGTGGTATGGGACACTAGAATTTATTACACATAGAAGTCCTTGATATAATGTCTCTTTTACATAACTGTTTGACAAGTAACTTAACACAATTAAGTGTTGAGAGGGTGACCTAAGTTGGTTGTGAGTGAATCCAACCAACTGTGATGTGTGATGCATGTAAGAAATGTGCGAGTTTGATTGTGAGTGAATCTGATCAACTCTTTTGATTAATTCTTGATGAGGGTGACCCAGTGTTGTGGCATAAGAATTAAGAGCAAATTTGATTCTTTAGAGGGTGACCCTAGTTGGTTGTGAGTAAATGTTACCAACTATGCCATGTGTGAGATGTGTGATGTGAGTTTGATCAACTCTACGAATACGTGCGACGCGTATGAGGACATTATGAGTGAATCCAATGTGGGAGTTTGATTGTGAGTGAATCCGATCAACTCTAAGACACATGTGATGCATGTAAAGGTTCTGTGAGTTTGATTGTTAGTGAATCCGATCAACTCTAAGACACGTGTGACATGTGTGAGGACATTGGGAGTGAATCCAATTAATTATGTAAAGACATTGTGAGTGAATCCATTTAATTATTGTGAGTGAATCCATTTAATTATTGTGAGTGAATCTAATGTGGGAGTGAATCCAATTAATTATATAAAGACATTGTGAGTGAATCCAATGTGGAAACGATTAATGTGATTAATCTCCTATGTGTGTTGATAGTTACAACCGAGGATGGTTGTCTCCTCAACCAGGAAAACTATCACGGGAATGAGATTTTTGAAATATTTTATTATCGATTTTTTTTTGGTTAAAAGAAAGCTTGTAAAGCAAGCTTGGGTTAAAATAGCCATGTAACCTATTTTTGAAGTAATAAAATCTATAAAATAGCCATGTAACCTATTTTAAAGCAAGCTTGGGTTAAAATAGCCATGTAACCTATTTTTGAAGTAATAAAATCTACAAAATAGCCATGTAACCTATTTTAAAGCAAGCTTGGGTTAAAATAGCCATGTAACCTATTTTTGAAGTAATAAAATCTATAAATACTAAAGCGGGGATGCTTTTATTAGCACACACTTGGGGTGGTAGTTGGGACCCAATCTGGTGTTTCTCTCGCGTTTGTATTTTTTTGTTTGGCATGCTTCTTGAGGTCTCCCCATTTCTCATTTCAATTATTATGTTGATTCCATTTTGTATAGTTGGGACGTGCTATATTTGTGCACATGTGAGGGCAATTATTTATGGTTGCAACCTTGATTGCATGATTTATGGTTATTTTTATAAATTCTAGAGGGAGGTTACTCTTCAAGAGATGTCCATATCACGTGCGTTTAAGTTCCTATATATAAACCCCCTTTTTACATTTTTAAAATTTTAAAGGATTCGCTATTGTATACAAACTTCTTTTTATAAAAGTGTCTAATGTATGTGTACATGTATCCTTCCATATTTTTTACACCCCCTATGTATACAAACTCCTTTTCAGAAAAGGGTCTAATGTATGTATACATGTATCCTTCCATTTTTTTAACACCCCCTATATATACAAACTCCTTTTTACAAAAGGGTCTAATATGTATGTATACATGACATTTTTTATACCCCTATGTATAAATACCACAAAAGAAACCTATAAATATACCCATTGTACACACTATATATGGCATGATTAAAAATACCTCGTTGGTTAACTCACATGATATCATACATTTTTGAAGTGCCAAAGGCCCAATTTCAAGGCGGCTCTCTGAGACCATGACACATTGAAAACCAGGTGTGTGGCAAACACATTGTAGCCAAATGTGCTTCGACAGTGGTGACCAAAATTTGCAAGTGTGTATATGTGGACTCCACCCTCACTCTTGTAAAGTTTGGTCATCACACAAATATGTAGTGCCTAGATTGGTAGAGATGGTTGTAAAGCCTCTTGTTCTTGACTGATCATAAATTAATCAATGAGCGATAAATCATCATCTTTCATGGGTGCGGCATCTCGTCTGGAGATACTTGGAGACATCTCGTCTGGATATACTTGGAGATACCTAGACCGGTAGAGATGATGGTAGAGAAGCCTCTTTGCGAGGATTGATCAAAAATCAATCATGAGCAATAAATCATCCAGTCTTTTATGGGAGTGTTGTATCTTATATGGAGATACTTGGTTCCCGCATCGTTTCTCCCTCCTCCTACTTAAGGTTATATATCTATGCAATGGGAGTGTTGTATCTTATATGGAGATACTTGGTTCCCGCATCGTTTCTCCCTCCTCCTACTTAAGGTTATATATCTATGCAATGGGACTCTGTCTGGCTCCATCAAGTGATAATTCCACAATGAAGCCCTGTCTTAACACCTCATAGTTTGGGAATCTAAACCACTGGCTTGCTTTGTCTTCAAGGCAAAGTCTAAATTAGCCGATCAATTCATCCCATGGCCTCGCAAATTTGATCGAACTTCTCTAGGTACTGATTAGGATCTCTAGTTCTATCAAATTTAGACTTGAGATATGGATTGGCTTAGTTTTGCCCCTAGATGCTATGTTGGTTGTAACCCCCCTTCCCATTTTAGATTCCATCATGTCTTCTATGTATTCACGTGGTGGGGGAACAGAAGGAGGTGGTTGCACAAATCCCTCTGTTTCAGGATATGGGATCTCTTTCCCTATATGGGATTGGGCTGTGTGGTTGTTGCCAATGGTATGTTTCCCTTTGTTGGCCTAGCTTTAAGGCTGCAGACTCGCTTTGACTAAGGACACGTTATGAGGATGGTCTCATGGATTCCTTTGTGTTGAGGTAGTCTCGTAAATTGGTGCTTCATCCTTCCCCGTAGTCCTTGTTGCTCATTTGAATGGAGAAGAATTGGAACTTGGTTTCGTGGTGAAGGTGCACTCATGTGGAGAGTCTTTATAGTGTGTGCACTTATTAAGGTCCTATTGAGGAACACTTGTCCCTATGGTACAACAAAAGAGACATATCCTAGTTGCTATAAAATTATGGTTGTTGGGTTGCTTGTTTGTCATGGTTAGCTTGGGATAAACCCAGCTCAGGATCAACACCAAATGTTTGAAACATTGTGGCGTCCAACATGGTTTGGTTACTTTTTGAGGGAGTGAACCTTAAGGTTCTTGGTCTTGCTCCCACTCTATCATCGGAGCTTAGCCCAAAAATAAGGCAATTTAATGCCATTTTCATAAAGTTTTTGGCAATGTGAATAGAGCCTGTTGTTGGCGAATCTGGAGCTTGAAGGACCGAGGCAACCTTGTTTCCAGGTGTTTAACTATTCCTCTGCTCATGTGTCTACATTTTGTTGGCTTATTTCTTCCCAAAGCTCCTTGCTTGAAGTAGATTTGAAGGAGTCTAACCTCTCAATAGGGGAGCACTCTACTGAGTGTTTGTCCATTTGTTGGGATGAGAGGCTTGGTGGGTTAGAGGAAATGTGGTTTGATACACTGGAGTAAGGCCCTCAAATCTTGTACATTTTATATTTCTCCTTGGGTAATCAAATACTCCAAGGGGGGAGGGGGGATCGGTCCATTCCGGCCTCTATGCAGTGTCAATTATGCACATCTCACTTTTACATTTATGTGGATTAAGTGACATATGCTTAAGGCTATGGCCAATTTTAGTGTTTAATTGCATTAATGGTCAAGTTACATACCCTCAGGAAAAGGTACCAGTTTCCATACCTTATTTGCATCCAATTTAGCCATTTCTTCATCCATGGCTCTCCTAATCTACATGCCTAACAACATCCTCAAAACATGTGGGTTTAACCTCCTACAACCTTTGCCATGTATGCATAATGGTGAGCTACATAACCCATCATATGTCAATCTCTGAATAGGGTTTTTGTTCCTACCCAGCTTGCGCGGTTCTATAACTATCCTGGGTGTCCTTGTAGCTCGGACTTAGCCTTCCTTACACCATGTGTCCTGATAGAGCTAGAATCCTAAACTCCTGCTCTGAGCCACTAAACTCTCCATCAACATATGAATTCTCTATTGAAATGTTAAGCATACCAAAAGACTCATCAATCTTCTCTTTATATTTATGTGATGTACTTGTTGAACTTGCAAAATTGATTTTTTGACGCAGCCGGTACTCCATGGTCTATCAATAGACCCACTACTAGAGGACTCTCTCGGTCCACTCAATGGCTGTGATTTTGCTGACATGTATTCTGTGCAACCATCTGATCCTATGCATCAGTCCCAATTGAGTATTTATAGGCTGTATACCAACTGCTCATCTTATCAAAGACAACATCCTTGCTCACCCTCATCTCACATGTGATAGGGTTATAATATCTGTATCCCTTTTGATCATTAAAGGAGTAACCAATGAACACACATTTTTTAGCCTTTGGATCCAACTTATTACATAGATCATTAGAAATGTGTATATATGCAATGCATCCAAACACTTTCAACTAATTGTTGTCTCTAATAATCACTCTAAAAAGGTCTTTAGTGCTTGTAGAGTAGGTCTAAAAAAGGTTTCAAACACTTTTTTTTGTTGTTGCTAGCCTCACATCTCTAGACTCATGTATGTAGGCTCATGTGTCCTAGGTTCATGCCTTTAGACTCATGTATGCAGGATCATATATGTAGGTTCACGTTTCTAGGTAGCTTTGGGGTGGCAGCGATATATATATATATATATATATATATATATATATATATATATATATATATAGAGAGAGAGAGAGAGAGAGAGAGAGAGAGAGAGAGAGAGAGAGAGAGAGAGAGAGAGAGAGAAGGGGAGAGCAAGATGGGAATAGGGGATTTACACGGTCTACCACACTTAGGGAGGAACAGACCCCGCCCCCTCTTTAGGAATTTATTTCATGAATAATCGACGGGCTTTCCAAAGCCAGGACCAATTCAACAGATGAATACAATATCAATCAAAGGTGTCGATGACGAGAGTGGACCGTTGTCGACAAGGCAAAAGATATCTGATGTTGCTGAGCTCACATCGAGGATGACCCACATGAAACTTACACCGGGCTAGTACCGAAACCATGTCCTCAAGTATCCACAAAAAGCTCTTTCTTCCCAATCCAATCCTTTCACTAATAGAGGTGGCGGTTCTTCAAACGGAGGCTCCCAACAGGTGACAGAAAGTCCAGCAAAATAGGAGGCAAAAACTCTGTTTTTGGAGCAGCAGAGATGCCAGCGGTAGGTGGCAAAAGTTGGCTCTGGGGCGGCGATGGCATTGGTGAAAATGGCCCTGGGCGGTGGCGGCTCTAGGCGGTGGCAGCGACGCTTCTTCACAGGGGGAAGAAGTGATTGTTGGTGTTGCCTAGAAGCTGTAAAAGTACACAAGAAGCTTGCTTAAGGAGTTCTCCACGCGCTTCCTCTATGAGTCTTCAAGATTTCTTCAATGCTCCACCAAGAGCGTGCTTGGTTCTTTAAATACTTGAGGGGAGGCCTGCTTTTACCAAGCTTTGCTTTTGTTTTTACCACTTGGCTTTTGCTTTTATTTTAATAATAAGCAAAGTTCTTGATTTTAACTTCAGGGCCTTGCTTTTTGGCCTTGGAGATGCTTTTTAAAAAAGCGGCTTATAGCTTTTTGACTTAGTTCAACGACATCTTTCCAACAGTGTCCTCAGCTTTTTGGTCAACAAAGTTTGACTTTTGCTTTTTCTTGCTTTTTGACCTAGACAAGTGCTTTTTCCCATTCCAACTTTAGGAACCCTGTTTCCATGTGTTCATCATCCTATCCATGTGTCCGGGCATGAGTTTTATTATGAGAAAAGAGCATGGAGGACCAAATAGTTACATTCCCTCCCTCTTTTATCATAATTGTCCTCAACTATGGCAAAGATATGCTACTAGCTCCATCTGGTGCTCTTGTGCATCTGATCTTTCTTGATATATATGGTGCCTTTTGCTCTTCTGGAAACATCTTTGTGCCTTTCTTTGACCGATGTCCTTGTTCTTGATGGTACCTATTCTTCATAACTTGTAGCCTGGATTAGAAAATAACTGTATACTCACCTTCTGCAAAAACTAGACACAAGCTAGTCCACAAACAAGTATGCATCATTCGTGTCTACTGTGTATTCCAGGTACTAGCCAGGTAGTCTGGAGCCTAGTGGACTATCACATGCCATAATTCCAAACATGCATCAAAAATAGCACAAGAAATTCAGACATACATCAGTATGCAATGCACAAATATTGATCCTCATGTTCATGGATTGTCCTGTCTAGTTTCATAGAAACTGTACTAAGCCATTTGGTCACTAGGACCACTCAGACTTCCCTCAAGGCCATCTGGTGTCTAGGACCGCCCGAGAGTCATAACTAGTCATTTGGGCCATGTGGTCGCATTGACTGCCTGACTATGATATCCAATACAGTCGTCTGGGCCATCTGGCTGCAATGACTGCCCGACTACAAAATCCAATACAATCATCTGGGCCATCTGGTCGCAACAATGACTGCCTGACTGCGAAATCCAATACATATGGTATCGTTGCCATCCAATTGGGTCTTCTGGCATCGTTGCCACCCAAACTAGAGCATGTCCAATTAAAATCATTATATAAGCAAGATAATGATCAATTCCATTTTAGTATAAACATATATACAATGAAGAGGGCTAGGGTTACAATCCCTCCCTCTTAAATCTATCTTGATCTCAAGATGCATCAATCTTGTACTTCAAATACATTTGGACCAATTGCTTCCTCATATGCTCAAAGAATATCTAGATAGTCCTTGAAGTACTCTTCTGGCATCCATTTGGCATCCATAGGCGACTAGTTCTTAAAGTTTAAGAGGAATTTCCTGACCAATATCCTTCCTCTTTTTCTCACAGAATGGAATACAATCTGTTCCGGTTGTAAGATTTCTTCTTTTTCTTCCACTTCGGGTGGATCCTCCAATATAGGCTCCTCTGGGGGTAGCCCTGTATATGGCTTCAATAAACTGACATGGAAGGCAACAACCAACATAAATGATATACATCCCAAGATAGAGGATTTTGGAATACAGCCAGACTGGAGAAAATAATTCTTAACAATTCCAAAATACAGCCATGTCTATATGTGTACGCCACCAACTCAACGAGTTGACCCCTTGTACATGACTCCTCTGGAGTTTCAAGAAGCCAAGCAGCGCGACTTGCATGTTTCTTATAACTTCCCAATCTTCATGCCAGCAACATTTACAGATATAAGGAAGCAAAGAAAATAGATGCTAACTTGGATATAGGCATGGCATCGTATTCTGGACCACCCAGCAATAGTGGCCAGTGTTAGATTCTTAAAATTGCTCGTGATCCTGATTGATCATGAAAGATCCCTGTCCCCTCTGCGCAATGAATTTAGGGGTACTAAAAGCGAAAGTAGCACTTCTTGTGCGGGGCAGGGTCCCTCACTCGGGGCCTCGCCCACACGCATATCCGGACGAGAGACTAATCCATCGGTTCTTCCAAAACCGAACCCAGAAAAACTTTCCTTGCCCAGAAAGCACGGACGATTCCTCGAGGATAATTTTTCTCTAACGTAGCCAAAAGCCTTAACTAACTAAATTGATCTGATCAAACCCGTAAGTCACATAGTTAGATCAGGGAAAAGATTGCACTTGGATCATAGAGACCAACGGTTTTTTCCTCATTGAGAGGCACAGCCGTTGATTTTTTTCCATAGGATAATTTTTGTCCGGGATTTACTTCATCTATCGTACCATAACAGAATTGACTCTCAATTTAGAGATCCATCAGTCCAGCCTAACCCCATCCAGTCCCATGGGTTAGCCAACCGCCAAACCACTGTAGTGATGGGATCCAATTAGGAATTTGGTTAGGTTTTGTCCCGGGTACTAGGGAAAAAAGTTCCCAGGCCCCCTAGTCGGATATTCATGCAAGCTTAAAACTAGTCACACCAAATACACACCCAAATATTTATGCATAAAAATCAACTTAAGTGAGAATAACACTTTTATAAAAATCCTTTCTATGCATAAAAATCAACTTTAATGAGAATAACACTTTTGAAATAAAAATAAATCCTTCATGCATCTTTCTATGCATAAAATCCATTTTAACGAGAATAACACTTTTGAAATAAAAATAAATCCTTCATGCATCTTTCTATGCATAAAATCCATTTTAACGAGAATAACACTTTTGAAATAAAAATAAATCCTTCATGCATCTTTCTATGCATAAAACCAATTTTAATAAAAAATAACACTTTTGAAATAAAAATAAATCCTTCATGCATCTTTTTATGCATAAAACCAATTTTAATGAGACTTCATGCATCTTTCTATGCATAAAACCAATTTTAATGAGAATAACACTTTTGAAATAAAAATAAATCCTTCATGCATCTTTCTATGCATAAAACCAATTTTAATGAGAATAACACTTTTGAAATAAAAATAAATCCTTTATGCATCTTTGCATGCATAAAATAAAATTAAGAAAAATAACACTTTATTGAATTATCAAGAAAATTCAATGTAATTGACTCTGGGTAGGAGTAGAGTAACAGTGCATAAACACTATTAACCTTTTACAAAGGGGGAAGCTTCTATTTATAGGAAAAAGTGAGCCTCTAACCAAGAAAACTGATTCTAGAATTTTCCAGATCAGTTTGGTCAATTTTTGACCATTTTTAGGTCAGTTTAGCTTACTTTTTGGATCTAGTTGAAACAGGAGAGAGGAGAGATGCAAATATCTCATTATTTTAGAGTTTAAAACTCCTTCACACATGTGAAATAGGTGCCTCCTTCATGAGGGGAGATCTCCACACTGAGGTGTGTCAAGAATGCATCATTTCCTCTAAATATCTCTTCTTTTTTAACTAATAAACCTTGTCCTTAGTCAACTCTTCATCTTATGTGAGCATTTACTCATTTTTGGGGGATTTTCTTTTATTCTTTAATTTATCTCCTCCCTACATTTGGATTAATCTTATTGGTCCATAGGAACCTTAATTGGACCATAATCCAAAAATCTGGACCCTTAGGCTAAGGTCCTTAATACCTATTTTTAATTAATTCCAATTGCACATTGGAAAGTTCTTTTTGAATTTCTATTTCAAGGGAAATCATTTTAGACACTAGGAGGATTTTTATATCCAAAAATATCTCAAATTTGAATTACCTCCATCTAGACATTTTCTCTCTCTAGGCCAAAACAGGGTAAAACAAGATCTTTCTTTTATTTCAGAGAGGGGAATAATTATAAGATCAAAAGGGGAGGTTCTTACACCTGCACACCTCAAAAGCTGGAGGGAGGAATTTACATCCTACCCCACTTAAAAAATGCGAGATATCCTCATCTCGCAAAATTAGAGGACAACTCTTTTCCTTAAGATCCAACTGATTCTGGGGTTACTTATGGTCTGGTGAACCCAACAGAATCCTGGGAAAAAGATTCCTTATATAGAACTCATCATCACATAATAATTCTTTCAGATCATATCATTCAATCCTTATCACAATAATGGTAGTCCATTAGACCAAAATTTTCATCTAACAGTCCTTCATGGGAATTTCAATTTACAGATTTTTAATTTGTCATCCCTTAACTTGATCCACTGGGTCAAGTGTTAACAGTAGCAATTTGTCAGCACAATCCACTAATCTTATAGTGATTTTCTGAAGTCATTCTAGTTACGAACATCATCACAGGGACTCGTCCCATTCATCCTCATTGGGTTTTGCTCAGCTTAAATGCTTTTCAACCAAAATTCAAGAATCATCATTTTTCAATCAGAATCCAAATCAACTCATCAGTTTTCAACCAGAATTTAAAAATCATATCAACCACATTCAAAGTCATCATCTAGATAACATTTATGCTTATAATTTCAAGGTCTTAGATTTACTCGTATATACTGCCAATAAAGATCTGCAGTTATACCCTCGATATATACGGGTAGCCATGGTCCTTGGAACTATAAGGTAAATACCATCATGTCTAGGCCTCAAGCAAGTCAGGGATTCCATATAATTACCGTACTTCCATCTGAAGACCCAATTACCAATTTATGAATTTCAGTATGAATAATAATTTGTATGAATTTTATCACACAATTTCAACCTTTTACTGCTACTTTATAAATTTTTGACATTTTGGCTTCTCGGTTGATCCACATTAGCCAATTTGCTCTGATACCAGCTGAAAGATCACTGTCCCCTCCGTGCAACGAATTTAGGGGTACTAACAGCGGAAGTAGCACTTTTTGCACGGGGCAAGGCCCCTCACTCGGGGCCTTGCCCACGAATATCCGGACGAGAGACTAATCCATCGGTTCTTCCAAAACCGAACCCGAAAAAACTTCCCTTGCCCAGAAAGCACGGGCGATTCCTCGAGGATAATTTTTCTCTAATGTAGTCAAAAGCCTTAACTAACTGAACTGATCTGACTGAACTCGTAAGTCCCATAGTCAGATCAGGAAAAAGATTGCACTTGGATCATAGAGACCAATGCTTTTTTCCTCATTGAGAGGTACAACCGTTGATTCTTTTCCATAGAACAATTTTTGTCCGGGATTTACTTCACCTATCGTACCATAATAGAATTGAGTCTCAATTTAGGGATCCATCAGTCCAGCCTAACCCCATCCAGTCCCATGGGTTAGCCAACCGCCCAACCACTGTAGTGATGGGATCCAATTAGGAATTTAGTTAGGTTTTGTCTTGGGTACTAGGGAAAAGAGTTTTGTCTTGGGTACCAGGGAAAAGAGTTCCCAGGCCCCCTAGCCGGATATTCATGCAAACTTAAAACTAGTCACACCACTTACACACTCAATATAAAATTGCCTTTTTCACAGATTCAGTTGTCTTTAAAACAATCATTTAATGAAATCATAGTGTCACTGATCATAATCCTCCAAAATCTCCGGTTGGATCCTTATTTCTAATCATTCCTTCATCGGTGTACCTATGGCATCATTGGCAACCAGAACACTCACCACCTGTCCACTCAGGGGCCTTTTCGATGGTTCCTAGCATATAGTACTCAGCAATATATTCACATATCAAAATAGAATCTTCGTTGAAGATCAGCAATATCAACTAACAGATCCATATAAAAGAACCATGGACTCATCCGTTGAGGACCAGCAAGTTCAATCAACCAGATCCATGCCTGAATTCAGAAAACAACTCTTACTCCTTGTTCCAATATCTTTCACGACGCACGTGTGGGTATCTTCGGCGACCCAGAGCCCGAGCACCGTATGGTCAGCACCCTCTAGGATCCTTTGCTGAGTGACCTAGCACTTCACTCATAGGCCGTTTCCTTGGTCCCTCATACACCGTATCGAAAGCTCACCATTTGAATTCGGCCGACCTTGCTACGCGAGACATCCTCCATTGACTCTCCGTCAGCTGTTGCAACTTATCAGATTAGGTCTCCACGACCTCATTCACAAGACGGTCAAAATGCTTCCCCAATGTTCTTAACATAAAACAATCATTTAAAAATAGGTCATAAATACAGTTTCTAAAATAAACTCTTGTCTTTTCACATTGTTCCACATTATTTAAATCACATCCATTTCATAAGAATTCCCATTCTCATCCGATCACATCATTTTCATCTCATCACATCTTTCCTCATTTATCCTTATCAGATCTCATCGCATCTACCCATCTCCACATCTCATCACATCACATTCATTCACATCTCCACATTATTTAAATCACATCCATTTCATAAGAATTCCCATTTTCATCCGATCACATCATTTTCATCTCATCACATCTTTTCTCATTTATCCTTATCTGATCGCATCATTTTCATCTCATCACATCTTTCCTCATTTATCCTTATCAGATGTCATCGCATCTACCTATCTCCACATCTCATCACATCACATTCATTCACATCTCATCCATTCACATCCCAATTCCCATCACATTCACTTAAATCCATCACATTCATTCTCATCACCATCCTATCACATACATAACATCACATCACATCTATCCACATCATATCTCATTCATACACATCCATCCAATTGTTCACATGTACGACTACCCACATCCATCTGATTCACATCACATCTTATCACATCTATTCACCTCACATCTCATCACCTCTATTCACAGCCATCCATCCATCCATTCATTCACATTCATCTGATTCACATCATATCTTATCACATCTATTCACCTCACATCTCATCACCTCTATTCACATCACATCCATCTGTCCATTCATTCACACCTATCTAATTCTCATCACATCTATTCACCTCACGTCTCATTACCTCTATTCACATCACATCCATCCATCCATTCATTTACACCTATCTGATTCACATCACATCTCATCACATCTATTCACTTCACATCTCATTACCTCTATTCACATCACATCCATCCATCCATTCATTCACACCTATCTGAGTCTCATCACATCTATTCACCTCACATCTCATTACCTCTATTCACATCACATCCATCCATCCATTCGTTCACATCTATTTGATTCTCGTCACATCTATTCACCTCACATCTCATTACCTCTATTCACATCATATCCATCCATCCATTCATTCACACCTATCTGATTCACATCACATCTCATCACATCTCATTACCTCTATTCACATCACATCCATCCATCCATTCATTCACACCTATCTGATTCACATCACATCTCATCACATCTATTCACCTCACATCTCATTACCTCTATTCATATCACATCCATCCATCCATTCATTCACACCTATCTGCTGATTCACATCACATCTCATCACATCTATTCACTTCACATCTCATTATCTCTATTCACATCACATCCATCCATCCATTCATTCACAACACATCCATCTATTCACTTCACATCTCATTACCTCTATTCACATCCATCCATCCATTTATTCACATCTATCTGATTCACATCACATCTTATTACATCTAATAGAATTTAAGAGAATTCTAATTTTGATATAAAGATTCTTTACGCATCTAATTATGCATAAAAATCAACTTAAGTGAGAATAACACTTTTATAAAAATCCTTTTATGCATCTTTCTATGCATAAAAATCAACTTTAATGAGAATAACACTTTTGAAATAAAAATAAATCCTTCATGCATCTTTCTATGCATAAAATCCATTTTAATGAGAATAACACTTTTGAAATAAAAATAAATCCTTCATGCATCTTTCTATGCATAAAACCAATTTTAATGAGAATAACACTTTTGAAATAAAAATAAATCCTTCATGCATCTTTCTATGCATAAAACCAATTTCAATGAGAATAACACTTTTGAAATAAAAATAAATCCTTCATGCATCTTTCTATGCATAAAACCAATTTTGATGAGAATAACACTTTTGAAATAAAAATAAATCCTTTATGCATCTTTGTATGCATAAAATAAAATTTAAGAAAAATAACACTTTTATAATAAAAAATTTCCATTATGCATCTTTCTTTGCATAGGAATTAAATTCAATGAAAATAACACTTTTATAATAAAAAAATTTCCATTGTGCATCTTTCTATGCATAGAAATTAAATTCAATGAAAATACTTTTATAATAAAAATTTCCATCGTGCATCTTTCTATGCATAGAAATTAAATTCAATGAAAATAAAACTTTTATAATAATAAAAATTTTCCGTTATGCATCTTTCTATGTGTAGAAATTAAATTCAATGAAAATAACACTTTTATAATAAAAATTTCCATTATGCATCTTTCTATGCATAGAAATTAAATTCAATGAAAACAACACTTTTATTTCCATTATGCATCTTTTTATGCATAAAAATTAATTTTAATAATTAATATCAGTGATATCCATGCATATTCATAGGTGAATATGTACATGGAGTAAATTAGAATATTTCTTTTAGAATGCACAAACGGTGGGAATTACTCTTTTGGAATAATTTAAAAATAAACTTTCTTTTTCGTAAAATTCTAGAAAATTTTACCATAACCTCCTTTGTATGGCTGACCATTTCTCATTTTTAACATTCTATTTTCAGTTTAAATTAACCCCAATTAGGTGTAAAGGATTCTAATCTACACAATTAACAATTTCCAAGAGAGTAAACAATAAGAAAAGTTTAATTAATCTTTTTGCTAAACATTCTAGGATTAAGAAAGGCTGAATTGTAAAGAAGAGAAGGGGGAGGCCTTTTCATCAAGGCATAGCATCAGAATTTACTTTAATCAAGTAAAACAAACAAGAAAATCAAGAAAACCATAGATTTAAAATTAAAAGTAAGAAGAATTTAGCTTACATGGAGTTTGTAATCTTTCCTTTGGCTTGAGGGATTGAGGGTTCTACTCTTGTTTGGATCAAGTAAGAAGAGTTTAGCTTACATGGAGTTTGTAAGAAGTAAGAAGAACAAGAGTGGCCACCAATTATTTTGGAGAGGATTAAGTCAAAAGCAATTGAATCATCAAGAAAATTCAATGTAATTGGCTCTGGGTAGGAGTAGAGTAACATGGCATAAACACTATTAACCTTTTACAAAGGGGGAAGCTTCTATTTATAGGAAAAAGTGAGCCTCTAACCAAGAAAACTGATTCTAGAATTTTCCAGATCAGTTTGGTCAATTTTTGACCATTTTTAGGTCAGTTTAGCTTACTTTTTGGATCTAGTTGAAATAGGAGAGAGGAGAGATGCAAATATCTCATTATTTTAGAGTTTAAAACTCCTTCACACATGTGAAATAGGCGCCTCCTTCATGAGGGGAGATCTCCACACTGAGGTGTGTCAAGAATGCATCATTTCCTCTAAATATCTCCTCTTTTTTAACTAATAAACCTTATCCTTAGTCAACTCTTAATCTTATGTGAGCATTTACTCATTTTTGGGGGATTTTCTTTTATTCTTCAATTTATCTCCTCCCTACATTTGGATTAATCTTATTGGTCCATAGGAACCTTAATTGGACCATAATCTAAAAATTTCTAAAAATCTGGACCCTTAGGCTAAGGTCCTTTATACCTATTTTTAATTAATTCCATTTGCACATTGCAAAGTTCTTTTTGAATTTCTATTTCAAAGGAAATCATTTTAGACACTAGGAGGATTTTTATATCCAAAAATATCTCAAATTTGAATTACCTCCATCTAGACATTTTCTCTCTCCAGGCCAAAATAGGGTAAAACAAGATCTTTCTTTTAGTTCAGAGAGGGGAATAATTATAAGATCAAAAGGGGAGGTTCTTACACCTGCACACCTCAAAAGCTGGAGGGAGGAATTTACATCCTACCCCACCTAAAAAATGCGAGATGTCCTCATCTCGCAAAATTAGAGGACAACTCTTTTCCTTAAGATCCAACTGATTTTGGGGTTCCTTATAGTCTGGTGAACTCAACAGAATCCTGGGAAAAAGATTCCTTATATAGAACTTATCATCAGATAACAATTCTTTCAGATCATATCATTCAATCCTTATCACAATAATGGTGGTCCATTAGATTGAAATTTTCATCTGAACAGTCCTTCATGGGAATTTTAATTTACAGATTTTTAATTTGTCATCCCTTAACTTGATCCACTGGGTCAAGTGTTAACAGTAGCAATTTATCAGCACAATCCACTAATCTCATAGTGATTTGCTAAAGTCATTAACGTCATTCTAGTTACGAACATCATCACATGGACTCGTCCCATTCATCCTCATTGGGTTTTGCTCAGCTTAATGCTTTTCAACCAAAAGTTAGGAATCGTCATTTTTCAATCAGAATCCAAATCAACTCATCAGCTCTCAACCAAAATTTAAAAATCATATAAACCACATTCGAATTCATCATCTGGATAGAATTTATGCTTATAATTTCAAGGTCTTAGATTTACTCGTATATACTACCAGTAAAGAGCTGCAGTTATACCTTCGGTATATACGGGTAGTCACGGTCCTTGGAACTATAAGGTAAATACCATCATGTCAGGCCTCAAGCAAGTCACATACATAACCACCTCCATTCTTCACTTATACATTCACATCCATTTTCATCACATATCATTCATTTATATCTTGATTCACATGACATCATATCTCATCCATTCATTCACATCTATCTGATTCACATCACATCGATCCACCTCACATCTCATCACCTCTATTCACATCACATCCATCCATCCATTCATTCACATCCATCTGAGTCACATCACATCTATTCACCTCACATCTCATCACCTCTATTCACATCACATCTTATCACATCTATTCACCTCACATCTCATCACCTTTATTCACATCACATCCATTTGTCCATTCATTCACACCTATCTAATTCTCATCACATCTATTCACCTCACATCTCATTACCTCTATTCACATCAAATCCATCCATCCATTCATCCACACCTATCTCATTCACATCACATCTATTCACTTCACATCTCATTACCTCTATTCACATCACATCCATCCATCCATTCATTCACACCTATCTGATTCTCATCACATCCATCCATCCATTCATTCACACCTATCTGATTCTCATCACATCTATTCACCTCACATCTTATTACCTCTATTCACATCACATCCATTCATTTACATCTATCTGATTCTCATCACATCTATTCTCCTCACATCTCATTACCTCTATTCACATCACATCCATCCATTCATTCACACCGATCTGATTCACATCTCATTACCTCTATTCACATCACATCACATCCATCCATCCATTCATTCACACCTATCTGATTCACATCACATCTCATCACATCTATTCACTTCACATCTCATTACCTCTATTCCTTTAACTTAAAACAAATTGACAAGATCAAGCATAGCATAGAGATAGAAATCAAAGTAGACATCACCATCAACAAGTATTGGGTTGAATCTCCACCTCTGTGTAAGTGGCTCCTCCTCCTTTACGAGAATATTTCAATCATGTATTGGCAAAAATAGCCCAAGGAGCCACCATTAATAGTATACCTTTTCCAAAAGTGGACTTTGTTTATACAAAAATAGATGGACTAACCATAAACCTTAGTACGATTAATAAACTAATGTATGAACCAAAAAATAATGGCTAGCTCATATATAAAATGATAGCATATGTATACAACGTATTTGGCACACAAGCACGGTCCAAAATAATCAAAACCACGGTATGAACCACTCAAAATAGATGCTCAATAAATAGAGCCATTTGACACACATATACCATAAATGTCAGGAGACTAGCTTGATCACACATAGATCATCATCCCATAAGAGACACACTTCGATTGTCCATTAACATCTATGGGAGACACACTACAAGCATGTGAATACTCACCTCTCATACACCTACTAACATAAACAATAATGTTAGTTGTGACACATGTAAATAATCCTACAAACACAAACACTTAGGCCCAAAAATACAAGAAGTCATGCATATAGTATCCATGTGGAATATGTAGAAATCCCTAGCATGTGGTATCACCCACATACCTTAGGTAGTACAATGGTGTCACAAGTATCCTCGATTGACAATAGAGAGATGTAGCTAACACCTACCTAGGGCACAGAGAACTGGGCCTATGAGATAAGGTTGGTGTGCACTTAATAGGTAATAATTGTAATTGAATTCCCCAATAATTACAAAGGATAATAATTTTCTTAGGAATTTATAGCTGGTACAGATTGTGTGATGAGAAAATCCTTAAAGGTTGGATCTAAGCTTCTAATGCCTTGTGATGATATTTGCATTGCAATGTTCAATGGTCACCCTACCATTTGCAATATAAAGAAGAGGTCTTGGCTTTGACAGTGGACAATGTGGTCTTACAATGCCACTACTACACTTTGAGGGTAAGGGAATGGATTGTTTTTGTAGATTCAACTTGGAATTGACTAGCAATTATTGCCACATTTGTGTAAGAAAGCAAAGCACTAAGCTCTTCTATGGTCACATTGCCTATTGGCATTCACTTGTTGCATTTATGTGTGGCCTTGTTTGACAAGAGCCTTGGTGAGATTTTTGGTGGCACATGTGTTGGTTTTTGCTTCTTGTTCGATACTTCTTGCATATTGTCATCAAGGTAGATGGTTTGTTTGTAGTGTTGATCAAACGAGGCGGGGTCTAGCTTCAGATTCAACAACCCTATGAGGAAACAATCCATAAACAGATTCATCTCTATGCCCTTGGATTTGCTATCTAGCCTTATTGTACATGTTCAAAAAATGTGTGTATTTTGGTCTAGAGAAGTGACACATATTGACATGTGATATGGATGTCCTCCATACTCTTTTCTGTCATCTTGTAACATCACATGATGTGAACCATATCATCATTTGATAGTGCATAAGAATGATAATCTAGATAAAGGTTTCGAGCACACTATGCAAAGTGAGCATGCTGTAAATGGTAGGCATATCTCCATGATAGTGCATAAGAATGACCATCTACATAAAGGTTTAGAGCACACTATGCAAAGTGAGCATCTACATAAGAATGACCATCTACATAAAGGTTTAGAGCACACTATGCAAAGTGAGCATCTATTACATAATAACCATGGACAACCAAGGCACAAGGAGAGGAGAGAAAAGAGAATAAAAAATAAGAGAAAAAGACCCCTTTGATTGCTATTATCTATCAGCATGTGTAGCATGTGCTGTTGTCATTTTTGACCCTTTGTATTCCAGCTTCCATTCCTATGTTTCGCTTCTTAATGTCTTTTACATACCACAACAACGTGCGGGTCAAATACTAGTTCACCAAATGCTTTAAGCTGGTTGGAAGGCATATCTCCATGATCTGAAGTGGTAGTAGGGATGAAGTCGATGAGTGACTCTATCATTCCATGCATGTCAACCATGTGATACCATCATCAAGCTGCATGCGACTTTAGGTCGCACCGATGCTGAAAACTACTCATGTCAGTGTTCATTCTTCCGTTGAGCTTTTGGACTCAAGACAGCGTCTCTTGCATCTTCTGCAACCGATTCACGAGTACCCACTACGGGTAGTTTTCAGCAAAATAACTAAATGCATCTAAGACACCAAAATCGTATGTTTTCTTGAGTGTGACTTTGTAGTTAACATCGGGCGATATTGGGTAATCCTAATAGCTTGGAATGGATGGATGAATGGAGCCCTAGGCTAGTCCCCAACAGTAACACCAAATACGTTCAAGTCAAGAGCTTACCTTACCCTTGCCAAAGCATGTGTCATTGGGTCTTACCTTAGAGCTGTAATTGTAACTTCCCTATGTGGGCTCGTCGTTTGTCATGCATCCTCACTCCATTGTGTCACATTGAAATGCTCCTTGTTGGTGCCGCGATTGAGTGAAGGAAGAGCTCTCT
Source organism: Cibotium barometz (assembly GCF_041138505.1). NCBI lineage: Eukaryota > Viridiplantae > Streptophyta > Polypodiopsida > Cyatheales > Cibotiaceae > Cibotium > Cibotium barometz. The sequence continues at coordinate 40,768,918 of NC_141060.1, forward strand.
TCGCCTAGATAGAGGTAAATAGAGATGGTCCTTCGTGATGACAACTTGTCTATCCACTGATAGACCCAAATCTGCAAGTAGCTTTCTCAACCAAGCTACCTCACATGCTGCCATAGCAGCTCCTCTGTACTCGACCTCCGTACTCGATAGAGCAACCGTAGGCTGCTTCTTGCTGCTCCAAGTCACAGCAGCACTCCCCAAAGAAAACATGAATCCACTGGTAGATCTTCTGTCTGAGATACTACCAGCCCAATCAGCATCTGTGTACCCATGTACACATATCTCTGTCCCAGTCTCATAGAATAGTCCACAATGTAAAGTAGACTTCACATACCTCAGTATGCGTCTCACTGCATCCAAATGCGGTTTCCGTGGAACCTGCATAAACTGACTCACCAACCCAACAGCATAGCTCAAATCTGGTCTGGTGATCGTCATGTAGATCAAACTTCCTACTATGCTCCTGTACATAGTAGGATCCTCCAAGATCTCTCCTGAATCTGCACTCAACTTGCCATTATGATCCAATGGCACAGAAATAGGCTTACAGCCTGTCATACCATACTTGGACAACATGTCTAAGCCATACTGTCTCTGCAGTAATCCAATACCATGTGGTGACCTAATCACCTCAATGCCCAAGAAATATCTGAGCTCCCCCAGATCCTTCATCTCAAACTTCTGTCTAAGCAGGATCTTTACATCAAAGATCTCTGCATCATGGTCCCCCGTAATGATCAAGTCATCTACATAGATGACAACAAGCACAACCCCTCTATCACCATGTCTCACATACAATGAGAAATCTGCATTGGCTACATGAAAGCCAATAGTGACAAGATATTCAGAAATCTTGTCAGACCATGCTCTTGGTGCGTTGCTTTAAGCCATACAAGGCTTTCTTCAACCTGCAAACATGCTCGGGGTGACCCTCATCCTCATAACCAGGTGGCTGCAACATATACACCTCTTCTTGCAAATCCCCATGCAAGAATGCATTCTTTACATCCATCTGATGTAAAGACCATTGCTTTGACGCAGCCACTGCTATCACAACTCTCACCGTTGCCATCTTGGCAACTGGGCTGAAAGTTTCCTCATAATCAATCCCATATGTCTGCGCATATCCTTTGGCTACCAATCTAGCCTTGTACCTGTTTATGCTTCCATCACTGTTATGTTTAACTTTGTACACCCACTTGCATCCAATGGCTTTCTTGCCTTCAGGCAATTGCACTAAGTCCCAAGTTTCATTTCCATATAGTGCATCTATCTCCTCATCCATAGCTTTCTCCCAACACACATTTCCAACAGCCTCATCAATGCATGTGGGCTCAACAACCTGCACAACCTTTGCCATATATGCATAGTGATGTGCCACATAACCATCATATGTAAATCTCTGCACAGGGTTCTTCACTCTCCCTGATCTTCGCAGCTTTTCATTCATGGCTTCCATAGCCTTCTTTACACCAGCAGGTGTTCTCATAGCTGGGATCCCACGCTCCTCATCAAGGCTCATATCTGAGCCACTAGACTCTCCATCAACATGAGAATGCCCTGCAAAAATGTCAGGCATACCAAGGGGCTCAACCACTTTCTCTTTTCCTTTACGTGATGTAGTAATCACATTTGCAGGGCTGGTATTATGACGCAGCCTGCCACTCCATGGTCTATCAATAGACCCACTAGATGAGGACTCTCCTGGTCCACTCAAAGACTGTGATTGCTGACCTGCATTCTGTGCAACCACACTTCCACTCACATCAGCCCCAACAGCTTCTTTTTCAGCAGCATACCAGCTGCTCATCTCATCAAAGACAACATCCCTGCTTACCCTCAACTCACGTGTAGCAGGGTTATAACACCTGTATCCCTTTTGCTCAAGGGAGTATCCAATAAACACACATTTTTCAGCTTTTGGATCCAGCTTAGTTCTCAGCTCATCTGGCACATGCACATATGCAATGCATCCAAAAACTTTCAGATGAGACAAATCTGGTTTTCTGCCAGTAAACCTCTCCTCTGGAGTTACATCATGTATGGCTGCAGTTGGAGTCCTGTTCATGATGTATACTGCTGTAGAAACAGCCTCAGCCCAATAGCAATGCGGCATATTCTTCTCTTCCATCAATGCTCGCGCAATCTCAGCAATGTGCCTGTTTTTTCGCTCAGCAACTCCATTTTGCTGCGGAGTGTATCTGCATGTATATTGTCTCCGAATACCATTCTTCTTCAAATATTCAGAGAACTCATTGGAGAAGTACTCTCCCCCTCCATCTGACCTTAGGCACTTTACATATTTCCCTGTTTGCTTTTCAACCAAAACTCTGAAATTCTGAAAGTGAGTAAACACCTCACTCTTCTCCTTCATGAAATATACCCACACTTTCCTTGTGTGGTTATCAATGAAAGTCACATAATACCTGCAGCCTCCCATAGATATGGTCTTTGTAGGACCCCATACATCTGAATGCACAACATCTAGTGCATTTCTGCTCACATATCTGTTACGTGGAAACAGATGCTTTGTTTGCTTCCCAAATTGGCATGCTTCACAGATTTTATGCATACCTTCCACTTTAAATTTTGGCAGCCCTGTCACAATTCCTTTTGTCTGCATAGACTTCAATCTCTGCACATTCACATGTCCAATTCTTTTATGCCATATATCTGTGTCTGCAACAATTCCTGAACCATTTGCAAACATCGCAGAACTCATCTCAGGCATGTCTACATCCAACGTAAACATTCTGCCCACTCTGTTGCCTTTTGCAACCAACCTGCACTTGTCTTTGAAATCTTCAACATAACACCCATCAGGGTTAAACCGAACCTGCAAACCTTGCTCAATCATCTAGCCAACTGAAACCAGATTCTTTGTTATGTTCGGTACATGAAGTACATTTGCAAGGTACTTCACTTTGCCATCCTGCATAGACAATGGCACATCTCCAACGTGGGCAATTGGATGAGCAGTGTCATCCCCTGTTTCCACAAAACCTGGTCTTTTCGGGTTTTTCATCTCCTTGAACCACTCCCCATGACTCGTCATGTGGTTCGAAGCGCCTGAATCCACATACCATACATTATCCTTTTGTGCTGCATCAACATTTTCAGACATGGCATTCACAACATGCTGCATAACAAACAACCTTTCACATTATCCTCATTATTTCTGCTTGAGGATGCATAGTTGTTTTGCTGCACTTTCCCATTTTGCATGTCAGCCTGCTTCTTATAACATTCTGACTGCACATGTCCAGGCTTACCACAATAATAGCATTCACGTGCATCATTATATTGCCTTTGCCAATTTCCACGGCCTCTTTGACTCCCCCTGCCTCTGAATCTGCCTCTTCCACCTGCATGTTGTTGTTGTTGTTGATTCTGGGACTGTTGTTGTTGCTGCTGCTGCTGCTGCTGGCCATAATTCTGATTACCTGTTCGGCCACCTCCTTGACCACCTCCTTGACCGCGTCCACGGCCTCCTCTACCTCGTCCTCTTCCTGAACTCGTGTAAAAGGCCTGTTGCTCTGAACTGTTTTTGCTTTGTGAAGACTGTTGGTCTTCACCCAAGTTCTTCTCTTCGATAATCAGCATAGACACCAAATCTGTAAAGTTGGGAATGTTTTCCCGAGTCTGAATAGACGTCTTGAACGCCTTGTATTGTGGCCCGAGACCACGTAAATAGACTTCCACCTTGTCATCATCATCTACTGACACACCAATAGATGCAAGGGATTCCACAATACCCTTTATCTTCAGCGCATAGTCATTCACAGACATGCTCACTTCTCTTCGATAATCAGCATAGACACCAAATCTGTAAAGTTGGGAATGTTTTCCCGAGTCTGAATAGACGTCTTGAACGCCTTGTATTGTGGCCCGAGACCACGTAAATAGACTTCCACCTTGTCATCATCATCTACTGACACACCAATAGATGCAAGGGATTCCACAATACCCTTTATCTTCAGCGCATAGTCATTCACAGACATGCTCTTTTTCTCCACAATATGAAGTTCATTCTTCAACTGTATCTTACGTGCCTTGGTATTTGTTTCATAGAGCTTTACCAAGGTGTCCCACGCCTCCTTGGGGGACTTGGCATCCTGAATGTGCCCAATCATGGTGTCCTGTATACTAATGGATAGCCAATACATAACCTTCCTGGCTCCTTGGTTCCAGTCTTTAAACTCTTTCACATCTGCAGTAGGATTTATGTCCGGTATCTCGGTGCCTCTTCATGTTCACCTTCTATGTAGTCCCAATAGCCTTTTCCCATCAGGAAATTAGTCAACCTGAATCTCCAAGCATGGAAGTTATTCTTATCCAGCTTCTCAGCCACAATCTGTGTTATGCCATCATTAGACATCTTGCCAAACACACAATTTTACCAGAAACAGCACTCTGGTTTTTCCTGCACAACTGCTGTATTTTCTGCACAGCGGTACTGCAGTCCACTAAAATGTCACAACCAGTGACCTCAATGCACATACATACACCCAATGGCAACTGTAGACCTCTTTGCAGCACCCACAGTGTCTGCACAGTCAATCTGTCTTCCTGCAGTACTTAAAATAGAGTTCTGCAGAGAATCGATGACTTACCCGCAGTGCTCGAAATCGCCTGCGTTCTGAAAAACGGAGGTCCAGACGCGCCCAAAACGCGTTTTCGGCCCAGAAATTGTAGTCCGAAGGACTGTATAGTTGCCCTATAGCTTTACTCCCGCGAAGAAAGCTCCTCAATCAGAGACCATTTGCCGGTGCCTCCCGTAGAGCTCCCGACAAGGGTGTAGTCACCAACACAATAGGGAAGAGTAGTTGAAGCTCTTACCCTCGTACCGCTTCCTGTGGTTCTCTTGCTTACAGCTCAGCCCTTAGCACGAACTAGTAGCACGAACTAGGCTCTGATACCATGAAAAGATGCAGGGGGGAAGAGAGCTTGAGCTCTTGCAAGCACACACACACACTCACAAAACCCTAATAGAGAACACACAAGGTGAGAGGCTGAAAATCTTCTTCTTCTCTCCTCAACACTCAACACACCATATACAAGAATAAGAGTACACACAATATGAAAGGTACTCAACCAATACATACACGGGTTCTCTATAGTGTGAACCCGACTAAATGAGCTGGCGCTATAACTATGCCAGTCTCTAGAGTGGCTGTCACACAGCCTGTCATCCCATTGGCTGCAATTCACCCAAGATCTCACCAACCATGCCAGTGGTGTAAGAGTGGGGCCTATATCCCAAGTGGGTCACCTCAGTGTCCATCGCCTCACTAGAGCTCGATATCTCAACACCATGGTCACCCTACCATTTGCAATATAAAGAAGAGGTCTTAGCTTTGACAATGGACAATGTGGTCTTACAACGCCATTACTACACTTTGTGGGTAAGGGAATGGATTGTTTTTGTAGATTTAACTTGGAACTGACTAGCAATTATTGTCGCATTTGTGTAAAAAAGCAAAGCACTAAGCTCTTCTATGGTCACATTGCCTATTGGCATTCACTTGTTGCATTTATGTGTGGCCTTGTTTGACAAGAGCCTTGGCGAGATTTTCGGTGGCACATGTGTTGGTTTCTGCTTCTTGTTCGATTCTACTTCTTGCATATTGTCATCAAGGTAGATGGTTTGTTTATAGTGTTGATCAAACGAGGCGGGGTCCAGCTTCAGATTCAACAACCCTATGAGGAAACAATCCATAAACAGATTCAACAACCCTATGAGGAAACAATCCATAAACAGATTGAGGGCTACATCTCTATGCCCTTGGATTTGCTATCTAGCCTTATTGTGCATGTTCAAAAAATGTGTGTATTTTGGTCTAGAGAAGTGACACATATCGACATGTGATATGGATGTCCTCCATACTCTTTTTTGTCATCTTGTAACATCACATGATGTGAACCATATCATCATTTGATAGTGATAAGAATGATAATCTAGATAAAGGTTTCGAGCACACTATGCAAAGTGAGCATGCTGTAAATGGCAGCCATATCTCCATGATAGTGCATAAGAATGACCATCTACATAAAGGTTTAGAGCACACTATGCGAAGATAAACCAAGGCACAAGGAGAGGAGAGAAAAGAGAATAAAAAATAAGAGGAAAAGACCCCTTTGATTGCTATTATCTATCAGCATGTGCAGCATGTACTGTTGCCGTTTTTGACCCTTTGTATTCCGGCTTCCATTCCTACATTTTGCTTCTTAATGTCTTTTACATACCACAGCAACGCGCGGGTCAAATACTAGTTCACCAAATGCTTTAAGATGGAAGGCATATCTCCATGAGTAGGGATGAAGTCGATGAGTGACTATCATTCCATGCATGTCAACCATGTGATACCATCATCAAGCTGCATGGCTACATGCAATGCGACTTTAGGTCGACCGCTGCTGAAAACTACCCGTGTCAGGGTTCATTCTTCCGTTGAGCTTTTGGACTCGAGACAGCGTCTCTTGCATCTTCTGCAACCGATTCACGAGTACCCACACTACGCAAGGTGCCTGGGTCCTGTGCCTGTTTTGTTTACACGCTTTTAAGATACCTGTAGGTGATGCTATGCGAGGAGGAGGGAGGAAGGCGTTGAAGCAAGGAGCGCTGCAAGGAGGGCTAGACCTCCAGCCGGGCCATTCCATCAGCAGAGTCGTCTCCTTGCGTGGCTCCAACATCATCGAGGTGCTGTGTGTGTGTGTGTGTGTGTGTGTTTATGTGCTTGCGTGTGTGTGTGTGTGTGTGTGTGTGTGTGTGTGTTTTTATGTGCTTGCCTGCATCACATGCTTTTGGTTGACCTTCAACTTCAGGTCGAAGATGCTGACTCGGTGAGGACCTTGTGCCTACTCCCAGCCAAGTTTAACAAAATCCTTTGGATAAGAAAAGGTGCGACCTTCATGGCAACCGTCTTCTTAGGTCATCTGATTTGGTGGGAAAAGACTGGGCGGGGGAAACTTGTGACGGAAGGGGGAGACTCCCCGACCATTAGGAATGAACAAGGGACAGATTTAACCCCTTTTTTCGAGATGCAAGCTGAAAATGCAGGTCTCCACCTGATCTGTAAGCTCTCTTAGTATCTGTCATGGTCTTGAGTCAGCTGAAGAGAAATCTTAGCCGTCCAATCAGCACCGCTTCCTCCTCAGAATGTGTGCCAGATTCTGACAGTTCAGATTTCTGAATTTGCTGAGATGGTGGTACCTGATTTGTGCAACAGTCACCATCATCGTAGATTCCAGCCTCCTCATAACCATGATGGCAGGAGATGTTCCCTCATTGTCCATTCAGCCTAGGGAAATTGGCTCATGGCATCTGCACTCGTTTTTTTTCCTGGTACAATAGGCTCCTGGAAGTCCAAGACGACCTGCCATTGCCAGGTCAAGGCTTCAGCTCAAGTGTCTGTTGTTAGTTTTTTTTAAAGGCTTATCTGCTGTCGCTTCATTGTTTGCCAATGTGTGGATGTAATGGATTTCATTTTGCGGCTGCTGCATGCCTAATAGAGCTTCCTCTACGTAGTTTGTTTTTGTGGGTTAAGAATTTTCTAGGTGACCTCCATGGATTCTTCCTACTAAAAAAGATTATTTAGAGAAGAATGTAACTATGAAATCGACCCTGCCAGGTGTAATTTTATCACAAAGCACTAGGGACATCCTCGTGCTTTGTGCAAGTGTGACGGTCTCATTTGCCACATTTCATAGTGCTTAATGCAGTAAGTTGGAGGTTTTTTTTTGCCTTCCCGAGAATGTGCATTTTTGGTGCAATCAAACCTTGCTGTTCTGATGGTTTTGCCTTGTTGTTGATGAGAGAGAGAGAGAGAGAGAGAGAGAGAGAGAGAGAGAGAGAGAATAATATTAACATGTACAAAAGACCCCAAGGGTCTATGAGACCACGAGTGATAAAATGATACCATGGGTATACCGAGCCATGGAAAAAGTAACGGAAAGAAAATGAAAAATAACTACCATGGGTACATATATATGTGATAACAGCGTATGACCCTGTGTATGAGGTGAACTAGCCATGATCAAGTAATGGTAATGCCCGTCTCAGCCAATACCGATCTGATGACTAAGAGAGGCCTGTGTGATGGAAGCATGCCATGGCGCCGAATAGCCTCCTTGATCTGTATATGTCAGGTGGAGGATTGTGATGCTCTGGGCTGGGGGCATTTGGCCCAGAGAATAGGTCAAGCTAAATCACTAATGAAGACCACCTCTAGGACATGGTGCCGGACCACTAGTGCGGGTGGTGGGCTCTCATGTGGATGCATATAGACTAAAGAAATCTACAATGGCCCTTTGAGAAGTATCATGTCGAGCTTCCTACTCGTTACGCTGACTTAGTACTGCATTCCTATGACGTCTGCCCTCAAGCAAATACATACTGAGGCGTCTCCGATCATCATACTACATCACTTGTGTTGGAATTCAATGCTCCACCCTCGTCATTGTCATTGTCATTGTCATTGTCATTGTGGGGTGACGGGTTGCTCTATTTTCTAAGGCTCCTTGTATGAGGAGTAGCCGTTGTTGATTAACCATGGACCCGTCAGTCCCCAATTTAGACATTGGATGTTGGCCACGTTTGATCAGTTTATCCAAAATATCATCTATGTGTGGAATAGGAAACCTGTTCTTAATTGTGATTTTATTCAAGGAGGCACGATAATCCACACACATGCGGTACGAACCATCCTTCTTCTGTATCAATAAAACTGCGAACAATAGGGAGAAGAGCTAGGGCGTACTAGCTCTTTCTCAAGCAAGTCATTAACCTGCGTCATAATCTCCTCTTGTTGATTGGCACTCGAAATCGGCCTTTAGAAATTTGACGGGTGGTGGAACAAACACTCGCACACAAAACACTTCATCACCCATGGGAACTTGAAAAAGGAAAACAAACAGGGGAGCTAGAATGCTCCTGCAAATAGTACAAGGACATTGATTGGCCCCAAAACGCAGTGGCGCCCCTTGCGGTATTTCTTTATTTGAACAAATATGAGTACAAAGTATAACTTGTCGAATCCTTTACCAATAGGATCCCTTTTAGCTTTTCACCTAGGACTTTCCAAATAAGAACTCTCGCTATTACAGCAAAGCATTCCATAGAGAAGGCACACCTGTACGACACCTTCCTGCCAGAAAAGGTCTTCCCCATCTCTACCATGGATCCCACAACCCTTTCCCAAACAGCAGTAGTGTTGAACCAAACCACATGTCCTTCCTATAGTCACAGCTTGCATGTAACCTCGAGAAAAACTAAAACTTGTTCACATGAATCCAGAGGCATGCTTTCCACACGAAACCAAAGACCTGAATGTGGTAAACCATAGACCTGTATCCATAAACCATAGGCCTGCATCCTCGATATCAAAGTCCTGTTTTCTTCTCGAAAAACCAATGTCCTGTTTCCATGACAGATAAATCCACATATGCACCATCCAATCACGGTGCCAAAAACCCATAGACCCGCTTCCATCATGCTTGTCTAAGCTTGTCCGGTTTGGCTGCAGAGATGCCTCAGCGATGCGGTCTGCTCCATACTGCAGAAAACTGCCCGCCTGGCTGTCACATGCAAGTAACTTGCTCCACGACCGCCAGCACCTGACCAGATTCATTGTTGCGTGCCCATCCTCTGTCTGGTTGCTGGCAGTCCGTGCACATAGCACTTTTGGTGTCCTGTTGCTGGCAGCAACCCATCTGGCTGTATCCATGCGCTCAGTACGCTTGGTTGTAGCCATGCGCACAGCTCCCCTGTCAGCGCCCAGTAGCAGCAGCAGCAACACCTGGCGGTTGCGGCAGCAGCGGCTGCACCCGGCGGCGGCAGCAGCAGCTCTTGGAGGAGGCGGCGGCGGCGGCAGCACAGCACTCCAGGGGATGCGCCCGCGTAAAACTGTCCGGCCACCACCTTCCTTGCTCTGGAATCCACCACCCTTCCATTTAAAAGGAGGTGATGCGCTTTCTCTCAAAAACGCCAAAAGCAAGGATTAAAAGAAACGCATGCTTTTCAAAATAAAAAATAATACTTTAAATCATCAAAGGTTTAAAAACCTTATAACTTTGAAAATCCTTTTTGTCCCCTTTCACACTTGGGATGGCCACACTTATGAGTTTTCTTTTTCATATTAACTGATGCCTGACCACACTGTCCATCCCGTGTCCTTCAAGAGGGAAAAACACAGGGTCGTAACACCCCCGATAAGGTGGCCTATTAGGAGGAGAACTACCTGGGATTAGATCAATGCGATGATCTTTGGGTCTCTCTGGTGGTAACTCACCAAGCAAAGCATCACGAAAGCAATCGCTAAAACCATGCAAGAACTTTAATCTTTCTTGCGTTAAATGATCCACATTTACATTAGTTTGAGCATGTTCAACTTCATCTTTGACAAAAACCAAGTAAGAACAAGTAGACTTTTTCATTACTTTGCGAATTCGAACATGACTGACAATAGGTATAGTGCTTCTTGGAGCACCAACATCTATGACCACTTCCCTACCTCTATGCAAAAAGGTAATTTTCTTGGACTTATAGTCCTTCTTCGGCTCCATACGAGCATGCCAAGGCATTCCCAACAACAATACATCACATCTCATGAGTGGAGGAACCAAAAAGCCCTCATGATCTAGATAGCCTTGGATATGAATGCGGAGTTTCCCAATGATAGGAGTTACATCAACCCCTTTACCAGCAAAAGCGGCATCAACATTCATTCGCATACCATAATCTGATACATTTAACCCAATAGCTGCAGCCATCTCTTCAGTGATGAAGTTGTCTGTGGATGCATCATCAAAAAGGAAAAGAGCAGGCTGATCCTTCAGTTGCCTCCAAGCTTTGCATATGGTTCTGATCTCAGCAGGTTGTCCTGTATTTCCCTGCACATTGGGAATCACATTCACATTAGGCTTCTTTGCCTTGTCCCTTGCATTCTTGGGATTCTTTGGACACTTAGGATACAAGTGGTCCTTACTGACGTATCCAAAACATTTCCCATCTCGTACATAATCAAGCCTTTGCTGGTGGACAGCCCATGATCAAAGAATTTACTCTCCGGCTTGTTAAACGAGCCTTCCTTTGTGTCTGAGGAGCCTTTCTGGTCACTTTTATGAGGCTGTCCCCCCTTTTTCTGGTCATAACCAGCCCTCTTCTTGCCTTTATATGGATCTGAAAATGGCTTGTTTTTGGGCAAAATATGCAACCGTTCCGCCACAGTAGCCGAATGAATGAGCTTTTGAAGTTTTTGATTCGGGTACACCTCAAGGCTATCCTGTGTTACAAAGTGCAAGCGAGCTTCAAACTTTCTTTTCATCTCTTCTTCGTCAAGAGACATGGAGGGAGTTACCTTCAGCAGCACCTTCCAAAATTTGCCCACATAAGTCTGCACCGACTCTCCCTCTTCCTGCGTAAGCCAATCCCATTTCTTCTTCACATTCTTAGCAAAGTTTGGTGGCAAAAACTGTGCATAAAAAGGGATTCAAAATCCTTTTGGAATCTTCCCAAAACATAAATACAGGTGGACACCAGGATAGCTAGTCTTGGGAAAACATACCATGTCAGGCTCCATAAGCCATACATGTACTGTCATTTCAAGCTCCATATGCCACACATGTATAGTATAAAACAGAAGCAATGAGGAGTTTTGTGACATATTGTTTGGATTAGGCAGTTGAGTATGAGTACGAAATGCATTTATAAGTGATAGTGTTTTTAAGTGTTGTAACCCATGGCATGGATTCAACACAGCAAGGGACCCCGGAAGTGGCCTTAGTTTGTCCATTTATTTTAGGGTGGACCATGGAAAGAAGAAAATTGTAGTATGTGAAATAATCTTCAAAAGTATACCAAGTATGTTGTAGAAATAAATAAGCAGCTTCTCGAGCCTTCAATGACTTGGAACATGGATTGAAACATGGCTGTTTGGTGAACTATCACCCAAATCATATCATGACCTTGTGGAGTTCTAGAAATGCCTCAGAGGGTTTAGTATTGATTGATGTTGCAACAATCCAAGACTCTCATCTTGGCAGATAAAAAATGACTCCACATGTTTATGGGTTTCTCTCTTAACAATTGGTCAGAAAAGAAATGTTTCATTGCACTTACACTAGCTGCGCTGCCTTGGAAACATTTAATTGCACTTGAGTAGTTGCCTTGTGTTGGTGAGCTGCATATGGGGTTTTACTATATTTACACAACTTTTTTTTGGCCCACTGCCGCAAAAAGCAGGTCCTAGTGGTATTCTGATGTAAGGGGAAAATCCCTTTTTTTGTCTCTTGTACTTTGTCTTTTGGCAGACCAAAAATGACTCCACATGTTCATTGGTATCTCTCCTAAGAGTGGTCAGAAAAGAAATGTTTAATAGCTGCGTTGCCTTAGAAACATTTACTTGCACTTACAGTTGCTGCCTTGCTTGGGTGACCTGCATATGGAGTTTGATGACATTCACTCAACTTTTTTCGGCCGCTGCTGTATGGAGGTGCGAGTGGTATCCTGCTGATCCTGTCTCCCTGCATGTAGGCTCATCAAGGCCTCTCTATGGCAGCACAGCTCTAGCAAATACAAGCCCAAAACAGCTACGGTCTTTGTAATGCATCACACGTGAAAGAGGACCACAGCCCTCTCTGAAGAGGCAATGATATCTCACTCGTATCTCATAATAATTTGGCATCTGGATTCTGAGCAGATAATGCACCTCCATCTCTGCCTGCATAGTCTGCCATTGTGGAATGCCCTTCGATCTCCGTGTCTCTATTTGGAGAGGATGGGAGGATACCCTTAACTGACCCTTGGCAATCCTCATGGCATGAATAACGAGACACATGTCTATAAAGATACATGGGTTTCGTTCAATGCACCTGTCCTCTATCGAAGTTGAGCATCGTAGGAAGCTTTGGTGGAGTCAGCCATGTCTGACTTGTATGAATTCGGATCAAATCTAGACGTATGATGTGGTTGACTTGCTGCCTGAAAAGAACGAGAAGAGGGGCCTCCAAGCTGTAAAAGGGGGAGAGGTGATCCAAGCTGTCTGGAAGATGACTCAAGTGCCAACCTCAGGAAGTATACATGATATGTTTAGGTGGTAGTCTGGAAAAGGGCATCAAGAGCCAACCGGGCTACCCCCAACTCAGCCAGTAGGGTCTCATGTCACATTGAGGGCTTAACCTCCGCGGCCACGAAGAAGCACCATACATCACCATGGGCCCAACCAAGGTGTCAATTTTCAAAGAGCAAGCTCTTGGTACTCAGTTCCTGGCAGCAGGCCACATACTAAAAATAGGACCATAAAGGTAACCCTGGGATATGCATATAAAGTAACCAGCTCAACTGCATCACTTCGGTATGTGAAGGACTATCTGGCTGCCACCTGATGTGAGGCATTAAAGAGCATGATCTTGATTTTACTCTCTCATCACAAAAGGTCTGAAGTGCATCAAGATACCGCTGCAGCCCTACCACTGACTGTGAAATAAGGACTATGTCATGTGCATACAGGAGGATATGCACCACTGCTTGAGCTAGCCGTGATCCTGTTCTCCCAATCTATCAATTTACTCTAAAATCTTGTCAATGTACAGTCCAAATAGGGTTGGGGAGAGTGGCCAGCCCTGTTTGACCCTGATAGTTGAGACCTCTTGGTGTTGAACCGGCCAATCAAAGTTTTGTATGATGCCATCAACCCTCATAAACATCAGTTGAAAGTGAAGCTCCTGTATGAAATACTGAGTTAAGGGTCTTCTGGAAATTTACAAAGCAGCAATAGAATCATGCTTTCATGCTCCTGCCTCCTCAATAGTAGCGTGAGGGTGAAAATATGGTCTAGTATCAAGTTTTTACTCCTAAATTTTGCATGACCTATGGTCCTCCGTCTCTCTCTCTGTTTCTGTCTCTCTGCCAAAGAGCTAATTTCAGCATCCAAGACTGTGCCCTGAAGCTTGGCCAAAGTATAATCAATCGTAATAGTCCACCAATAATTATTAGGATCCAAGGGGTCTCTTGTTTTGGTACAAGCAGTCGAGGAGGAAGGGAAACCCTCACATAAAGGCCTATTGAAGATGTGAGCTCGGATAGGAGCTGAGTTTTTCCATCCATGCACGAAGTGCTCTGTGTGGAGGTGGTGTTCATGAATCTTTGCTCTTCCATTTTGCAGCTTTAATAGGGCTTTTGTGACATTAAATGTGGTGCAAAATGTTGCAGATTTGGGGTGCAGAGTGTGTTATATGTTTGGCAAAGTCTGGTTGGGGATATCAGACAACTTACTTACGTGCATAAGCCTTCCATCTTTGAGGATCTGTAATGGGTGTGGGTGTTCTCCTCCTTGAGAATGCACGGGGAGAGAGAGAGAGAGAGATCTGACTCTCGTAATGGATAATGGTTGCTGTTTGGACACGAGGCAGCACTTCATTATAATCCCACTTCTGCATATGGTTGCTGTTTGGACATGAAGCACTACTTCATTACAAACCTACTTCTGCATATTATAGATTTTGCGGCTTAATTGTGCTGTGCTTTTCAGGTAGTTTTGTAGTAGTCGAAGAGGGTGAGCGTGAAAAAGCCTTGGAATCAGGAAATAAGGTGACCGGCATCATCTGCCAAGTCCTTTTTGAGGAACAGATACGGGCATTAAAAAGAAGCTCAACCTGGTCTCTCTCTCTCTCTCTCTCTCTCTCTCTCTCTCTCGTGTAATGTGATCACAAGAGGAAATGCTAGGTTTTAGCTAAAGAATATCTGCACATGCATTTACTTCATCTCAGAAGATTGTGTCCCCATGCATGTAGACGACCCTTGAAAAAAAAATGGAGGCATTTTCTAAGCGTCGACATTTTGGTGTTGTAGGCCGGTGGCTTTTAAAGATGAAGTAATGCAGTCTTCAGCATTACAAAAAGAAGGTTCTGACAATAAGAATGGAAGCAAAGGAACTTTTGAGAACAGTGTTAGTGATGGGAGTTCTAGTGGAGATGAGGGTCTACCTCCTTTGGAAACTAATCAAAACAGGCGTTCAGTTAACTGCAACTTATATCAGTCATCTAGTGATGAGGATGAATTTGTCTCTTGACAACTGCCACTTTATTCTTTCATGGTCACGCTCATGTACAGCTCATATGTGAGAGAATTGTATCTGAGATTGTGAGTTCGAACTCTCCAAGGTATGTCAGGTTTTTCTTGGACGGTCATAAATAAATGATCACTGCTATAACTGTGTAAGGGTGAAAGAGGGCAAGCGTAAAGATTTTTGTCCCTCATCAAACACAGATGTTGTAATGTTCTACATGAGCTTGACATGCCTTGGTTACCTTATGAACTTGCCAGCCACCGTCTTCAACTAGGTCCATACACTTCCTCGGGATGGGAAGGAGAGTCCTTCAAGAGAGAGACGGACTGGGCTGTAGCCACTGTCCGGGGGGAGGGGGTTCCCTCTTGGATGCCAAAAGTGAACAATATGCTTTTGACCACTTAAGAGGATGCACATGGGTCTCTATATGAAAGAGGGAGGTGTCATGGAAGATCAGGTCATTTTATACTCCCAATTTTGAAGGAGAGAGCAAGTCTCAATGGGTGGACACCAGAAACGTTGACTAAAAAATGGATACTATGTGTGGGAGTTTCAATATATGTTTAATATCTCAAGATAGATTAGGAGGGAAATTACTACCATATTATATGTCATGGAAATTTAAATATATGTTTAATATCTCAAGATAGATCAGGAGGGAACTTACCCAATATAAAGGATAGAGTGAATATCCTGGAATGAGATGATCCAAGTCCTCAGTCATTCTTATAGCATTTCTCCATGTCTAGGTAGAACATGTTTTACTGCAAATTGAGCTCTTGATTACTCTTGATTCATTTTAAAAAGTTGAAGGTAGGGTTATGTGGATGCAATCTACATATGATATTGGTCTTCTTCTGAGAGAAAAAGTGGATTTGATTCAGTGGTCCATCATAAGAACATTGCAAAAAGTAGATCATAAGGAAGGATAGAAACTGCAAAAAGAAAGGACTCTAAAGAGATGAATATATGGAAAATGGAGGAAGCAAGGAAGGTTGAGGTCCAATCACCAAGATGGCGGATAGACAATAGTGAACTCAAAGGGAAATATTTTTTCATGGTCTAAAAAACAAGCAAAAAAAGAGGAGTGAAGCCAATGAAATGGAGGGATTTGTTGTGACTGATCAGGTAGGCCTTAGTTTTGAAATGCATAAGTTTTTATCCTCAGTACTTCGGATGGTAGTAGAAACAATGCTTTTGACAACCTAAGAGATGGTGGACTTGGGTCTGTATAAGAAAGAGGGAGGTGTCATGGAAGATCATGCCATCTTATACCCCCAATTTTGAAGGAGAGTGAAGTTAAAAAGAGAGGAAATTGAAGCTAATGAAATGGAGGGAATTGTTGTGAGTGATCAACTAGACCTTTGTTTTGAAATGCCTGAGTTTTGATCCTCAATACTTCAAATGGTGGTAGAAACGATGCTTTTGACACCCTATGAGACGGTGGATTCCAAAATTCCTATGCACCTAACCTTCCAACATTCATTACTTCCATTCAGCCTCCAAGATTCATTACTTCCATATTCCTAAGCACCTAACATTTCAAAATTCCTATGCACCTAACCTTCCAACATTCATTACTTCCATTCACCCTTGGCTTTGATTCTCCATGTCTAGGTAGAACTTGTTTTACTGCAAATTCAGTTCTTGATTTATTCTGTGCAACACATTGTTTACATGATACTATGACCAGTGATGATTGTCCATTAGCTTTAAAAGAAAACACTCAAGAACTCCAAAGAAAGTATTGCCATTTCAAGGTAAACTCCTTGATACTCAAAATCTCCATTTTAAAAGAGGAAAGAAAGGTTGTGTTGATGCAAACATCCTACATATGATGCTGGTCAATTTTGAAGTGAAAAAGTGGATATGACTAAGCGGTCCATCATCTTTTGGGCAAAACATTGCAAAAATAGACCCAAAGAAAGGATATAAATTGCAAAAAGAATGGACTCTAAAGAGATGAGGATTTGAAAAATGGAGGAAGCAAGGAAGGCTAAGGTCCAATCAGCAAGATGGTGGAGAGACACAATAGTGAAATTGAAGGGACATATTTCTTTAATTGTCTTGAAAATAGAGAGGAAATTAAGGCTAGGGAATTGTTGTGAGTGATCCAAAGCCTTATCCTCGCTACTTCGAATGGTAGTAGAAACAAAGCTTTTGACAACCTAAGAAGATGGACCTCAGTATCTATAAGAAAGAGGGAGGTATCATGTAAGATCATCATGTCAAACCCCAATTTTGAAGGAGAGTGCATGTCTCAAACGATGATTAAAGATTAAAAAATCGATATTATTTGTGGGAATCAAGATATATTAGGAGGGAACTTACCTATATATATATATATATATATATATATATATATATATATATATATGGTTTTTGTTGTGAAAGTTATATATATGTGTGTGGTACACGATCTATATCTATATCTATATTTGGTTTTTATTGTGAAAGTTATATCTTATGTTCTTATCAAGAATCCTCTCTTGTGTAGGTAATTATAAAGGGAAATGTTGCTTGAGAGGATTGAGAAAGAAGCACAACATGATGGTGAAATTACTTGATTGAAGTCATTCAATCTTTAAAGCCCTTGGTTATTCCTCAACAATACAGCTTGCATGAATACTTTTGAAGAGACGTTGGAGGGTTGTAAGCACACTTATGCAAGCATCTCTTTGGAAAAATGATAATAACTCAAGGACTAAGATGGAAATCTTGATCCATCTTGATGCAAATTCATACAAACTTATCTATAGGCAGCCTATATAATGCCATTTTACTATTAAGAGTGGAATGTGTCATGTTTTGAATGGTGAGTTTGTACTTGCAAAGAGGAATGATCAGTTTGTAAATTATTCCTCAACAATACAGCTTGCATGAATACTTTTGAAGAGACGTTGGAGGGTTGTAAGCACACTTATGCAAGCATCTCTTTGGAAAAATGATAATAACTCAAGGATTAAGATGGAAATCTTGATCCATCTTGATGCAAATTCATACAAACTTATCTATAGGCAGCCCATATAATGCCATTTTACTATTAAGAGTGGAATGTGTCATGTTTTGAATGGTGAGTTTGTACTTGCAAAGAGGAATGATCAGTTTGTAAAAACAAATAAGTTCTTCCTTTTATTACCTCAAGTATAAACATAAGACTTCCTAAATGATGAGTTCAAATGTGTAGCGTAATCTATGTTGCTTGCCCATGGTGGGTGGCACAACCATAGTGGGTAGCTTGTTGGAATGGTCTATCTATGAATCATGTCAAGCAAGAGATGAAGGGATGTGATTTGCTTATTAGTAGTGCTTTCAAATATGGGTTATCTAATGACCTATCGTAGGTGAAAAGAGTAAAAGCTCTAAAACCATGTATTTTTTTGTGAGCTAGACTAAGAATATGGGGGATTTGATTTAAACCTAATTTAAACCCATGGGACATCTGATTGGATCTATCATAGGTAAGAGCATAGGTAAGAGGAGTGAAAGGTCTAAAACTAAGAATATGCTAGGCCTTGTTTTAGCTCTGCAAGTTTCTGGTAGGGCACTCAGTGAAAGTGTCGATTTTGACTATGTATGCCGAATTTCTGGGGTAGAAATTTGGTTGTAGGACAGTTTGTACAGAGAATATCAGATTTGCAAGTTGTTGCTAGATGTATGTTTGTGTGACTCTTCCATATATAGCTACAAGATAATAAGTTTATAGTAACGTTACGGTGGAGATTGTAGGTATGCTATAAGTGCATACATTTTTACAAGCACTACGTGAAGGTGTCTCACAGCTTGTCACAAATTATGAGCGAGAAGCTGGATAAGAATAATATCCAGGCTTGGTAATTCAGGATAACCAATTTCCTTATGGGAAAAGGATATTAGGACTTTATCTTCACAGATGATGAAAAGGAGCCAAAAATTGTTGAAGAAAATCCCACTCCATAGCACGTTTAGGCATATAAAGCATGACATGAAAGGGCCAAAAAGGTGCTGTACATAGAGTTTGTCACACATGATTGTGCATATACAAGATACATAGTGTCTGTAAGTGTGATAGACTCTATGATTGTGTATATATAAGATGCATAAATTCTTAAGGAGGCTAGGGACACCTTGGTAGAGTCTCTCAGTGTGTGATAGACTCTATGATTGTGCATATACACGATGCACAAATGCTTAATGTGACTAGAGGAAAGCTGAGTATAAATTATTGCTTGGTGAAGGTTAAAGTACTTATAGATGCCCTTGCTTCTATTGGATGATTAGTAGATGATAGTGACATGGTATCGGTGACCTTGAATGATCTTGGCAAGGAATAAAGTCAGTTTCAGACCTCCATTAAAGTTTGACAAAACTTTCTTAATTTTTAGAAACTAAAAATCAAGAACTAATTGCTCTCCTCATTTGTGAGGAAATGAATATTAGGAGAAGTTAAACCTCTGGAAATTCACATGAGTAGGCCTTGTAGAAGTATATCGTCATCTAGAGGACGTTGTGTTGGTCGATTTGGAAATAAAAACTAGAAACAATAACAGCAGCAAGAACATTAGTCTTATATAGGTGGAAGAGGCCACTTTAGAGGTAGGGGAGCTAGAGGCCGAGGTGGTTGGTAAAGAAATTAAAATGTAAATAGGATGGAGTGCTATTGCTATGGTACCATGTATGTCAACATCAATATCACTGATAATCAAGTCATCCACATAAATGACTAAGAACATGATTCGTCTTTATTTTTCATATAAAGTGAAAAAGGTAGATAGAGGAAAAAATCCGTACTTGGATAAAGTGAAAAAGGTAGATAGAGGAAAAAATCCAATGGTAACAAGATACTCCTGGATCTTGTTTAGCCATGCTCTGGGTGCTTGCTTCAAGCCATATAAGGCTTTGTGTAACTTGCACATAAAATTTGGATGTGCATCACTTTCATAACCTGGTAGCTACATCATGTAAACTTCTTGCAAGAACACATTCTTTACAGCCATCAGATGTAAAAACCAACCCTTTAGCAAAACGACAGCTCTTATAGTTGCCATTCTTGTAACTAGGCTGAATGTCTCCTCATAGTTTAATGCCATACGCCCGTGCATAACTGTTAGCAACTAGTCTTTCCTTATGCCTATTCACAAATCCATTTGAGCTATGCTTGACCTTGTAAACCCACTTACATCCAATTTCCTTCTTATCCTTAGGCTAAGGAATGATTTCCATGGTGCATTTGTATCCAATGCTACCACTCCTCATCCATGGCATCTTCCCATTCTGATTTCCAAGTGTCTACTCAAAACAAGTGGGCTCTATCTCTTGTATTTCTTTAACCATATAAGCATAGTGATGGATGGATATCTGTCATATCTCAATGTGTCAACACGGTATCCCAAGTAGACTTGCATACATCTAGATCATTATCAGTGTCCTCAAACACCCCTGGTTCTTTGTGCACCAGGAGTAACCATTGACAGAGAATGCCAAGCTCCTCATCAAGGCTATGCTTGGAGCCACTAGAGTCACTATCCACATAAGAGTGACCTACTGATAGATGAGACACAAAAGGTTAATCTACCTTTTCCTTCCATTTGCGTGATACATGTGTACCAGCACTTATCGTACCACAAGATGATGTATCTATATTCTTTGCATCTATCCTTAGCCTACCTGTAGACCATGGACTAACATTGGATCCACTACTAGAGGACTGTCCAAGTCCACTAAGCACCTGTGGTTAATGCTCTACATGTGGAACAACATCATTCCTTCTTACACCTGTTTCTTAAGTTGTTGCCTTCATCACTGGTGTATACCGGCTAGGGTTGAGATTTCCCCAAGAAATGTAATAAACTTTTTGGATCAAGGGGCTAATATTTCCCCAAGCAACGTAATAAACTTTGAAGAAATAAAAGAAGTGTTTCCTTGTCATCAATTTTTTTTTGTTACTCGATCATGTAAATTTTATCAGGAACGAGAGTTTTTTTTTTCAAAGAGAAACCATGAGACGTGGTGTCATCAAGCTCAAAATATTACACCTATAATGGAAATATTAGACAATGGTGTTAAGGAAGCACTCCATAGGTCTCAACCAGGTCCATTCTGAGAAGAAGGGAATAACCTGTTGAAGCGATTTTGAATTGGATCGATTCTATGGATGAATACAATGTACAATGACCATAACAAGATGGCTCTCACCACTCGTCCTCTCAAGATAATCGGAGTTGCTTGAAATGGTTGGAGGAACCATGTTGAATCAAATCATCTGATCAAGAATACCCCCTCTCCCTCTCCCTCCCCTCTACTCCACTATGGATAGAGGCATGTGATACAAGCTCTTGTGTCTGATCATCATACCCCTGATTGTACTTTATGAAATAGCAGAGAGAGAGAGAGAGAGAGAGAGAGAGAGAGAGAGAGAGAGAGAGAGAGAGAGAGAGAGAGAGAGAGAGAGAGAGAGAGAGAGAGAGGGTGTCATGTAGTCTGTAGTGACTACATGAGGGTTCAACCAGGCTTCGAGTACACACATCAGAGAGCGGGCGGTGAGCAAGTCCGCCGGGGTTCATGGGTGAGACGTCTGGGTCGTAGCACCGCGGGCATTCGGGTTAGTGCGGGCATGCATGCCACTACATATAACCCGGTGGAATGGGGGACTCCTTATTCCTGCTCTACGGCTGGGAGGTGAACTAGAGCCAGGCCTTCTTCCTCTGTGGGTGGTTGATATCGTAACATTGGTAACAGAACATGAGGTAACATACTCACCGTGTGAACGGGGCCGGGCCCACTAAGGTTTTTGTTGAACCATAGAATTGGATTTTTTTTTGAAAAAGAAAATCAGATCTTATCTAGGAAGCGACTATGTGTACAGTTGGTGAGGGGGGCTAGCCCAACCACCACAACGGCACGGGCAATGGCACCGTCATGATGACGACAAAGCCACCACAACCATACATTGGCCACGACATCCACATCAACAAAGGACTCACAGCCTACGTGAGTAGAGTGACAACACTGCAGCCCGCAAGGAGTCATGGTGGGGGGCGCTTTACAGCCCAGTCAAGCGCCAACAAGACGGCACCCTCTACGACACAAGCAGAGAGCACTGGCAACAAAGGCCAAGAGACACCACCACCGATAGAGTGCCACAACGTCACCGATCAGCAACACAACGTTGCGAGCCACCACAAATGGTGCCACGAGTAAGAAAAGGCACCAATAGCCACCGGCACACAGAAATAGGGTTACCCTCAAGACTAAGTGCCACGGGGTCTTAAAGACCCTTGTCAGGTGATATCAATGGATGGCATTGATCAAAATCATGACGTCTTTTTTGGACCGTTGGATAAAGTAAACTAGGGTCAGTAAACTAGGGTCAGTAAACTAGGGGTGAAAAACATAGAATATAATGGCTTGAAACCACATGGTTTTGTTGCTTGAAGGTATAGTGTAGTGGTAAGATGTTTCCAATGGTGACTTGAGGTTTTGAATTCAAATCCTCTTTTGCACATAACATTTTTCTCCAAAATTTTCAAAGTCCCAAACCCAAACTCACCCTCATTCCATGATGTAAACTAGGAAGTAAACTATGCCCGCTTAGTAAACTAGGAAGTAAACTAGGATTGCTTAGTAAACTAGGAAGTAAACTAGATCGCTTAGGAAACTAGGAAGTAAACTATGATCACTTAGTAACCTAGTTTACTGGCCCTAGTTTACTGGCCCTAGTTTACTGACCCTAGTTTACTGGGCCTAGTTTATTGATCCTAGTTTACTGGCCCTAGTTTACTGACCCTAGTTTATTGGGCCTAGTTTACTGACCCTAGTTTACTGGGCCTAGTTTACTGGGCCTAGTTTACTGGCCCTAGTTTACTTTATTCGAGAACGGCCCAAAAAAGGCATTGCGATTTTTGATCAATGCCATCCATTGATATCACCTGACAAGGGTCTTTAAGACCATGTGGCACTTAGTCCCGATTCAGGGTTACAAAGGTAGAAGTGGGGGTGGGTTCAGCAAATCAATTTGGGCTGCAATCACTCTGCACCGATGTGCATTGCCCTCACCATGCCTCAGGACGGCTGAGTGCCACAGGGTCTTAAAGACCTTTGTCAGAGGTGATATTAATGGATGGCATTGACCAAAATTGCGACGCCTTTTTTGGACTGTTGGATAAAGTAAACTAGGGCAAGTAAACTAGAGGTGAAAAACACAGAATATAATGGCTTGAAACCACATGGTCTTGTTGCTTGAAGGTATAGTGTAGTGGTAAGATGTTTCCAATGGTGACCCGAGGTCTCGAGTTCAAATCTTCTTTTGCACATAACATTTTGCTCCAAAATTTTATAAGTCCCAAACCCAAATTCACTCTCATTCCATGATGTAAACTAGGAAGTAAACTATGCCCGCTTAGTAAACTAGGAAGTAAGCTAGGATCACTTAGTAAACTAGAAAGTAAACTATGCCCATTTAGTAAACTAAAAAGTAAACTATGACCACTTAGTAACCTAGTTTATTGGCCCTAGTTTACTTTATCTGACGGCCCAAAAAAGGCATCACGATTTTGATCAATGCCATCCGTTGATATCACCTGAGTGACAAGGGTCTTTAAGACCCCGTGGCACTTAGTCCTGAGGCTCACCATGGGTACTTCATTGCATTGCACTGCCGCATAGCATCGTCATCATCGGATTACTGGACTTCATTGCTGGATTCGTTGTCGCAATGCACGCCACCTCAACTCAGGCCGGCACAACTCGGGGATATTTTGGGTAGCTAGTTCTAGTTTTACCCTGCATCTTTATATATATATATATATATAGATAGATAGATAGATAGAGATAGAGAGAGAGAGAGAGAGAGAGAGAGAGAGAGAGAGAGAGAGAGAGAGAGAGAGAGAGAGAGAGAGAGAGAGAGAGAGAAATCCAGAATGTCTAGCACCCACCCGCAGGGGGTTTAGGAAATTTTTCTCGTATGCTATCCTCCATTTTTGGCCTTTCACAGGCTGAGCTTAGCCACATGCGCCAAGCAGCAGTAGCTCGCTAGGCCGATACTTTATCTTCTTCCTCGGTCTCACGAGATGTGCCCATTGATTTAGAGCCCATTGCAACCCTGTCTGTAAATGACCCCGTAGGTCCATCCATAGTGGTGTACACCACAAACTTATTTGATGACTAGTTTGTAGAGACTGGAGGTGACCACTTGGAGGATGACCTCTTGGATGAGGAGTATGGAGATGATGCTCTCCACACTGATACCATGGATCGAGATGAGTCGGATATTGATATTTCTAAAGAGTTCATCTCCCACTGTTTGCTAGGACCAAAGAACTTGAAAGAGGCCAATCTGAGATTTTGACTATGTTGAGGAGTATCCACTCCATCAGGGAGTACAGTTGCGTAGTGACGGGCACAGAGGAGGGTGAGATTCCCTTCTCTAGGTGATGCGTCTACCAAGCAGCCCGTTAGCAACTGCTAATCTTCTTAAGGATCTCAAGCCACTGAGATTTGGGGGAGAGAAGAAAGAGTACAACAAGGATTTAGTGAATATCTTTGTACAAAAATGGTCGGATATTCATAACCTTAGGTAGATACCTAAGGATATGAGGCCTGTAATAGAGACCATCCTGTCATCGGCAAAGCATATAAATGGTGGATGAGTTTGGCCGACATTGCGAGATGTCCTCACACTTGGATGGATTTCAAAACATTGTTTCGAAAGGAGTTTTTACCCGTGACGAATGAGTTGCAAAGATCTTGGTGTGAGTGGGATAAATGCTTGATGTGTGGAATTTCTCCCTTATATCTTCCCTACAGTTGTGTCATGCCTTTGACAATGACTATATCTTTGCGAGGTATATATTTATACCCTGCTACATCATTTTGTTTCTGTAGATGAAACAAGTTTGAACAATGTTATTTTCATAGATGAAATAAGCGGTAAAGTTAATGTTTCTGTCGTTGAAACTAGAGAAAACTTAATTAACCTTGGACAAGACCCCTGTCTGTTAAGCATTGTCTTGTGGTCTTGTGAACAAAAACAATAATCCAAGGTAGAAATCGAGTCGATAAAAACTAACAAGTATGCAACTACTTTATGTTCTTTATTTTGCGAGAGTTTAGGGATTTTCTTCCCAAAGATTTGCCGGATGGTGTTCCCACATCGAGAGAAATTGACCATAGCATTGAAGTGCTCCCTGGGTCCCATATGCAAACTTTCTTACAGGATCAACCACTCTGAGGCACAGGAGGTGGAACGACAGTTAGCCGAGTATGTGAGGAAAGGGTTTTTTAGACTGAGTTCTTCACCTTGAGCATCACCCATTCTTTTGGGCATCTCCTTAATTAAATTACGATTAAGAGAACACCCCATGCTACACATTGATGAGTTGTTTATGTTAGCATATTCATTCCCATATTCTGCCTATGTATCGTGCCCATATTTGATCCCTTTTATGACCCTTGGTTGTGGTTTGCCCACCCTTATTTTCTCCTATTTTTTTCCCATTTTCTGGTATTTTTCCAATTGGCTAGATTATTTGTCTAGTCAACCAGGTCTGTTGCTCCAGTCAGCTAGCCCCATATGATCTATATATAGGTGGGCCTCTCCCCTTTTCATTCAGTGTTTTGCTTGAGGTGTGGTTCATGTGTTGACACACTCTCACCTTTTGTATCCTTCACTTATGAGACTATTCTGCCTCTTACTCGGGATTGCTTTTATTGCAGTATATTTAGTTGATTAGCTTCATCTCTCTCTCTCTCTCTCTCTCTCTCTCTCTCTCTCTCTCTCTCTCTCTCTCTCTCTCTCTCTCTCTCTCTCTCTCTCTCTCTCTCTCTCTCTCTCTTGCACATCTTAGATCAACACACTCTAGTGCTCATCTTGGTTCTGCTTTGTGCACTCTTTCATGGTATCATCACTCTAGGCTCAGAGTTTTCTGTGCTGTCCAAGTTTTTTGCCCTATCTACAGCCCCTTCACCTCAGCATTTTTCAAAATCACATCCCTCTCGATTGCTGCATTTTCTGGATGATTATTGTTGATTGCTCTACCTTCTTCTAGGCTTCATCATTTATAGCCTATAGGTATTTTCTTATTAACATTGTTCTCTACAGAAGTGTGCAACAGGTCGGCCTGTATTTTCAGGTCTGCAGCCCACTATTTGGCTGCATTTTTTTTCTCCAGTGACACTATCTATTGTAGAGGGGGTATTTTGTGACTTTGGATTTGGTGGCAACCTTGGTACCTGTGGTGTACACTTCTCTCTTGTGAGGTGTGCATTTTTTTCTTATGAGATTGAGCCCGAGTTTTGGTGATGGGGCTGCCCTGACTACTCTTCATATGTTCTCTGATTTTGAAAAGTTGGATGGCTCTAGCTATACCTTTATGGAAGGTGAAGGTGAAATCTGCCTTGCGTGGAGTGGATCTCTGGGACTGGCTTGTTACAACTGCCAATGCTATCTCTCCCACCCTTTCTCCTATTGGTGTGACTCAGGCACATATTGATGTTTGGTAGGCGAATAATCGTTGTGTTTTCTCCCTTCTGATGTTGAATTGTCAAGATTATGTTCTCTCTCATGTTTGCAGAATAGATGCTGCACATGAAGTTTGGAAGGCATTCGCAGATCTTTATGAGATTAAGTCTCCGGGTCGTCAAATTTTGGCTTTGGAAAAGCAGCTTATGAATCTTTCAATTTCTACCTTTCCATCTTTATCTACTTTCATCATGAAGATGAAAGATCTCCAAGATGAGCTTGCTGTATGTGGGCAAGGATTTCTCTACATAGAATATGGCTATTCAGCTTCTCTCCAAGCTTCTAGAGAGGTTTGGTGCTTTCTTTCAGTCGCTTGTTTCTTCTCCTTGTCCTGTTCCAGTCACTTGGGAGGAAGTTCTCCCCTCCATTATGTAGATTGAGTCTCACTTTGAGGAGCAGATTGGCACCTTTGGTGGTTCTGATGGAGCTTTAGCTGCTCGAGATAAAGGCAAGAATTGACAGAAGAAAGGGAAAGGGGATTCTGATAAGAAATCTTCTAAAACAAGGACATGGAGTGTCACTACTGTGGCAAGAAGGGTCATAAATAGCCCCAAAGCTACAAGAAGAAGCGAGATGAAGAAGAAGGACTCTACCTCTACAATGGTGTCCCCCAGACTAAGAAGGATGATGGCATTCTTTTATTAGTCAGTACTCGTCATGTATTGGCTCTTGTGACTTCTCAGTCATGGTCTTGGATTGTGGATAGCGGTGCTACTGCTCACATGACACCTCATCGGAATTGGTTCGAGGACTTTACTACTAGGACATGTAATATCACTTTGGGTGATTCTTCTTTCGTGTGCAGTTCATGGACGTGGCACCATCCCCATCTTTTGCTCCTCCAAGAGGTACTTATCTGATGTTCTGTACATTACAGATTTGGCATTTAACCTTTTGTTAGTGAGTGCTCTTATAGCTTAGGGTGTGGAGGTGATCTTCTCTCATCATGATAT
Source organism: Cibotium barometz (assembly GCF_041138505.1). NCBI lineage: Eukaryota > Viridiplantae > Streptophyta > Polypodiopsida > Cyatheales > Cibotiaceae > Cibotium > Cibotium barometz. The sequence continues at coordinate 40,796,433 of NC_141060.1, forward strand.
TACTATTCGTGAGAGGAGACTGGTAGCATCTTGGCTCAGGGAGTCTAGGATAGTGGCTTATACAAGTTGACCGCTTTGCTCTCTGCTGGTTCTGCTTAAGCTCTTTGGCATGCTTGGTTTGGCCATTTGAGCTATTAGCTTCTACAGTGAGCTTCAAAGGATGGGTTGGTTGAGGGTTCACCAACCATCAAGGCTCCAACTTTTGTTTGTTCCTCTTGTTTACAAGGAGAGCAACACTGAGCCGCCTTTTCGAAGGAGGCGACACATAGATCTTTGACATCACTTGCTCTTGTTCATGCAGACTTATGTGGTCCTACAAGTACCGCATCTTTGAGTAAGGCGTTGTACATGCTTGTGATGGTGGATGACTTCTCTAGATTTACTTGGGTTTTCTTTTTGAAGTCCAAGGATGAGGCTTTTTAGCACTTTTGTGATTGCAGGGTTGAGGTGGAAAAAGAGACTGGTTCTTTGGTCAAGGTTCTCAGGAGGAGTGACAGAGGGGGGGGGGTGAGTTTACATCCTAGAGTTTCAGCAATATTGTAAGGATCATGGCATTCGGAGATAGCTTACTACATCATATACTCCATCACAGAATGGAGTTGTAGAGAGGAAGAATAGGACTATCATGGAGATGGCCCATCCTATGTTTGAGCAATCCTCTTTACCTCGACGTTTCTAGGCTGAGGTGGCTTCTACTGTTGTCTATATTTAGAACAGGTCTCCTATTGCTGCTCTTCCAAATAAAACTCCATATATGAGGCTTTCCATGGTGAGAAGCCCTTTGTTGTTCATTTGCTAGGTATTTGATTGTTCGGTGTATGTACATGTGCCTAAGGAGCATCGCTCCAAGTTGGACTTGAAGTCTTAGCGTATGACTTTTCTCGGATATAGTTCTATGTCCAAGGCATATTGTCTGTTTAGCATGCCGAAAAAGTTGTGAGCCATGATGTGGTGTTTGACAAGACTCTTGCATCTTTTGAGGGGGGTGGTGAGCTTCTTCTTCCTCTACCTCCTTCTTTGCCTCCTCCTTCTCCTCCAGCTATGGATTCTTAGTCACATGATGATGATGAATCTGCTCCTCCTCCAGCGAGCTCGAGAAGACATGTGCCTAGATGGTATTTTCAGACAGTTTGTGATTCTGGGTAACGAGAGCTTCCTTTTGCTCCTCCGCCTGGTCGCTTGGTTCTCTCAGGTGATCCTCCATAGTTATAAGGGAAACAAATTCATGAGGCCAACATGTTTGTTAACTATGCTCTTATGTCGTTTATTATTCATGGTCCTTCTGATCCCACTTCTATATGGACGAGGCTCTTTCACATGAGCATTGTCATCGTGCTATGCAGGCAGAGCTGGATGCTATTGAACGGAATGACACTTGGATTTTGGTGCCTAGGCCACAACAGCGTAAGGTGATTGGTGTGCGGTGGATTTTCAAAACAAAGTACCGAGCTAATGGCAGCTTGGACAAGCACAAGGTGAGGTTGGTTGGGCTATGCTCAGCGCCTTGGAGTTGACTTCGATGAGACCTTCGCTCCGATGGCTTGGATGACTACCATACAAACCGTTCTTACTCTTGTAAGACATCATAGATGGCCCGTATTCCAGATGGACATTAAGTCAGCTTTTCTGAATGGAGAGCTTACACAGAAAGTGTGTTGATCAGCCACCACTGGGTTTCTAGGCAAACAGGACCAGGTGTATCGGCTGAAGAAAGCTTTGTATGGTTTGAACCAGGCTCTGCGGGCTTGGTACCATTGAATTGATGAGTTCTTTCATAAGCTTGGCCTGCGCCGTTCTCATGTAGATTCAAACCTTAGTATCCTCCTTGAGAGGGGGTTAGTTTTTATCATTATGGTCTATGTTGATGACCTCATCTTTATAGGTTCTTATTCTGTGAGGATCCATTCAGACATGGATGCTGTGGAGACAAAGTTTGAGATGACGGATCTTTGCCTTCTGCATTATTTTCTTGGCTTTGATATTTGGGAGATCCCTCAGGGTTTTTTCTTCTCTCAGTAGAAGTACACATGGGAGATTCTTGACATGTTTCAAATGACTGGGTATAGACCTTTATCTTCTCTTATGGATGCTAGTGAGAAGCTTTCTCTTCTTGATGCTTCTCTAGGGATTGATCAGGGACAATATCGGGTTCTCGTTGGTTTTTTGGTATGGTTGACCTACTCCCAATTGGACATTTGTTTCGTAGTCATCTTATTGAGTTCTTTCACATCCAAACCCCGTCTGCAGCATTGGCGGTGTGCACTCAGGGTTCTTCGAAGGTACTTGCATGGTACTTTGGACTTTGGCATCTTCTATGGCCAAGGGTACACTCTTCTTGGATGTTTTGATTCAGATTGGGCTGGAGATTCAGATACTTGGCATTCGACCACTGGTTGTGCTTTTTCACTTAGGTCGAGAGCCATTTCATGGAGCAGTAAAAAGTAGCCCACTGTGGCACTTTCTTCTACAGAGGTGGAGTATCGTGTGTAGTTTGTTATACTGCCTGTGAGGCGATTTTGTTGCAGAGATTATTGGGAGAACTTGGCTTTCCTCCTACAGGATATACTCTTCTTTGGTGTGATAATCAAAGTGGAATTGCCATCGCCAAGAACCTTGTGTTTCATGCTCGTATATGAAACACATTGAGATTCAGTATTACTATGTTTATGAACAGGTTCTTGCTAGAGATTTGTAATTGGAGTATTGTCCTTCAGCAGACAATGTAGCACCGCTGCTAGCACCCCTGAATTTGTTGTGCAGTGGGGACAGGGATCTTACAATTGGTATCAGAGTGAATTGACTTTTTGGGAGGAAAATTATCGTGCCTCGCCAGTTTTCAAGAAAGCTTTGCGGCGTAAGAGAGTGACAAGAGGAGTATTTATTCTTGCTTTCTTGAAATGACCCAAACAGAGTTGTATTCTCAGTTTGTGGCATCATATCCAGAGCTTAAAATTGGGCAAAGGTCATTTGAGGGGTGTAAGCCTTGGTTTGTGAGAGGTACTCAATCACGACAGCATGACACATGTTGTCTCGCTAGCATGTTGTGTTGTCTCGCTAGCATGTTGAGTTCTAACTTTTTTATGATGTGTTCCGTTCTCTTAGTGGGCATAGAGATTTGCCTTGTAGTCATCGTGATTTCATCCACTCTCTTTTGTGTGCACGTACGGAGGATGCCCAGTTCCATAGGATGCCTTGTGTGGAGAGAAATTGCACATCATGTGGTTCACTTGCACATCTACAGATGGTAGATCTTGATGCAAGTGACTAAGAGATAGTGCCATGGCGACATTATGAGTATGTGACACACTAGCTCCAGAGTGGTGGGCAGTCTAGGAAGTTGTAGCTCATAGACAAACATACACCACGTTGTAACTTCACAGCCACATTTAGGGAGCATATGTGTAAGATTCCTCCCCAGCCTCTCCAGATGTCGAGCATCTTCCCCTGTAATCAAATGCCTCTTCAGAAATATAAAAGATCTAGTTTTGGCCTAGAGAGAGAAAATCTTCTAGAGAGTGGTAAATCAATTTTTAAATATTTTTGGATAGAAAAATATCTCATCTTATTAAAATAAGTTCCCCTAAAACAGAAGTTCAAAAAGATTTTTAGAAGGTGCATTAGAAATTAAGTATAATCGCATTATTCTGGGGGTCAAGATTTTTTTGAAATTTTAAATTAAGGTTCCTATGGACCAATAAGATTCATCCAAATGTAGGGAGGAGATAAATAGAAGAATAAAAGAAAAATCCTCCAAAAATAAGTAAATACTCACATAAGATGAAGAGTTGACTAAGGACAAGGTTAATAGTTAAAAAAGAGAGATATTTAGGTGAAATGATGCATTTTTGACACCTCAGTATGGGGAAATTTCCCTCATGAAGGAGGTGCATATTTCACATGCTTGAATGAGTTTTAAACTCCCAAATAATGAGATATTTTTATCTCTCCTCTCTCCTATTTCAAGTAGATCCAAAAAGTGAGCAAAACTGACCTAAAAATGGTCAAAAATAGACCAAACTGATCTAGAAAATTCTAGAATCAATTGGCTTGGTTAGAAGCTCACTTTTTCCTATAAATAGAAGCCTTCCCCTTTGTTGAAACTCAATAGTGTTTTGCACTGTTACCCTGCCTCTCCCAAGTGCCAAAAACTGTGAATTTTACTCATAATTCATTAATTTTTGACCTCCCCTCTTCTAAAGATTGGTGGCCACTCTTGTTTTCAAACAAGAGTAGATTCCTCAAACCATCAAGCCAAAGGTAAGCTCTCAAATTCCTTTGTAAGTTGGAGATTCTTCTCTTTTCTATTCATTTTATGGTTTTCTATGGGCTTTTATGATTTTTGTCTTCTCTAAAATGAAATGATGTTATGTCTCATTGAAAAAAGACATTCCCCTCTCTTCTTTAGTAAATCTAACCATTCTTATCCTAGATGATTGATTATTGGATAAAATCAAGTTTTTCATAATGTTTCTCTTAAATAAGTAGAAAATGTTTACATTGATATGATTTAAATACTCTTGGTGAACTTCTAATTAATTTAGTGAGTTAAAAATTGAAAAATGGTCAGCCATACAAAGGAGGTTATGGTGAAATTTTTTGAAAATTTGTGAAATAAATTTCATCTTTAATTAATCAAAAAGAGTAATCCCCATCGTTATAGTATTCTAAAAGTGTCATTTTCATTCATGCATAGAAAGATGCATATTGATTAATTTTTATAAAAGAATATTTTTTATTATAAAAGTGTTACTTTTATCATTATTGATTTCTATGCATAAAAGTATGCATAAAAGAATATTTTTTTAATTATAAAAGTGTTACTTTTATCATTATTAATTTCTATGCATAAAAGAATATTTTTTTATTATAAAAATATTACTTTTATCATTATTGATTTCTATGCATATAAAAGTATGCATAAAAGAATATTTTTTAATTATAAAAGTGTTACTTTTATCATTATTGATTTCTATGCATAAAAGTATGCATAAAAGAATATTTTTATTATTATAAAAAGTGTTACTTTTATCATTATTGATTTCTATGCATAAAAGTATGCATAAAAGAATATTTTTTTAATTATAAAAAGTGTTACTATTATCATTATTGATTTTTATGCATAAAAGTATGCATAAAAGAATATTTTTTTATTATAAAAGTGTTACTTTTATCATTATTGATTTCTATGCATAAAAGTATGCATAAAAGAATATTTTTATTATTATAAAAAGTGTTACTTTTATCATTATTGATTTCTATGCATAAAAGTATGCATAAAAGAATATTTTTTTATTATAAAAGTGTTACTCTTATCATAAATGATTTTTATGCATAAACATATGTATAAAAGATATTTTTTTAATATTAAAAGTGTGATTTTTATCAAAGATATTTTTTATATTAAAAGTGTGATTTTCATCATAAATAATTTTTATGCATAAACATATGCATAAAAGATATTTTTTTATATTAAAAGTGTGATTTTCATCATAAATGATTTTTATGCATAATCTTATGCATAAGAGAAATTCTTTTATATTAAAAGAGTGATTTTCATCCATAAATGATTTATATGCATAAACATATGCATAAAAGAAAGTCTTTCATGATAAAAGAGTGATTTTCAACATAAAGGATTTTTATGATGATAAAAGTGTGACTTTCATCAGAATTGGATTTTATGCATAATTAGATGCATATAGAATCTTTATAATTAAATAAGGGATCTCCTTAATCCTCTATTTAATTTCTATAAAATTAGAAAAATGAATAAGTAGATAATCTGTGAGAGAAGAAATGCTACCGTTTCATATTCACTAAGATGGTAATGAGAAAATTCAATTAAACTATCGAGGTCGGAGATCAAGATAAATGATTATTTTATTCCTCATAAGAAATTCATGTTTTAGAAATCTGTAAGCAAATATTCGTCGAACGAAATCTAGAAAAAGAGAAATTGAAATAGTACCTTTCGAGAAAGATAGTTTAGGAAGAATCTTTCCAGACCCAAACTCTGATTCAGACTATTGACCAAGACCTAATTCCTTCATCAATGATGATGTACTCAGTTCAAGAAAAATGTACTCAAAACACCCACCGAATCTAAAACTAAGTTAAGACTTTTGATTTTGATCTGAGGATCAAGTTAACAGAATTCAAGGAATTCTGTTTGGAATTCAGACCTGGATCTAGAAGTATTGAGATACGGATTTAAGATTATTCATGGTTTTCAAACAAAATCAAAACTAAAAACTTGCATAGAAACCTTGTTTTCTTAAAGGACTGTCTTACGCCAGAATGCTGGAGGGAGCATTTGGCATATATGTTTATCTAAGGGAAATTCGGTTGCAACAGCTGTCAGGAAGTGTTCGAGGGATAGCTCATGCGGCAAAAACCTGCCCAGGTCGTGTCCAGGTCTTGACCAGCCTGGGTATGGTGAAAAATGGTGTGCTTCCGGTACGATGGGTGAGGGCCGACGAAGCGGTCCCTGAGTGAAGTTTCAGGACACCTAAGGAGGATCCTGGAGGGTTTTGACCAGGCGATGCATGGGCTCGTGGTGCTTAGGATACCCATACGTATGTCAAGGAAGATATATATATGTATGTTGACGAATTGATTATTGTAATCTGTTACTGGATCTCGTTGCTGACCAGCTAGTCCCAACGGAGAGTCCAGAGTGGTACTATTTTTGTGAAACAAGGGATTGAATGGAAATTTTGAGTTATGAAATCTGTGATCATATCTGTTTTGTCAATGGATTATTTTTATATTAAAGTTTTAAAGAGGAGTGTGTGCGTATCTGTTTTCTAAAGCTAAAGTTAAGAAAGGCATTTCAATTATGGGTGGATGAGTACTTGTTTGGATCTACCGATTCTAGTGGTAGGGTGGTGGCTAACCCATGGTTTAGATGGGGTTAGGCTGGAATCAGTGGAGTTTTAATAATCAAACTGAAAAATCTTAGGATTACGCTAGGATTCGAGTAGCTAGTTAATTCCTTGATAAATTTCTCAATTGAGTGGATCAACGGCTGTGCCTGATCTTGATTAGGAAAAAAGCGTTGAAATTACTCAGATGATCAAATTATATTAGTGATAGTTTCCTTCTATCTAGTTTATTCAGGTGAAGGATAGTTTAGAATTGATTTCGTTAGAAAACTTCGTTAAGAAAATTCAAAAAGGTGGAATCGTCCTCGCTTTCTGGGCATGGGAAATTTTCCCGGTTTCGGTTTTCGGAGTGACCACCAGCCTAGTCTCGTGCTCGGACATTCGTGGGCGAGGACCCGAGTGAGAAACCCTGCCCCGCGCATGAGGGGGCTGCTTCCGCTCTGCTGTCAACTACCGGGAGTTCGCGGTGCGCGGAGGGGGCAGAGGGATCTCACAGTTGGTATATCAGAGCAGAAATTGCCTAAATTTTTAATAGAAATCTGGGAAAGAAATGTTTTTCACTTGTTAATACTATGAGAATGAACTTCAAAAATTGAAAACTTATAAAATGAATTGGAAATTTATAGATGGACACCCCGAACCTATCTGGAATTCCTGGACTCTCTCAGAGTCATGATATGATAGCTTTTGCATTTGATCACCTTGTTAATTCTGCTACGACCCGAATGAGTAGAGTGAGACTCGCTCGCCATTTTGAGAGTCTTTACTTTCCTGATCCTCTTGAGCGACGTCGATATATGTGGTTCAATGGAGGACGGTGTATTAATATCAGTACCAGTCAGTGTCAGAGGCTCAGGCAAAATATTTCCTTGGCCATGATTCTGATAAGATTAGGGCTTGTTCAGCATGTTCAACTCTTTGATCATTTACCCAAGAACTTCAAAACTTCATGTCGATTTTTTAGACTTCTTAGCCGCTTTATCCCGAGAAATAGAATTACAGCACCTCTTTGTGTAATGAATCGTGTGTACCATGGTATGCCTTCTTCATAGTTTCACTTCTTTATTCGATTACGTTTGAGGCAGTGATTCTGAAGCCGAGCTGCTCTATGTACATATTGTAACTTTTATATAAATATAAAAATATTTTCTGAAAAAATTTCATGTTGTATAAGTGATTGTTTACGGACGATCTGATAAAGAAAAATCTGTTATCGGACATATGTCATAGATCTCCAATAAGATCATTGTCTTGTTTAAGAAATTGTTTTTTCAAACTTCTTAAGTCTTAGGATCTCGTAAATGATATCAAAATAAAAATTCAAGAATATATAAATTTTTGACAGAATCATGAGACGAGGAAACTGTGGCCGTCAGCCAGACCCTCTCTCTAAAGATGACAAGCTTGACCCTGACGTTCGCAAGGCTCTTCATAGGACTCAGCCAGGACCCTTCAAAGGAGAAGGGGAGAACTTGGGCGAGGCTGTGGAGAAATGGGTGGAAGCCATGGAAGAATATTTTGATGTCACAGGCTACAATGAGCGGAGCAAAATGACTCTTGCCCAGTTGAAAATAGTGGAAACAACCAGGGTAGCATGGAGGAACCACTGTGACACCAACCGTCTGGACAGAAATACTCAGTCCTGGAACGACCTAAAAACCTATTTAAGAAAGAGATTTTGTCCCCCTGGATTTTTGGAAATCAAAATGAACGAATTCTTAGAGCTAAAGCAGGAGAGCAAAAACCATCGAGGAATATCACCAGGCCTTTGCTCTTCTACTCAAATATTCACCACCTCTAGATGAAGAACAACTAATGGCCAGGTTCATTCGGGGAATGAACGAATCCTTGGACACACTGGTCAAAAATGCCAAGCCAGTGTCTATGGCTGAAGCTGTAAGAATGGCAAAGGATTTTGCTAAAGCCTTTGTAGTAAAGGTCCCGCCAAAACCTGCACCCTCTAACTTTAAAAGATTCCAAACCCACGGAAGTACTTCAAACTTTCCACCCCCGAAGAGGCAGCAAGGCCCGAATCAGAATCAGGATGCAGGAAGACTCCGAAGTGAAGGAAGACCCTTTCTCCAGAGTACTTTCTCAGGAGCCCCACCTCTTTCAAGAAATCAAAGGGATGAGCTCAGAAGTGAAAATCGATGTTTCAGATGCCAAGGGTTTGGTCACCAGCTGAAAGACTGCCCGACTCCTGCCATGTCAAGGGGACAGGGAAGTCAAGGACCCCGAGTTCAGAGACCAACCCCTTCATACCAGTCTAATCAGGGTCCATCTCGCCCAAGCCAGGGAAACCCCAAAAGAACTCCAGCTCAGCCATCTGCCTCTGTCTAGAGTAACCTCAGAACTCCTTCCCAGAACTGGGGCAACCAAATAGAAAGAGTTCCACCTCAGACTGCAGCAGCCAGAGCAGTCACAATTTCAGATGTAGTAGAAGAGAAAAGAGGGCAAATCTTTGCTGCAATTGAAAACCAAGGAGACCTAACCGTCAGTTCTCAGTCATCCATACTCTAGCAAAATATCAAGGTAAGCCTTTTAAGCTTTTGATTGATTCAGGCAGTTCTCATTCATTCATTTTCCCTGGATGCTTGCGTAAGCTAGTCTTAGAACAGAAATCAGGGAAACCTATGCAAGTTGAATTGGCCAGTGGGAAGACTCTTTTCACTCACCATGAGACAGATCTTATCCAGTTCAATCTAGATGGTAATGTAACCGACTGTCAGTTTAAAGTCTTACCTCTGGGAGTTTTTGACGGGATCCTTGGACTGGATTGGCTCCACAAAAATTAAGCTGACATACATTGTCACAATGGAACCATTTCCTTCCATGACCTTCATGGGCGGGAACAAAGTTCAAGGAACTGGAGTTTCCGGATCCCCAGACCTTCAATTAGTAAAAGCTTTTAGGTTGCTGAAAGGACTTAGAAAGAAGCAGCAAATTTATGTTGTCAAAATGAACCCAGTAGACTCAAAGCTTAACGCTAAAGAACCAGAATGGTTAAATGAATTTGATGATTTATTCCCAGCAGAATTAACAGAGATGCCTCCAATTCGGGAACTAGATCATGTGATATAATTAACCCCCGGAGCTCAGCCAGTAGCCCTACGCACATACAAAATGCTAGTTCCTGAAGCCATCAAACTCAAGGAACAGCTTAGATAGCTGTTAGAACAAGGGTTTGTAAGACCCAGTGTTTCACCTTGGGGTGCACCAGTTCTCTTTTAGAAAAAGAAAGATGGAACGCTTAGACTCTATGTGGACTACAGAGGTCTAAATCAGCTGATAGTTAAGAATTAGTATCCTATCCCAAGAATTGATGAGCTTCTGGACAGGCTAAATGGAGCCCAGATCTTCACAAAGATAGATCTCAAATCTGGGTATTACCAGATCATGATTAATGAGCAAGATATCCCAAAGACAGCCATCAATACTCGCTATGGGCATTATGAATTTACTGTCATGCCGTTCGGATTAACTAATGCCCCAGCTACATTCAATCGCCTAATGCAAGACATCCTCAGAGAATACTTGGATGATTTTGTTCTAGTTTTCTTTGATGACATTCTGATTTACTCAAAGAATGCAGCTGACCATGAGACTCATGTAAGAAAAGTTCTTGAGATTCTAAGGAAGCACCAACTCTTTGCAAAAAAGAGCAAATGCACTTTCTTTGCCGACCATGTTGAATACTTGGGCTTTTTGGTATCCAAAGATGGAATTTCTCCAGATTTTGCAAAAGTCCAAGTAGTCATAGATTCGCCTGAACCAAAGACAGCGAAAGAAGTCAGAGGATTCTTGGGATTGACTGGTTGGTATAAAATTTTTATACCAAAGTATGCTCTCATATCGCCCCCCTGAGTAACCTTCTCAAAAAGAATACCCCATTTCAGTGGTCTGCCATGTGCCAGAGTGCTTTTGATAAGCTAAAGACCGCCTTGGTAACTAGTCCCGTTCTGAAGCTGCCAGATTCCTCTCTACCCTTTGAGGTAGTAACAGATGTAAGTGGTTTTGCCCTGGGAGGTGCACTCATGCAGGAAGGTCATGCAGTGGCCTATGAATCCCGAAAGCTCCGAACGCATGAGAGGAATTATGCTATCCACGACCTGGAATTACTTTTAGTAGTCTATGCCTTAAAGTAGTGGAGACATTACCTACTGGGAAAAAGATTCACTTTGATGACAGATCATCAGAGCTTAAAGTGGATCTTTACTCAGAAGGACCTCATTATGCGCCAAAGAAGGTGGATGCAGACCCTGCAGGAATTTGATTTTGAAATCAAGTACCGCCCAAGCAAAGAAAATGTGGTAGCAGATGCCCTCAGCAGAAAAGCTTCTTTGCTTGCAATTACTGTAGTATCAAATCCTTTGATTATTGAAGCAAGAGAGAAGATCATGCAGGATAGATTCTTTGGCCCTATTGCTACCCTACTTATGCAGAAAAGCAAAACTCCTCAAGAGTTGAATAGAGTTCAAGGGTACAGCCTCGATGATGGCATTATGTATTATAATTGTAGGCTATGCATTCCTAATGATGAGGGAACCAAGGATCAAATTATGAATGAAGCCCATGACAGCCTTATAGCAGGACATCCAGGTTTCATCAAAACCTACATGTCTGTAAAGAAAAGCTTCTTTTGGCCTGGTTTGAAAAAGGATGTACTGAATCATGTACATCAATGTCTAACATTCCAGAAAGTCAAAGCTGAAAGAGTAAAAATGCCTGAGAAGTTACATCCATTGGACATCCCCCAGATGAAGTGGGAATGTATCAGTATGGATTTTATTACTAGATTACCTTCAGTGCAATCAGGTTACAACTCCATTTTCGTGGTAGTTGACAGACTAACCAAAGTTGCCCATTTGATTCCAGTAAAAGAAACCTACACCGCAGTGGATGTGACCAGAGTGTTCCTCAAAGAAATCTTCAGATTGCATGGCCTACCCAGGAGAAGAGTAAGTGATCGAGATCCCAAGTTTACTTCAAGGTTTTGGACTGCATTTTTCGAAGCAGTGGGAACTTTCTTGGATCTCAGCACAGCTTATCACCCTAAGACCGATGGTCAAACTGAAAGGGTAAACCAAGTAATCGAAGATATACTTCGGTCATGCTGTGGTGGCAGGGAACCCAAGAAATGGCTAAGCTATCCGCACCTAGTCGAGTTCGTCTACAATGCTTCTTATCACCGAAGTATCGGGATGAGCCCTTTTAAAGCTCTGTATGGACAAGATTGCTTAACTCCATTAACTTGGTCCGACCCATTGATTAGGGTCGAGATACCTAGACAGATGCTTGACGACATGGAGCAGCAGATGTAGACAATTCGTAAAGATATAAAAGCTGCCCAGGATAGACAGAAGCAATATGCAGATAAGAAGAGGACAAATAGAGAATTCAAAGAAGCAGATATGGTCTTCATTCGAGTACGGCCCAAAAGAAGTTCTTTATCTCTTGGAGAAGTACAAGAAGTTATCTCTTGGAGAAGTACAAGAAGTTATCTTTCTAGATATTGTGGGCCATATCTGATTACAAAGAAAGTAGGTGACTTAGCCTACGAGCTTCTTCTACCCCCTCATTTCAAAGTTCATAATGTATTTCATGTAAGTCTTCTAAAGAAATATGTGCCAAGCCCAAATCATGTACTTGATGATGAAATCCTAACCTCTTCAACCCAAGGGCAGATGGAACTCCAACCTGAAGAAATTCTTGATGTTCGAGAAAAGATTCTCAGGAACAGAATTCTCATAGAATTATTGGTAAAATGGAAGTTCTATCCTTTTGGAGATGTCACCTGGAGAATGAAGCCGATCTGTTTTGCGGGATTATCTCTAGTTTGCGAGATGAGGGCATCTCGCGTTTTTCAAGTGGGAGAGAATGTAAGATTCCTCCCCAGCCTCTCAAGATGTCCAGCATCTTCCCCTGTAATCAAATCCCTCTTCAGAAATATAAAAGATCTTGTTTCTACTAGTTTTGGCCTAGAGAGAGAAAATCTTCTAGAGAGTGGTAATTCAATTTTTAAATATTTTTGGATAGAAAAATATCTCATCTTATTAAAATAAGTTCCCTTGAAACAGAAGTTCAAAAACATTTTCAAAAGGTGCATTAGAAATTAAGTATAATCTGTTCAAGAGGCATTATCTTGGGGGTCAAGATTTTTTTGAAATTTTAAATTAAGGTTCCTATGGACCAATAAGATTCATCCAAATGTAGGGAGGAGATAAATAGAAGAATAAAAGAAAAATCTCCCAAAAATGAGTAAATACTCACATAAGATGAAGAGTTGACTAAGGACAAGGTTAATAGTTAAAAAAGAGAGATATTTAGGTGAAATGATGCATTTTTGACACCTCAATATGGGGGAATTTCCCTCATGAAGGAGGTGCCTATTTCACATGCTTGAATGAGTTTTAAACTCCCAAATAATGAGATATTTTTATCTCTCCTCTCTCCTGTTTCAACTAGATCCAAAAAGTGAGCAAAACTGACCTAAAAATGGTCAAAAATTGACCAAACTAATCTGGAAAATTCTAGAATCAGTTGGCTTGGTTAGAAGCTCACCTTTTTCTATAAATAGAAGCCTTCCCCTTTGTTGAAACTCAATAGTGTTTTGCACTGTTACCTTGCCTCTCCCAAGTGCCAAAAATTGTGAATTTTACTCATAATTCATGTGTGGAAGGGTTTTTAATTTAAAAAAATTATGATATTTTCATCTCTCCTCTCTCCTAGATATCAAATAAAAAAGGAAGCCAAACTAGTCCAATATTGTCCAAATTGAGTCAAACTAAACCTGAAAAATTTTAGAACCCAGTTGGACTTGGTTAGTGGCCTCCCTCACTTATAAATAGAACCTCAATCATTTGTAATGGAATATTGGAGCTATACCATGCCAGTATTATATTAAAATAATCATATTTTCTATTATCCTTTAAATTTCTCTCTCTCTACAACAACTCTTGGAGTTTCTCTTCTCCTCTTGGTGGACCAATTGATTGGTTGGGGGCTTCACTCCAATTAGAGAATTAAGCCAAACTTGGAGGTAAAATCAAATTTTATGGTTTTTTCCAATTTATCTCAATGACTTTATTCTTCTCAAACCCTCTCAAGCTTGAGAAGCTTTCTAAATAATTGTTTTAATTTAAATCAAGCTTTCCCTTAAAGTCTTAATCTGGAAAATTCTAGAATCAGTTGGCTTGGTTAGAAGCTCACCTTTTTCTATAAATAGAAGCCTTCCCCTTTGTTGAAACTCAATAGTGTTTTGCACTGTTACCTTGCCTCTCCCAAGTGCCAAAAATTGTGAATTTTACTCATAATTCATGTGTGGAAGGGTTTTTAATTTAAAAAAATTATGATATTTTCATCTCTCCTCTCTCCTAGATATCAAATAAAAAAGGAAGCCAAACTAGTCCAATATTGTCCAAATTGAGTCAAACTAAACCTGAAAAATTTTAGAACCCAGTTGGACTTGGTTAGTGGCCTCCCTCACTTATAAATAGAACCTCAATCATTTGTAATGGAATATTGGAGCTATACCATGCCAGTATTATATTAAAATAATCATATTTTCTATTATCCTTTAAATTTCTCTCTCTCTTGGGAGCTTGGAGCTCTCTCTCTCTACAACAACTCTTGGAGTTTCTCTTCTCCTCTTGGTGGACCAATTGATTGGTTGGGGGCTTCACTCCAATTAGAGAATTAAGCCAAACTTGGAGGTAAAATCAAATTTTATGGTTTTTTTCAATTTATCTCATTGACTTTATTCTTCTCAAACCCTCTCAAGCTTGAGAAGCTTTCTAAATAATTGTTTTAATTTAAATCAAGCTTTCCCTTAAAGTCTTAATGCTTAATTAAGAGAAAGTTATTCTTTATGCTTATTTGTAATGTTTTCTTTAAGTAAATCTCTCTCTCTCTAAAAGAATAGCCATCTTTATGGCTAAATCTCTTGGAAAAGGATGCTTCTCAATGATAGTCTTTTAATTCAAAGCTAAACTCTAGGTTTGATAAGCTAGAGATTAAGAAAATGGTATTTTTATGATTTTATATTAACAAAATAATGATTATTTCTTTTAGATTATTTATAAGTAGTTAAAAACTACTTTGATTGATTCTAAATGAGAAATAGATTATCCTATCAATTTGCGAAAAGAGAAATAATGGAATTAGCTTAATCTAGTGGAATAATCATAATTAAGTTTATCATTATGGTTAAAATTATGATTTAAATTCATAGTTTGATTTTAAGCATAAAAGAGGAACTACTATCCTATTTTCATTAGAAGCTTTTGTTGGAATTAGGGTTGCAGGAAAGCACACAAAGCTTGGAGAAGAAGAAGCAAGAATGCACACAACACAAAGTGTATTAGATTGTGTCAATGTACATAGAATAATATGCGTATATACAAGCCGGGAGAAAAAACCTCCTAAAGAGGAAAAAAGTACCCCGGCGGCCCTAAGTGTGTTCACACATCATTGCCTATATATATGGTAACAAATCCCCCTTGGGAGTGATGGTGTGAATGAGAGCTGGCACTTATGTATAGGGAAGTGCCATGCCCGAAGTAGATCAGTCCACAAAGGGGAGCAAGCCCAAAGCTTTGCGGAAAGCTTCGAACTTCTCACGAGGAAGCGCCTTTGTGAAAAGATCGACGAGGTTGTCCTGTGTTGGCACATAGGCCAAGCTGATCTCTCCTGCTGAGAGTCTATCCGTGACATAGTGATAATGCACCTCAATGTGCTTTGTGCGAGCATGAAAAACTGGGTTTCTCACGACTGCCAATGCGCTCTGACTGTCAGTGTAGATAGAGGTGGCACTCTTGTCCAACACTCAAGTCAGCCACATAAGCCGTCTAAGCCACACACACTCAACCGTAGCTGTGAAAGCTGCCCTGTACTCAGCTTCACAAACTAGAAGTGGCCACAGTAGGTTGCTTCTTGCTCAACCAAGATATGCATGAGCTACCGAGCATGAAACAAAAACCACTTGTTGTGGACACTCTTGTGTCATAGCAACTAGCCCAATCTGAGTTCGAAAAAGCATGTAAATCTGGCTGGCAACGATCCCCCCTTGGGATAAAACAACCCAAGATGTATGGTTCCACTCAAGTAGCAAAAGATGCGTTTAACTGCCTTCCAATGCTGAGACCCTGGGCTATGCATAAACCTGCTCACCTGTGAGACTACAAACTGAATGTCCGACCTCATAATGCATACATAAATGAGGCTGATAGAGTGTGACATCAAAGTGATCTCCAGTATCATGAAGACTCAACTTCAAACTTGTCTCCATTGGAGTAGCAATAGGCTTGCAGTCCTCAAGGCCAAATCTCCGCAACAATGTCTCAATATACTTTGTCTGACACAAAGCAATACCTCCATCACACTGCTTAAATTGTATCCCCAAATAATGATGCAAATGCCCCAAATCTGACATCTCAAAAGAGGCATTCAAATTAGCCTTAAAATCAGTAATATGACTCTCATTTGGTCCTGTGGGCAGTATGTCATCGACATAGAGAGCAATGATTATGTACATCATCCACACATTTAGCATACAAAGTGCTTTCTGTTGGACTATTCTGAAAACCATGTGCAGTCAAATATGCATGTATCTTTTCATACCAAGCTTGTGGAGCTTGCTTTAAACTATATAAAGCCTTTTTCAACCTGCACACTTTGTTTTCTTGTCCTCTTTGAACAAAACCATGAGGCTACGATACATACACCTCCTCATGCAAATCTCCATTCAAGAACGCAGTCTTTATGTCCAACTGATGTACATTCCAACCATTATGAGCTGCCAATGCACAAATGCTACACAAATGGTAGTCATACGACAAGTGGGAGCAAAGGTCTCATCAAAATCAATGCCCTTTTCTTGAGCATAACCCTTTGTAACAACAAGTCTAGCCTTATAGCGATCAACACTGCCATTTGGCTTTCGTTTCAACTTAAAAACCCACTTACATCCAATAGACTTTTTACCAATAGGCAAATCACACAAAGACCATGTACCATTCTTCATTATAGCATCATATTCACTTTGCATTGCAGCCAACCAATTTTCTGATTTTTGTGCCTCATCAAATGAAAGAGGTTCTTCCTCTTCACACATACTAGACACAACCAAAGCATAACAATAAGAGGCATGTTGAAAACCTAAACGACTACGACTAGACATAGGTGTATCAATTTTACTATCATGCAAGGTTTGCACCAGTCATTTAGGCATACCTCTAGCCTGCTCATTTTTAGCCCTATCTTCATAAATTACATCCTGTAAATCTGCATCAGAAATAGGCTGATCTATGATGTCATTTGAAATGTGCATAGGCTGAATATTTGCCTCATTAGGACTTACATTTGAATTCCCACCTGTAAACAGAGGCAACAACGTATCAAATACATCCTGTGAGCTCACACCTGTCTCTTTGGTACATGATAACAAAGGCTGCACAACATCTTCCATAAAAACAACATCTCGACTAATCGAGATACGCTTTGACTGCGATGATACAATATGTAACCCTTGCTCTCAGCATTGTAACCAACAAAAATGCATTTGAGAGTCTTATCATCCAATTTTCTACGTTGTTGCACAGGCACTAAAGCATAGGCCAAGCAAGCAAAGACACGCAAGTGACCAATAGAAGGCTTCCTGCCATGCCAAGCTTCGTATGGAGTAACAGACTGCAAGGCCTTAGTGGGACACCTGTTGAGTATATATGCAGCACACATGATAGCCTTAAGCCAAAACGCATGTGGCAAAGCTTGGCTCTTAACCATACATCGTGCCATCTCCATAAGTGACCTATTTTTCCTTTCAGCAACACCATTTTACTAAGGGGTATACGGTACTGTACATTGGTGTTTTATCCCACGACTAGCCAGAAATGCATCAAACT
>NC_141060.1:43496717-43686717 GCF_041138505.1 Cibotium barometz
TTTGCGAGGGCAATTGATTTTATGTAAATTTGGAAGTTGGAAATGCAAAATGCTAACTTGGCTCATTTTTTGTTTTTGTTTTTCGAGCCGGGGTCAGAAGCGAGCAAGCTCGTTCTAAGACTCGAATAGAGAAATGCTTTTGACATTAGCTTCGTCGTCTCTAACTTGGCTCATCTACCTAAGGCGTGATGCGAACGATTTGGCGTGAGAGTGTGAAGCTCCTAAGTTAACACGGGCGTGTGAAAGGGCCCTTGAATATGGAAAGTGGGCCGGCGCCCGTTTGTGAAAGGAACGATGGCAATCCCTAACCCTAATACCGCAGCCCTAGTCTGCAAGGCTTTATATGCCGCTTGGCGATGGGAGCGGGGTCGTTGCAGCGATGTGCCTGTGATGATATTGCTAAACGCAGATCGGCCCAGTGGGCCGAGTGCTGATACATTTCTTTGTCACTACCGTTGAGGCACAAGCGCAACAAGCTCACAATTCAATTCCTGTTCGCTTTTGCCCTCCTTCGTCTTTTGCTTCCCTGCCCCGTGATGCTGCCGTGAATCTACTTCGAGCTTCCCCCCCCCTCCTCAGCCTCGAAATTTAAATCCTTCAGGTGGCTTCAGACCTTGCAGGGAAGGCCTCTTAGAAACTAGGGTTGCAGGGAAGAATTAGGGTTGCAAAAGAAGGCCACAGAAGACCACTGTTTTGAAGAACTCTTTAAATTGCAAGGTCAGGGTAGGCCTTCTAATTTCAGCCCTGCTTTCATCAGGTAAGGGATACTACCTTCTCTAGATAGGTTAACTAACGCGGGAAGTTTCCAAATTTCCTAATATGGACTTGGAAGCCAAAAAGATCTAGGGAAGGTACCCAGTACCACCTCAAAAGTCCACGCTTCATTGGATCCTGTCAAGATGGGTAGAAGCACAAGGATTCTGCAAAGAAAACCCCAAAAAATAGGTGCCAAAATAAAGAAATACATGCCTCATACCCCTGCAAATGCATGCTCCAATGTCAAATCCAAGTGGGTGTGGAGACCTAAAGCTATGCCTCCTACACACCAACTCCAAAGCCTAAGCACGAATGGAGAGTAGTGGCCTCCACCTCGAGTCATGTGCCGACACCACCTTTAGAAAAGTGGGAAAAGCCCATAGACTCCGAGAAACAACACCTTGCCCATATGCAATGGCCTACATGTCCCTGTTCCCATCAAAGAGAACTATGCACACACTTAAGTGGCACCGCCAAGCAACCCCAGGGATCAAAAGATCACCATGATCCCATGTGCCACACCACAACACCAACTCAGCTTTTTTATTTTATTCATTTATTTATTTATGGTTTTAATATTTTGTTTTCTTGTGCCCCACTGACTAGTAATTAAGCTTGTAATTTACATTCTCTTGATGTTCAAATACTAATTCTCATTGCTGGATCTTTTAAATTTTTATAAAAAAAGGGAAAAAACTCATCTTACCTGTGTCCTGCACTCTCTTGATGATGGAGTACCAGTTCTCCTAGCTATAAATTTAAAAAAAGGAAAAAAAACTCAACCTACATGTGCCCTATCACCTACGACCCCGAAGGGGGCACCCCCCTCGTTTCACTAAGTGGCATGGGGTGGTCTAGAAGGAATCAATGGCTAAAATGAGGCATCGCAATCGGGGATGCATTTCCATTATTAGATGCGTAAGTGAACTAAGAGTGAACTAAAGACACGATGAACTAAGAGTGAATTAAGACACGATGAACTAAGAGTGAACTATGTGCAACATTTTCTGGGGGCAACTCAGTAAATTTGGGATTGCACAAACTTTGAGGAAGATTGCACGTGAATACTTGATGTAAAAGGAGATTTCATAAAAGTGAGCCTAAAAGTTTACAAATAACTATCTTAGCTCACGATCACTATATTTTGACATATATAAGTGACATCAAAGTATAAAAAGGACTATGAGTAAACTAGAAGTTATCTAAGTAAGTAAACTATGAGTAAACTTGGAGTGAACTTGAATATTCTTGGCTACATAGTAAACTAGGAGTGAACTAGGAGTTTCCTAGTTATAGAGTAAACTAAGGGTGAGCTGATTAAATACACTAGGGGTTTTGGAAAGTATTATCATACACATGTTCTTACCTCACTTTCTTGTCACATTTAGTCACTCTCCTCTTGTTAGATTATAGATGGAGTGACTTGAAGACTTTGTGCTCTCAATGGTTGATTTAGATAATGGCACAAGCGCCCATGAAATTAGTGACCAATGAAGATCATTCGCAAGGCACCCTTCCAAGCTCAAAAGAGCTCATCAAACAAAGAATATTATCTCCCCTTAATCCAAATCTCTATGTTTCTAGCACATTCTACTCTTTTGATATAAAAAAAGTTACGACTCGATGAAGAGCACAATCCAAAGTAGCATTTCAATAACCTTAGAGGCTTTAAAGTCTTGTGACACTAGAGACATGCTTGATTTGAAGAGATGGAGGAAAATGAAAGACATTATTGATTTGAAGAGATGGAGGAAAATCAAAGACAATTTGTACTTGGAGAAAAATGATGATGGTTCCACGTATCTTTGCTGAATAAGCTCACCACGAAAGTTGAAGACCTTCTACATAGAGGAGTGGGAAAGCATTTTGCAAGAGTGTCATACAGTGGGGGATAGAACAACATGTCATCTAGAGATAGACGACACTCTTCAAAAAAATTAAGTCTACATGGTGTGTAGGCATCAGAAGGCATGAAATTCCTAGTACATATGTGAAGGGCCTTCTTAATGTTTGTGAATGCAAGAGATGGACCAAAAATCCCAAAGTATCCCACTGCCCTTCTCACGCATGAAAGAAGTGCAGATGTATCAAATATGGATCGAGGTTTGATGGATATCATGCTTGAGCACAAAGTGAGGCTAGTTATGGTTTGCTCAAGTAAGAACCATGGCCAATGCAAGACAATTCTTCGTTATGCGTGCCATAGAGGTGGGAAACCACATAGAACAGAAACTAAAAAGAGGCTTAGGAGGTCAAAGAAATATGATTGCCCTTTCAAGGTGAGAGTACAAATCTTTAAGGACACAAATGCTTCCATTTCCTTATTTCTGCTTCATGAAGGACATAGCCTTGGCACCCGTGAGGATTTATATCACTTGCCAATCCATCCAAATATAGTTGAGTACCGCATGGAAGACTTGTTTGATGTAGGTACCTCATGACATGTGGCAAAGATGTCTTTGTCAAAGTAAAGATTACATTATGAGCGATCTTCTCCCATTAATCAAGTTGTCTACAGGTTCTTTATGATTCAAAAGGAGATCTCAATGTTGTCTTACCGCACGAATACGAAATCAAGTTATGGTCTAAAAATATTTTAATGTATCTTATACCTAGTACATGCTTTGGTTAGTTGCAAATGAGATTGACATTTCTTTGCAGCTATAGGGAAGATCCCAAAAGATGATTAGACCTCCATGTGGCATGAGGCTTGCATGTTAAAGACATAAGACAAGGAATGCATTATATTCTTATTCCTCATAAATGGAAAGATTATGGTTAGTAGAATATACTAACATTTCTATTTTGCTAGGTGTGCTATTGCCAACCTTACAATCCTCTGGATGATAAGGATAAGCCTTTCATTATTATTATTAAAGATAAGTGAGATGGCAATGCAGTTTTCTTTGCATAATTCATGGGTTATCGATAGTACTTTCAAGACAAATGTATTTTGGCTTCCACTATATGCAGTTGTCTTGCCAAGCCAACATGGTATGGGTATACCTATTTGGTTTATGATGTGCACTAATGATCCTAATTCACTTTGAGTTCACTCTTAGTTCACCTTTAGGTTGCTCTTAGTTCACCACATATTCCCAGGCCTCTCTAGTTAACTTGTATTTGTCTTCTCTACCTATGTGTAAATGTATAGGAGACATTCCCATGCTTAACCTTTTTCACTCCTAGTTTACGCCTAGTTCACTTTGAGTTCACTCTTAGTTCAATTTTAGTTTACGCCTAGTTCACTTTGAGTTCACTCTTAGTTCACTTTGAGTTCAATTTTAATTTACACCTAGTTCACTTTGAGTTCACTCTTAGTTCAATTTTAGTGCACTCCCAGTTTAGTCGTAGTTCACTTCTTTGCCTTTGGCTATTAGATATTCATAGGGCTATTGTAGTTCACTTTTAGTTTACTTCTAGTTCACTCTTGGTTCACTACATATTCCTAGGCCTACTCTAGTTCTCTAGTTCACTAGTTCACTTCTATTTCTCTTCCCTTCCTATGTGTAAATGTATACTAGACATTCCCATGCCTATCCTTGTTCACTCCTAGTTTACTCCTAGTTCACTTTGAGTTCACTTTGAGTTCACTCATAGTTCACAGTTCTCAATCTCAGTCTTATCCTAGTTCATCCCTTCCTTTTGCCATGTTTTGCTAAGTCAGAATAAGAGTAACAAATTTAAAACACATTTGAAAGACGAATCGCTTGTAAAACAAATGTTGCAAAGTGACTAGACGAAGTATGTCCGTTCAAACAAAATGTTACATTTTACATACAAAATTATAAATGAGGTCCATGTTACATATTGCAATCCATTTGACCAAAAAGGTTTCATTTACATGCTCAACCAAAATGTTACATATTGCATCCATATGACTAAAAAGGTTTATTTTCGCTCAATCAAAATGTTACATGGAGCATCAATTCAACCCAAAAAGCTCATGGAACCAAAATGAGCAAGGAAAGCCTAAAAAGAATGATCTAGAAATTAAATGAAGGTGGATGTCGTCTCTTTTCCACGTTCATGGCATCCCTAGTCCATTTGAAAATTTCTTCCTTCAACCTTGGCACGTCATCATGCTTAAACCATGTCTTTGTTAGCTGCATACAAAACAAGAAGCCTTAGGACACCATATATAAATAGCATGATATAAATGTTGCTCCAAAACTTACCCAACTCTTTGATTTTTCCCCATATACACCTTCACTAAGACGCTTTATATATATCATAGTGTAGTAGCCACAATCAATGGCATTTAGTTGGTGTGGAACCTATACGTAGTAGCCACATTATGCGATACTCTAAAGTCTGAACTTGCAAGAGAAGATAATACTATGAATCTTTCTTGGATGTACCTCTGGCATCTCCATTGGTGCTAACGTCAATCTTGGGTTCCTCATGAAGTCTTTCAAATGGACATTTGAGCAATTTTGCGATATGATTTGAAGGGCACTACAACCACAATGAGGTAAAACATTGGAAAACCATAGACAAGACATTTCATATTGTAAATTCTCAACCTAAAAACATTTGTCTTACTGGTGCATAGTGAGAAGGTAGTGTTGAGGGTCAGATCTAGACAACGGATTGAAGTAGATCATGTCATGTTCTTCCCACGATAAGCATGTGATCTTTTTCGTGTGATTGTATACATCACAAAGAGAACCCAAAGGTCCCTTCAAAAGGAAACAACTCACATTGCATGAGAAGGATACTAAAGATTACATTAGTTGCACATAGTAACAAAAATCATAAACCATATATGTCAACAACCAGCAAGAATAAAAACAAGTGCTTGGTCATATCTATGCCCCCAAAATAGTTTTTGACTCCCAAGCTATCCTCAAAGACGTGACTTCAAAAAAAATTATACCATAAACTGTCAAGAAACCATACCTTGTCAAGAACACTTTTGACAATGTATTTTTCATCCACCTATGAGACAAACATTGAATAACTATCATTTAGACTTTAAATCACATCCCTATTCTGTTGAAAACATGGAAGAAACTAACTTCATGAAAAGAATCATGGTCCTTGTTGAGGCCTTATCATTCATAATAGCGTTGAGTAACGGCAAATCGACCTCGACAAATGAAGTAGAGCTTTGAGATCTAAAGTGAATGGATACGCCACCTTTGATTCTACTAAGAGATCATTTGAAACCAATCGTTACATGTATACGCACCTTTCTAGAATGGACCCTGTATAGTTTGTCGTAGATTCCAAGTAAGCCTCAAGGAGGGAGAGTTGCTAATTGTATCATAAGGCTTAGAGCCGATAGACTGTATCTAAAGATGAAGTAAAAAATGAGTAATAAGAAGTTTCTACTAGAAAAGAAATAAAAAAAATAGAAAGTAGTATAGCCAAACCTTCAGAGTTTTGTGCATTTGAGTTGATGGAGTGGAGTCTTTTTTTTGTGTGCCTAGTGAGGGCTCTATGGGAGTCCCCTCGTTGAACTTTATCATTTTTTCTTGCTTAGTGGGAGCTAGTAAAGGACCATGTTCATCAAATGTAGAGATGTTTCTCTACAAAAATAAAGCCAGGTAACTTTTTACTTCATTTGATTTGGAGAAGCACATGACCCCACGAGTGAGCATACTAGAGAAAAAAGGGACATGATTCACATACCCTAGTAGATGATTGGTTATGATTGTTATCATTACCATCAACCATTACTTGGACTCCCCGTGATTGACCACTTTGTGGAGAATGGTGTTTCTAGAGAAAAAAAACAAATTTGAAGAAAAAGACATAAGAAAAACATTCCCATTAATGTTTGTAAGTGTGACTTATGTGTATCTCGTATCTTGACATACACCCATTTTTCATTCACCATGTATTCATCCATTACCTCAACCAAAGCTCCTTTGAGAAACTCTTCTTTTGGTCCCTTTAAAAGCTTTTCGGAGTCGTCCATAGCACCCCATGTCTTGAGCAACTCTTTGATTTTCCCTTGTTCATACTTTTTTCTATTTCTCTCGAACTTGTATGCCATGTCGTTGAATTAAGCTCAAGATTGCTACTCGTATAGCGCAACGATCTCAAGCCACTTTTGTTGAGCACACCCGAGCAGGCGTCCGATTTTTTGACATGAAATGGACACTCGTAGAAGATGCTCCATCATTTCTTCCCTTTTCGAATAGCAAATGTTTTTTGTTTGACATTCCTCACTAGCTAGACAACGTCAAGTTTGCCTTCTATTCTCAAGTAGGATATCCTCATATGGGATGCCATCATTACTCATTATTCAGCTAACCTTAACCAAAGTGTGAGACAGAGCCAAAGAACCCACACTAAACCGAGAGAGAGAGAGAGAGAGAGAGAGAGAGAGAGAGAGAGAGAGAGAGAGAGAGAGAGAGAGAGAGAGAGTGAGAGTTGCTCTATGGAGAAGTGAACTACAATAGAATGCTCGATATGGAGGTAGAGTAGCTGATTTGCGTCCTAAAAAAACAAACACAAGGAAAGTCTTCATGGCCGATGGCATCCACACTCAGAAACTCACTACACATGGGTTCTACCTCATTTAATCCATCATTATTAGATTAGTTTGCCTAGGTTGGCCATGCCAAGGATGATGGCTCATGCTCTCCAAAGTCTGGCTATAACTCCAGAGTCCCTCAGGACCTTGAGGAGCAAGGGATGCCACTGCCAGATTTGTGGGCAAGCTTATGAAGAAGGTGGTCCACCGTGCCCACTTGTTCCAGCCTTTTTGGACTGCAGAAAAAAACCGCCTTCTGCTGAGACACGAACAGGGCCTTGTCCTTGGCCTTGTCATGTAGCCAGGATGGTGCTATCATTGAGGAAGTGGTGCTAATGGTGATGCCTCAACTTGGACTGAGATACCACAAGTCTTACTTCAACAAGTTTAAGAGAAAATGGACCCTTCTCTTCACCTTTCTTGTGCATCCCTTCTTGTCTTTGGTGGTTGCCACTTTGTTGTGCACCTCACGGGAAAGAGTGCTGGGTCTTTATCTAATTCTTTGCAAATGCACCACTTTGTTAACATCCTCACTCTCCTTTTTGGCAACGACAATTTCACCCTCAATTAACTCTGCTGCTTATTTTGGCTCCCCACTTAGTGAGTTGAGCTGCTCCCCACACGGAGAGTAGAGCTTGTCTAGCTAGGATTGTTTGCACTTAGTGATTTGAGCTGCTCCCCACGGATGGTAGAGCTTCTCTAGCTGGGATTGTTTGCAAAAGTACATTACTAGTTTAGCCTAATTGTTTGCCACTAAACCACTTGCAAACCAAAAGAAAATCTTGATACCGCTAAACCCAAATTTGCGTCCGCTTAAAGCCATACTCTTACAGGTTTTCGGTGTGCATTCACCCTCCTTCACTCACATCCTTTTGTCATCGGCACTTAGGAACTTAGACCCGTCTAATCCTTCCTACCTTGTGGTCCATCCCATCCATGCACCCATGCCTTCCGTAAATAGTGTCTTATGTTCGCATCCGTACCTTATCAAGGCACTCCAACACTAGATCCCATCCTTGTTGCATCATCCATGCTCCATGCCAACGCTTGGCATACTTGCCTTCAATCCAATTGTCTTGACGTATCTTGACTTCTTCCTCACTTCTTCATTGATTCACGTTCTTATTGAGTCCAGTCCTCTTCCTATCCATGACTCACAATTCTAGTGTCTATACACTCACAAGGGCTACTAGTTCTCCATTTGTGCATAGCATGCTCGGACTTCGTGAGAAGATGTCCACTGGAGAATCCTCCATTCTATATCCTTTCACCATCGACACTTAGGAACTTAGACCTGTCTACTCCTTCCTACCTTGTGGTCCATCAAGCACCCATCCACACACCCATGCCTTCCGCCAGCCTTATGTTCTCCGTACCCTATCAAGGCACTTTGACACCGAATCCTATCCTTGCACGCATCATCCATGCCCCATGCTAACACTTGGCATACCTACCTTCGATTTAGTTATCTTGCCTTGTCTTTACTTCTTCATTGAGTCTCATTCTTGTTGAGTCCAACCCGCTTCCCATTCATGACTCACAATTCTGGCATCTGCATACTCACAAGGTCTACTAGTTCTCCATCTGTACATGGCATACTTGGACTTGGTGAAGACGCCCACCAGAGAATCCTCCATCTTACCCAATCAAATGGGCATTCCAATCTTGATCCATGGAGCCATTGGATCCATGCACCCAAACAAAGATCTTCACACAAAGCAGTGACTCAATCCACCACACTCTACATCTCCCTCCAAGGCACCCAGCTCGCCTATATACATGCTTATCAAGCATGGTACAGATGCCCAAAGGATCAAAGAAATGTTGCATGCCCAAGGTTAGAAGTGTTCGACATTCTAACATTTCACCCCCAAGCCGCGGACGCTCTATAATGCTTCCCTTCTATCCGCCAATATTGTCATGCTTCCACCATTTTCTCAAAAAGATGCTCAAGAAGCACCGAGATCCATTCGGTCATGTCTGACAAGCCACATGTAGTTCGTGGTTTACCACCACGAAATGGACCAGACTACATGTCCTTCGTTCTTCCATTCTTTAGAGGTGGTGAAGGAGCAACATTATCAAATTGAGTACACTCACTATCAGTTGCATTGGGAGGATTGCAGTTGTACCTTAGAAGCAATTTTTTTGGAGCATGCCATACTATCGTAGGACTCACAAGTAAAGAAAATGAATTGAAGTGAACTATGACTATCCTTCACACTTTTTATACACAAGTATGGTAATAGATGAGATAAAGAGATAAGATAGCTACTATTCATGATAAGAGGATAGAAGTTATCAACCACCCCCCATCAAGTCTAAAAAATCTTAAAAAACTTTAAAAACCAGCACCAACTCTTGGGTCAGGAGATGTGAGAGCCGTGAAAATGTGAGTCAACACACGTAAGCCTAGAGACATGAGCTGTAAGCCACGCATTTGTCTTCTTGTTTTTTATTTTTTTAAAAACTTTATTTGAACTAGAGCATTCTAGTTTCTTGTCTTAGAAAGGAAAAACCCTTGTTTCTTGGTGATTTACATGATTTTAAAGCTAAGGAATAGCTTATCAATTGTGATTAGGTAGAATCCACTCCAAAAAACATAAGCATTGAGGTCCATTAGATGTGGATTATTGTGGGTTTATGTTCATGCATTTTATTATTTTTCATGCATTGTTTGAATTGGTATCTAAGAACCATGTAAAACAACCAAAAAACACTTACCTACATGCATAACCACCATTAACTAGGATTAAGATCCTTAATCACTATCTCATTAAGTCCAAAGAATCTCAAAAAACTCAAAAAACTAGGCCAAACCACCTCTCGTGCTAGGAAACATGGGTCCATAGTCCCGTTAAAAAGGCGCGAGTAAAATACGCGAGTCAACACATGTGTGTGGGAGACGTGAGCCGTGAGTCTAGAGATGTAAACCGTGAGTCTAGACGCATGAGCTATGAGTCCGAAAAAAAAAGGCAGTAATGATGTCAGGACCTTTATAACACTTGGAAAAGGAACTCTAATTCTCAATTAAAAAAATTAGAGCATAACATATACTTGCACAAATTAAAACCATAAATCTTAATGAAGAAAATTAAATCAACAAAGAGAGATGGAGAATAGAGTAGAGATCACCATCGACACAAGATTGGGTTGAATCTCCCTTGGATGAGTGTGGTCCTTGTACCACTCAAGCTTATTTATATGTATTAGAAAAAGCTTGCTTTTCAAAAAGATAACTTCCAAAAACAAAGTACAAGTGATTTTGAGTGTTTGAGTATAAAAGCTCTACAAAACTATAGCAAGCTACAATTAAAAAGTCTTGGGTCTACTAAAAATATAAAATACTATTTGGTATATACAAAGGTATGAGGCATGAAAAAGCACACACTCACATGAGCACTAAGATCAAAAAATAAAAATAAAAATAAAAAATAAAACGACGACGACATAGCATTTGATGTTATAACTTTCAAGTCCAAAGGACACTCGTATATAAGGAGATGTATGTATATCATTGTAGGGCGTACAAATTGACTGTTTGTGGGGGCCGGCAAACCCTAACCCTAATACCGGAGCCCTAGTTTGCTGGCTTTTTATCTGAGGTGCCGGTCCCTGTCGACGACTTTCCATAGTAAGCTGTCGCTACTGTAACTCCGTCGTGGAGGCAGACGATTCCTGTCCTCTTTCGCTTCACGTTTGGCTTCTCTGCCCGTGATGGTGAAATAAAAACACTTCGAGGATCCGAAGGGACCCGTGATATCACCACTCTCCACTGAGGCAGCAAGCCGCAGGCTTTTTCCATCACGTGAGTTTTGCATCTTCTGCTTCTTCCTGGTTTCTTCTTGCTTGCTAGGCTTGTTCTGCGCCTCTGATTGGGCGTTTTCTGGATCGTATGCTTGCCTTTTTTTTAGCGTTGTTGTTTAATGGCGTGGTCTTGGAGAGTATCTGACTCTGAGATTTGTAGAGAACTTCATTATCATCTCTTCTCTACTACAGTATCTTAAGGAAGAGTTTCACAAAGCTGTCATGTTGCAAGAATTTGGAGCTTCCAATAAGGTAGGAGGAGGTTTGGGTAGCATTTGATTCTGGAACCCTCGAAAGATGTGCTAATATGCACTGGCTCCTCCCAACTAGTGAATTTAAATTAATGTGATAGGTCTTAGATTTTGAGCATGTCACATTATCTTATATATTGACATATTACATCTTGTGACATTTATGAGACCAGCAAATGATGTAGGTAAATCGAGAGTGTCCATTTATTCTCAAACCACCTTCTTAACAAAAGTATGTCAAGGTGCATATTCTTGATAGGGGTGCTTGAGATGATTTTATCAACACAATATGGAATATACTATCTACTAGTGAGGGTCTTTGCAAATGACCGAAACAGATCTTTCAAAATCCATCTTCAAGTTTACACTTGAGAGCCAAAAATGGCGGAGTTAGTGTAGCCAAAATTCATCTCCAAGAAGTTATTGAGCCTAGAATGAAGTACTCTAGCCAACATTACCTTCTCATGAACTATCATCACAACTTCTAGTTTTACACACCTTTTTCCAAGCTAAAATAATAGTGATCTCTTTCGAAAGAAGGATCTAGAGTGTCATGTTCTAAAATCCATATGACCGATTAAAAAGCTTAAACATGCAAGTAATATCATATTTATGATCTATCTTAGCATGAAAAGGAAGTAGCACACATGTAAAAGTAAAGTTTAAAAGAACACTTATGAGCCTAAAATAATTCTTTTGTCCACCTTTACTTCTCTACATGATCACTAGTCATCTTGGACTTAAGCAACAATCTAAAAGTTAATTACGCGTTCACTTAAGAAACTATCTCAAAAATAAGTATGCTTCATACTTATTATCTGAGAAAATAAATGCTTCATACTTATTATCTGAGAAAATAAATGCAACATCCAGGTCAGATAAAATGCACTACCCATCTATGAACTAAAAAGAACTTTGATCAAATCTTATATTACATCTACATGTGTGAAAGAGTGTGTGCACACATTGTCAAAATCTTCTTCCTATCAGCTTGTGCATGTGAGATTAACTTGATGTGGTCTTATTACTAAAGCAAAGAACTCTATGTATGTCACCAAGTTGAGAGTGATCTAGAAACCACTTAGTTAAAGTCAACATTGAAGATGTCATTTGTCATAATTTGAATGCACACTAGAAAACTATCATTTTTACACCTCTAATGTTTATCCTATTATGAAAAAATATCCACTAAGGTTATTTCGACGAATATAAATGGGTGTTGTAGCTTGTACATCATAGTGGACTTTGATCTTGCACTTCATTTGTCACCTTATGCTAAGAATAGTTTAAGACCGGGCCTTTTGTAAAACTATTACTCTTCTTGTAAATAGAGCAAGAACATTATTTCTTTTCAACTTAGATGTGGGCACAAGTTGATATAGCTATTCAAAGACGCTCCATTGGATCACTTTACTAAAGATATTTATGATATCTGTGATAATTGTAACTCTTGGCTAATGTTTTGGTTGTAGCTCGAAGGCCTAACCTCACTTAGCCCAACACTCAACCAATCAAAGCGAAGGTAACACTCCTAGTAAACCACATGCATGTGTGTGCACGTTTGGGTGCAAGTATGTGTGTGAGCAAACGTTTGTGTATGAGAGAGAGAGAGAGAGAGAGAGTTTTAATTTACAGAATAATGTTGGCACATGAATATAAATTATAAAGGTGATTAAATAAATTACCAACGAAATTTATTTGTATTCAACACAATAAATTCATTTTTCTATGTAGGAAAGTATTCTCTATATTTGGAATTTGATGGTTAAAAATACACAACTCTATATTCTCCATATGGAAAGTTTTCAATTACCTAGATAATGTTGGAATTAGGGTTGCAGGAAAGCACACAAAGCTTGGAGAAGAAGAAGCAAGAATGCACACAACACAAAGTGTATTAGATTGTGTCAATGTACAAAAGATAAGTTAGCCCTAAAAGGATGGGCGTATATACAAGCTGGGGGAAAAAACTTCCTAAAGAGGAAAAAAGTGCCTCGGCGGTCCTAAGTGTGTTCACACACATCATTGCCTATATATATATGGCAACAAATCCCCCCTGGGAGTGATGGTGTGAACGAGAGCTGGCACTCATGTATAGGGGAGTGCCATGCCCGAAGTAGATCAGTCCACAAAGGGGAGCAAGCCCAAAGCTTTGCGGAAAGCTTCGAACTTCTCACGAGGAAGCGCCTTTGTGAAAAGATCTCGCAACTGCCAATGCACTCTGATTGTCAGTGAAGATAGAGGTAGCAGACTCCTGTCCAACACCCAAGTCAGCCATAAGCCGTCTGAGCCACACACACTCAACCGTAGCTGTGAAAGCTGCCCTGTACTCAGCTTCACAACTAGAAGTGGCCACAGTAGGTTGCTTCTTGCTCAACCAAGATATGCATGAGCTACCGAGCATGAAACAAAAACCACTTGTGGACACTCTTGTGTCATAGCAACCAGCCCAATCTGAGTCCAAAAAAGCATGTAAATCTGGCGGCAACGATCCCCCCTTGGGATAAAACAACCCAAGATGTATGGTGCCACTCAAGTAGCGAAAGATGTGTTTAACTGCCTTCCAATGCTGAGACCTTGGACTATGCATAAACCTGCTCACCTGTGAGACTGCAAACTGAATGTCCGGCCTCGTAATGCATACATAAATGAGGCAACCAACAGCTGTCTGATAGAGTGTGACATTAAAGTGATCTCCAGCATCATGAAGACTCAACTTCAAACCTATCTCCATTGGAGTAGCAATAGGCTTGCAGTCTTTAAGGCCAAATCTTCGCAACAATGTCTCAATATACTTTGTCTGACACAAAGCAATACCTCCATCACACTGCTTAAATTGTATCCCCAAATAATGATGCAAATGCTCCAAATCTAACATCTCAAAAGAGGCATTCAAATCAGTCTTAAAATCAGCAATATGACTTTCATTTGGTCCTGTGAGCAGCATGTCATCGACATAGAGAGCAATGATTAGATGTATATCATCCACACATTTAACATATAAAGTGCCTTCTGTTGGACTATTCTGAAAACCATGTGTAGTCAAATATGCATGTATCTTTTCATACCAAGCTCGTGGAGCTTGCTTTAAACCATATAAAGCCTTTTTCAACCTGCACACTTTGTTTTCCTGCCCTCTTTGAACAAAACCACGAGGCTGCGATACATACACCTCCTCATGCAAATCTCCATTCAAGAACGCAGTCTTTATGTCCAACTGATGTACATTCCAACCATTATGAGCTGCCAATGCACAAATGCTACAAATGGTAGTCATACGACAAGTAGGAGTAAAGGTCTCATCAAAATCAATGCCCTTTTCTTGAGCATAACCCTTTGCAACAAGTCTAGTCTTATAGCGATTAACACTGCCATCTGGCTTTCGTTTCAACTTAAAAATCCACTTACATCCAATGGCTTTTTTACCAATAGGCAAATCACACAAAGACCATGTACCATTCTTGATTATAGCATCATATTCACTTTGCATTGCAGCCAACCAATTTTTTGATTTTTGTGCCTCATCAAATGAAAGAGGTTCTTCCTCTTTACACATACTAGACTCAGCCAAAGCCTAACAATCTGATGCATAAGAGGCATGCTGAAAACCTGAACGAGTACGACTAGATATAGGTGCATCAATTTTACTATCACGCAAGGTTTGCACCAGCCATTTAGGCATACCTCTAGCCTGCTCATTTTTAGCCCTATCCTCAGAAATTACATCCTGTAAATCTGCATTAGAAATAGGCTGATCTATGATGTCGTTTGAAATCTGCATAGGCTGAATATTTGCCTCATTAGGACTTACATTTGAATTCCCACCTGTAAACAGAGGCAACAATGTATCAAATACATCCCGTGAGCTCACACCTGTCTCTTTGGTACATGATAACAAAGGCTGGACAGCATCTTCCACAAAAACAACATCTCGACTAATCAAGATACGCTTTGACTACGGACGATACAATCTGTAACCCTTGCTCTCAGCACTGTAACCAACAAAAATGCATTTAACAACCTTATCATCCAATTTTCTGCGTTGTTGCACAGGAACTAAAGCATAGGCCAAGCAACCAAAGACACGCAAGTGACCAATAGAAGGCTTCCTGCCATGCCAAGCTTCATATGGAGTAATAGACTGCAAGGCCTTAGTGGGACACCTGTTGAGTACATATGCAGCACACATGACAGCCTCAAGCCAAAACGCATGTGGCAAAGCTTGGCTCTTGACCATACATCGTGCCATCTCCATAAGTGACCTGTTTTTCCTCTCAACAATACCATTTTGCTGAGGGGTATACGGCACTGTACATTGGTGTTTTATCCCACGACTAGCCAGAAATGCATCAAACTCTTTAGACAAGTACTCCCCCCTCGATCAGAACGGAGGGTGCCCATAGTACAATTGGATACATTTTCAACCATTAGAAAAAACTGTTTGAAGCACAAAAACACTTCGGACTTTGCCTTCAGTGGATATACCCATGCATGCCTCGAGTAATCATCAATGAAAGTCACGAAGTACAAGTGTTTACCAAATGACGGAGTGTGCATAGGCCCACATACATCACTATGTACAAGTTGCAATTTGCGAGTGGCCCGCACAGAACCATCCTTTGGAAACGTAGAACGCTGCATTTTGCCCAAAATACAGCCTTCACAAACATGCTTCAATGGTGCCTCAAGAGGGGGCAATGAAGCAACCATATCAAATTTCTGCAAACGCAGCAAACTAGCAAAGTTCATATGACCAAAACGAGCATGCCATAGTTTTGCATCTGAAACTGCCTTTTCATCAGAAACTGCATTTGCTGAATCTTCCACACACTTGTCATAAGAATTGAGTCTATACAACCCACGAAACAAGGTGCCAGATGCAATAATCGTATCACCAAAAGTCAAATCATGAACAGTACATCTGTCATCCACAAATTTGACTACAAATCCAAGTCTAGCAAGCGCAGAGACAGACAATAGATTCTTCTTTATCCCTGGCACATACAAAGCATCTGAAAGTGTGAAAGCGCTGCCATTTGCAGCAGTAAGCATAATTTTACCAACGCCCTTCCACTGGGTAAGAAGCATTATTGGCACATGTGACAGTATTCCCATTAGAGACAGCCTCAAGACAAGTGAACATATCACGATGCGAGGTAATGTGCTTTGTAGCACCACTGTCAAAATACCATACATTAGAGTCAACAGAAACTGCCAAACATGCATCATGTACAGATGGGTCATACTGGCAATACACGCTAAACGACCATTCTGTATCATGCACAACATTTGCAGAATCTGCATTTGTAGAAGCATCCGCTATTGTGGCTGCATTTGACTCTTTCTTCTTTGCCTCTTTAGCCTTTAGCTTAGGGCAATTCTTAATGACATGATCATTTGCCTTACAATAGAGTTGCACCTGGTCTTTTTCTTGCCTTTATCAAGAGCCTTCTCAGACTTATTGTTGCTACCTGTGGAAGGAGAAGAAGTTGCAGACCTACTAATAGGAGAAGAAACAATGGAAGGGGCTGCCTTACCACTTCTTCTCTGCTGCTGAGCAGCAATAAATGCTTGATCAACTGCACGCTGCTTGGCCCTGTTTTACCTGGACTGCGCTTCTTGCAAGAGCTTGTTGACTAAAGTATCATACTTGACAGCATCAGGTCTGTCCTCATTAAGAAGTCTCCACGTGGAAGCAAAAGTCTGATATGTCTCAGCAGGTAAAGCATCAAGAACAGTCTGCACAAGAGAATGATCAGAAATAATCTCACCTGCAGAAATCAACTGTTCTTTAAGATCTTTAATCTTAGTAAAAAAAACATTCATGTCATCATCTTCTTGCATAATCGTCAATTCTAGCTCTTTACGCAGGTAAGCGATTTTTGCCTCGTTACGACCTGCATACAAACCAGCTAGAATATCCCAAGCCTGTTTTGCTGTTTTAGCTGAACGAATATGTGGGGTGATGTTATGTTTGACAGAAAGTGCAATCAAGGCATGAGCCTGCGCATCTTTACTATCCCAACGAGCTTGTTCAGCAGTGGGTAAAACAGCAGCAACAGTAGAGCTGCTAGAACCTGCAACATCCTCAGCAGATCCTACATCCACAGAACCTGGACGTACATCCATACCCTGCATAATGTTCCACACTCCTTTTGCAACCAAAACATGCTGCATCATGTATGCCCAAAAGTGGGTAGTTGCTGTCTCCATCCAATTTGTCATCAGCAGATAACATGCGAAATACATCATTGCTGTTATCAGCCATGGTCACTGACTGAAACTGATGCAAAAGCTACATGTAATGAAGCAAAGACTGAACAGAAAACAACTCGTGCTATGTAGCACGGTCCATAATAGAGTACGTATGCCTATTTTGCAGAAAACTGCACTGTCAAAATTTCTGCAGAAAATGACGAAAACACCTATGCAGAACTTGAAATGCAAAAACGGAGCCCGAAACGACCTCAGATGCGATTTCTGAGAACGCCCAGCCCTACGGGCTAATTTGTAGAGTATAGGGACTTGGAAGTGCTCGTGAAAGCTCACCTCAATCGGAGAACGTGAGTCGGAGGGTGCTGGCGGCATAGCCCTGGGAGCCGATGTCTGCTCTGATACCAATTGTTGGAATTAGGGTTGCAAGAAAGCACACAAAGCTTGGAGAAGAAGAAGCAAGAATGCACACAACACAAAGTGTATTAGATTGTGTCAATGTACAAAAGATAAGTTAGCCCTAGAAGGATGGGCGTATATACAAGCCGGGGGAAAAAACCTCCTAAAGAGGGAAAAAGTGCCCCGGCGGTCCTAAGTGTGTTCACACACATCACTGCCTATATATATATGGCAATAGATAATGAATCTTAGCTAGACTTTGAAATTCCCTAGATAGGGAGTAATATTCTAGACTTTGAGATTACGTATATAACAACCAATATTTCTTAGATATAAGATTGAGTACCTAAGAAATTTAATTTTCCAGATATATAAGATTGAAAACGTAGTAAATTTAATCCACTAGTTCAATATATGAAATCTCTTTGTTGACAACTAAGAAATCTCTAAAATTTTCATATATAATTAGAGATTACCTACGCATGGAATAATTAAAAGTCATTGATAATGGTTTAACAGAGTTTGTGATTAATAGCTTCTCAGGTGGCTATTGTGTTTAGGTCGGGTAGACATAGGTTGAAGATAATCAACTAGTTACTCGCTCAATACTCTTTTAGCTGACACCACGAGAAGCTAGTGCCAAAATATTAGGAGTGGTGTCAATATCATGATTCTACTATAGCAAGCTACAATTAAAAAGTCTTGGGTCTACCAAAAGTATAAAATACTATTTGGTATATACAACGGTATGAGGCATTAGCCTTACAAAAATATTAATGTCTAAATATGAAACCATAAAGGTGTTCACATGTCTTCCAAAATATCTCGTAGTGGTCCAACACATGTTCTACCCACGATTAACACATAAATCATCACTCAATCATCACCTACGTCAAAAATAATATTAGTTAGTGAATATAGTTGATTAAACACATTAATCCTTACCATATCATACCAGTGCCGCACACAATTGATTAAGCACATTAATCCTGGTAATTGATATAAATAAATGGTATATCCAAATAAAATATCTTGAAATAAGTTAATGGGCATGAATCAAGTAGGAGGTGAAAGAATGTAGATAGTCACCTCAGAGTTAAGTAGGTTCATACAGATAAATGAAGAGCTCAAATGAAGAGGATTGCTTTGCCAACATAGCCATATGAATAAACCTAAGCAAAAGTTTTTTTTTTTGTTATATAGCAAATCATAGATATGAAGGAGATTAAATTGTAAAGGTAGTGCACAAGGCACTAAGGTTCATATTCTAAAAGAAAGTCCAAATTTGAAGCAAGCTATTATTGACTCCATGGCTCTATTTTTGGAATAAAAAGACATGAATACTCTAGATGGGGAGGGGAGTCACCATTTGGCGGGGGTGGACTGAACTGAATGATGTGTCGTGAGTTTTCTTCTTTGTTTTTGCACATGGAACTCTATTAGTTGATTATGTTTGCAAGTCGAGTCTCGTCACAACTATTGTTGGGACTTGTGATTTCCAAAAACATAATAGAAATAGAAAGTAAAAAGATTGCGGTTCTTTTGTTGCCACCTTGTGGGATAGATAGACTTTTACGTGAGGTATAGAAGGTATAATGCTAATATTGATGCTCCACTAGTTGAGTTATAAAGAAACGATAATGCATACAATGTACGAGGAATGCTTGATTACATTTGAGGAGTAATGTGTTGTGAAGCTCTAGTAAATGTAACGTGAAGGCCATGCTTTGGTGCTACCAAATTGGAACAAGGAGTTTCAAGAACATTTTGGCAAGTTGAGCATCACGGTTTCATGTATGGGCTTAGCTTCACATTCAGAAGGCATCATAATCCCTACAATTCGAGCTTGTGGATGCTTGCTATGCTTGATTACCCACAATGGGAACACACTAACAACAAAAGTGGATTCAAAAGCATGGTTCAAACAAGAGAGCAATGCCGATATTATGCAAGATTAGTAGTAGTAGATGCAAAATTAGTAGTAGTAGATGCAAAATTAGTAGTAGTAGTGTTGGATGAGGAGCATGTTTAAAAATTATCAAGATGAAACTATAGATGCTTCGACTACATAGTTTTTTTTTGGGGGAAATATATATTATATTATGTAAGGGCTATTACATCATGAGCATCCTTTTCTCTCAGAAGCTTATAAATGCGGCGACTACGTAGCTGGTATATAACGAGATGTATGTAGGGCGTACAAATTGACTGTCCACCGCCCGCTTGTGAACGGATCCGGGTGCCGGCAAACCCTAACCCTAAAACAGTAGCCCTAGTTTGCTGGCTTCTTATATGAGGTGCCGGCCTCTGTCGTTACCGTATCTGCTTTGGGAGGCAGACAATTCCTGTCTTCTTCCGCTTCGTCTCTTCTCTGCCCGTGATGGTGAAATAAATATACTTCGAGGATCCGAAGGGACCCGTGATATCACCACTCTCCACTGAGGCAGGCCGCAGGCTTCTTCCATCACGTGAGTTTTGCATCTTCTGCTTCTTCGTGGTTTCTTCTTGCTTGCTAGGCTTGTTCTACGCCTCTGATTGGGCGTTTTCTGGATCGTATACCTGCCTTTTTTAGCGTTGTTGTTAAATGGCGTGGTCTTGGAGAGTGTCTGACTCTGAGATTTGTGAGTTGCGAGCAAGTGGTTTACTCTCTAATCTTCTAGTGGATTAGGGCTACAATAGGAGTGGAACTTCCTTGGATTACTGTCATGTGAACATATTACTACAGGCGTGGGCTTCTGTAACACCAGATGCTGCCATTCTTTTTCATTTGCTTGACCTTTTGATGCAGTCTTCTTTTGCCATAGACCTCAAGCTTACCATTAGAAGCTTTTGGACACTGTTTAATAGTGTAAAGCATCTACATATCCTCATTTGCTTACATAATGGCAAAATGTGGACATTTAAAAGCAACAAGTGTTTTTGCATTAAAGAGACAGAGGCTCCCTCTTGACTATAGTTAATCGGTGCTTGATACAAAATTGCGCACGGCCAGATGTTTTGTCTTCTCTGCTATCATGTTTGCTTTCAATGCCACACAACAGACAACGTTATGATTAGGGTAAGGGCCTTAGTGTTAAATCCTTTCCACATCCATGTGGGTTCTCCATGCCTTTCTAACTATCTATCTACAACCTTGATTGTTTTTGCCACAATCCCTCCTTCTATTGCCCAATCGGGCACCTTGAGGCCTTGTGAGTGCGTTTACTTGTTGAGTTACCCACCTTTTTATGAATGATGGTGTACACATGCGAGGCTGGTGTAGGAAGTTTTAACTCTCACCATTAAAGATCAACAAAAGTGGGCTAGGCACACATAGAATGGTGCATTTCTTACTTAGATATTTCTAGGTACACAATGCTCTACTCAGAAATCTCTTTTCTTGGTCCATAGGGGTTACTTTCACCTCAATTTATACTTGTGGCTTCTAACAAAAATGGACGAGCCATAAGGAAATACAAGGTACACAATGGTGTTTCCACTTAGAGACCTTCTCTTGGTTCATGGTGTTTATTTTCACCCTCCAACATGTACTTGTGGCTTCTACGATCACGAACTACTTGCTCAATCAAGATCAGTGTTAATGGTATTGGATGTCATGAAACCCTCTATAGTGCATTGGGGTTCATAATCATCTCTAGAGAGCTTTGCTTTGATTATTCCACAAATCTTATAATAAGCTCTTAGAACAAAGCTAGGATATATTCTTGGAGTCATTTTAAAAATAAGATCACAATCTTCTCTTGTAATCTCTTTATTTTCTTGTCCGAATCAATAAGAGTTATTATGAAATGAGAGGAATTTTTGTGACCATGCAACTTGTAGAACCTAAGATCATTGTGTGGTGGAAGCTTTCATAAAATCAACTAATTAATCTGAGGAGCATGAAGAAGTTGCTCTTCCTCTCATGTGAATAGAATCATTGATTAGTTCTTATCATCATCAAGTATTTATGTGTGATCTTATAGTTGTTGTAAAGGTCTTTTAAGTTTTATGAGATCTTCCAACCTTGATGTAACCATTTGGCCATGTTGGAAGGCTTGAAGATCTTGTAAAATTAGTTACGTAACAAGTTTTTTTGAAATTATATTAACTATTACATAAGTTATTTACATCTTAATTTTGAACCCAGGCTTTGGTAAGTTTATTAAAAGATTTACACATTAATCAAACGTGGCCAACTTGATCGTAGAAAACTTGATATTTTTAAAGTTATAACCATGGAAATTTGTTATCATGAATATAAACTGACATGATAGCTTGTAGATTCTGAGCATCTCACATCTTCATATAAATTGACATATTACATCTTGTGATGTTTATGAGACCATCAAATGATGTATGCAAACCGAAAGTGTTTTCATTTAGACTCAAATCGCCGTCTTAACAAAATAAATATACTATCTACTAGTGAAGGTGTTAGTAAGTGAACTAAACAATTCTTTCAAAATCGATCTCCAAGGTACTCTTGAGCATAGAATGAAAAAGCCAAAATTCTTCTCCAAGAAGTCATTGAGCTTAGAATGGAGCATTCTAGCCAACCTTACCTCCTCATGGACTTGCACATAGTTTTACACCTTTCCATCTTAACAACTTTTAGTTTTACACCTTTTTTCGAACTATAAATAATTTCAACAAAAGGATATAGAGTGCGATATTCTAAAATCTATCTAAGTGATTAAGAAATTAGTACATGCAAGCAATATCTTGTTTTTTACTTCCATCTTGGCACAAGATGGAAGTAGCACACAAGTAAATGTAAAGTGTAAATGTAGATTTGAAAAGAACCCTCATCTACATGTGTGTGTTTATTCAAACATTATCAAAATCTTCTTTCCATCATCTTGTGCGTGTGAGAGTATCTTGATGTGGTCTTATTACTAGAGCAAAGAACTCTTTGTGTGCCACCAAGTTGAGAGTGATCTAGAAACTACCAAGTTAAAGTCATCAATGAAGCATCTATTTGTTGTCGCATAATATGAATGTACACTAGCAAGCTATCATTTTTACATCTCTAATTTTTATCCTATCAAGAAAGAAAAACCACCAAGGTTATTTTGATGTATATAAATTAAAAAAAAGGAGTCTTAAAACTTGTGCATTGTAACAGCTATGATCTTGCACTTTATTTGTTGTCTTATTATAAAAATAACTTAAGATCGAGACTCTTGTAAAACTATAGCTCTTCTTGTTAATAGAGCAACAACATTATATCTTTTCAACTTGGATTTGGTCACAACTTGGTGTAGCTACTGAAAGTACACCATCGGATCTCTTTACCAAAGAGATATACATTGTCTATGATAGCTTTAACTCATGGTCAATGTTTTGGTTGTAGCTCAAAGGCCTAACCTCACTTAGTCAACCACTCAACCAATAAAAGTGAAGGTAACACTCACAATAACCTAGGAAATAAAGAAGAGCGTTCATGAGTTTCAATAGAGAATGCATTTACATTTTTCAAATGATGATTTTTGGCTTGAAAAAGACTGTGAAATCACATTTTGTAAATGCCGTTCTAAAATTTTCCTTGTTAATTATGAATGTACATATTTGGAGACTTTGATTTAGCTAATTATTATTATTTTGTTATGTAACTAAGTGGCTTATGTGCACCTAAAATAGCCATAATCATGGTCATAATCATGGTCATATCAAACATGTGACACACAATCGAGAGGGCAACAAGACCTATGAGGAGGCTCTTTTTTTCAAGATAAAAGCCTCCTCATAGGTCTTGTTGCCCTCTCGATTGTGTGTCACATGTTTGATCTTTGTTAAAATGACATCATATCATTAATATTTAAGATTGTGACAATCAAATGTTGCATTGCCAATAAGATCCATTCTCCAAAAATGTGCATTAGATTTTGGTATGAGCTTTTTCTAAGTTTCAATAACATACGTGAAAATGTCCTTACAAGTTGTCTTTATTACTTTCTTACTATTTTCATGCAACTTGGGTTCTTTTATATTTTTATATACTAGTACTTGTCAATGAACTTTCTACAAGAAAAAAACGTAGTCTCAAGCAAGTGTGAACATTCACATGTGTACTGTATTGTCACATATGTACTCTCAAGTTGCTTTTGTTTCTTGTAGAACTTAACATTGCCATGCAATCTAGATTCTTGGCAATTGTTCTCATCTCCAAGAAACTCGACTTCCATACAATCTAGGTTTTTGCTTATTGTTCTCATCTTCAAGAAACTCGATTTCCATGTAATTCATGCTCTTGCTTATTGTTCTCATCTTCAAGAAACTCAATTTCCATGTAATTCATGTTCTTGCTTATTGTTCTCATCTTCAAGCTTGTGAGCACTTCTTATGCTTTTGCATGGAATGAACATTCTAAAGCACTATTACAATCAAAAAGCAATAGTTTATATATTAGGAATTTGATGGTTAAAAAATACACAACTCTATATTATCCATATGGGAAACTTCCAATTACCTAGATAATGACTCTTATTTCCTAGCTAGACTTTGAAATTTCCTAGATAGGGACCAATATTCTAGACTTTGAGATTACGTAGATAACAACCAATATTTCCTAGTTACATAAGATTTAGTATTTAGGAAATTTTATTCCCTAGATATATAAGATTAAATACCTAGTAATATAAGATAGAGTACTTAGTAAATTTAATCCACTAGTTTAATATATGAAATCCCTCTTTAGACAACTAGGAAATTTCTAAATTTTCGTATATAATTAGAGATTCCCTACGTAGGGAACAATTAAAAGTCCTTGGTAATGGTTTAACAAAGTTTGCGAATCACTAGCTTCTTAGGTGGCTATTGTGTTTAGGTTGGTTTGACAGATTGACACCACTTTTTAAAAACTCATAGGAGTATAAAATGGCTTCTTTTAAAAATATGATAGTATGGACTAGAAATAAAATCCAAATTCTAATGGCAAAGAGCATGTATTATAAATTGAATCCAAATTTTGATGATCGTGTATACATATACATTAGCACAACTTTTTAAAGACTCGCAGAAGTATAAAATGGCTTCTTTGATTGATTTTTCAAAAATAAATTGTCATGTTTCAAAATTTTGACAATAAGCACTACAAATAAAATCCAAATTTTAATGGTCATTGGTATATATTTACACATTAACATAACTTTTTAAAAACTCACACGAGTATAAAACGATGTCTTTGACTCATTTTAAAAAAATAAAGTGTATATAGATCGATTTAAATACCAAAATTTGAGATATATTTTCTTTAAAGTTTAAGCCCAAAAGCTTCCATCTTGGATAGTCCAAAACCCTACACTCCCAGAGAGTCCAAAACCCTTTCTCTTTTTCCAACGAAGCTCTTTTTTGAAAACATGTGGACTCTTTTTCTTTAAAAAATGTGTTCAATTTTTTTTAAAAAATACCAAAGCTCTTTTCTTAGGGATATTGATAAGCATTAAGTTTTCCTTATTTCCAATTAGAAATGGCTCTTTTTGTGAAAAAAAAATGTTACTTTTTTCAAGGAAAAAATCTTCTCTCTTAGTATTGGATAGGCAAACTATTCACCAAGATGAGCATACTTCCTTGCACAAT
Source organism: Cibotium barometz (assembly GCF_041138505.1). Taxonomy (NCBI): domain Eukaryota; kingdom Viridiplantae; phylum Streptophyta; class Polypodiopsida; order Cyatheales; family Cibotiaceae; genus Cibotium; species Cibotium barometz. Next base: position 43,522,191 of record NC_141060.1, read on the forward strand.
AGAGATAGAAGAGAAGAGGAAAGAGACAACGTATGGCTCGGTTCGGGGACTAGCATTTAGCTAACGATAATGAGGGTTAACTCCTCGATGTGAAGCTGCTAGGGGCTCACTCAACCACCACCACTTGTGTCACTCAAGTGGGGCTTTCCTAAAGCTAGGTGAGAAACAATGAGAGAAGGAGCTATGGAGAGCTCAACTCCTGCTCAATGCCTTTGTGGGTGCAAGAGTGAAGGTGAGAGAGAGGAAGAAGAAGAAGAAGAAGAAGAGGCAAGCAAAGAGAACATCACCAACATGTACACACACACAATCAAGCAAGCGAGAATGCATGCACACGAGAGAGAGAGAGAGAGAGAGAGAGAGAGAGAGAGAGAGAGAGAGAGAGAAACTCAATTATGATAATGAGATTGTCTCTTTTCATATTTCATAAGTCACTTATATACGTGAGCTCTCTTTTCACAATGGCCGGCCATCCATTTAATAAGTGGGGGCCTAAAACTAGTTCTCCTAGCTCTATGTACACCTAGGCTTAAGCTCATGGCCGTCATTACACAAGTTGTAAGCTCGGTCATCATATATATCTTTTACATGTGAAGCACTTAGTGTGGTTTACATAGAAACGAGTTATATAAAGTGTAACTACGCTTTAAAATAATGTTATCCAGTGTGGTTAACATACCCCCTCCCTAATTCAAGTATGTCCTCAAAGCTGGCAAGATGAATTAATGGTAGTAGAGGGAGTAAGTGCAGGCAAAATTGTACCACGACTTTGGGTACTAGGTGGATTTTTGAAAGGCATTGCTCATCCAGAACGTCGTCTCCATCATGTCTTTGAATGGCTGGAGACACCAGATAGGCATCCACTGGATGCGCTCATAGTAGCCGAAGAGCTGCTTCAAGGTGGGGCCTTTGTTGAGGTCCAAGGCGAGGCCTTGAGTGCCTTCATGATAGTCCTGTCCCACTGGGGAAATGCCTCCAAAAGGGTGATGAAGAGGTTGAAGAAGCATATGGTGGCAATGATTGCGAGATCTAGCACCTAATCATATCTGAAAGCATGCATTTAAGTAACCATGCTTTCCTTTGTGCATGGGCTCTGGGGGACATAGGAGGGGTGAACCATGTAAAGTTGAATTGGAGTGTGGGGTTCTCCTTTTTCTCGGTGCGGAACAAGTCCAGGCCCAACAAGACGATGGATGGGAAGATAAGTTGGATTAATGCGGAGGTTTCAAGGTGCCTTACAGCACTCCATCCAAATATATGGCTTGAGAAGGAATGGTTGTCTCCAAATCGGCCACTTGCCCATTAGTTCGAATGTGAGAGGCTGAGTATCAGAGTGGGGCCTGATATAGCCTCTGTAATGCAGATGTTGGCGCTTCCATGTGTTGTGCTTGGCATCCAGTCCTTTAGCTTGGTGATGGGAGCCTCTTGGAGTTGTCACGGGGCTGAGCAAGATTTGTATGGCCTGTTCAAACTCTATGCGGTCCAAAGGATTGTGCTAGTTGAGTGGATTGATGGGGGGATTTCCACCTCCTCTTGCTCCCGTGGGGGTTGGGGTGGGATCTTGCCCTCCTCTAGGGGGTGGGTGAAGGGAGGTTGGTAGGGAGAGGTGGTTGAGGTGAAGGAGCTTTGGAGGAAGAGGGGGCGGTGCCGAGGGAGGCATCTAGGAAAGGAGGTGGATGTGCCGATGTAGAGGGAAGATCTTGGTGGGGGGGAGGGGGGGCATGGGCAGGCCTAATCCAAGATGGAGGGATGAAGGGGGTGATGGTGGTGTGGGTGAAGGAAGTGGCGAGAGAACTTGAGGAGGGGTTGTAGAAGGGGAGGGAAAAAGGGGCAAGGTGGCGGGTGAAGTGATGGAAGGAGGGAAGCTGGTCATAAGGATTTTTGCATGAAGGGTTGGGTGTTCAAAGGAGTGTTGGTGGGTACCACTCATTTTGGAAAAAGAGGGTGATGAGGAGGTTGAGGGATGGGCAAGGGAGTTTAATGATGAGGTAAGAGAGGGTGGATGAGGTGGGGGGATCGTCTTGATGAAGATGTGTTGGAGAAGGTTGAGGTGGAGAGTGTTCAACATCCATTAAAGCATTGATCTTTTGCACCATGGTGCTGGACTTTTGCCTCGTATTGTTGGTTGGGATTGGAGGGGCACGCTCTTCCACTGCCTATGCAACTGAGCATCTTTCTACGGCATCTTTTTGCTGGAGGGTTTTCTCGGCCACTTGTTCATAAGAGTCCAAGGAGGCGCGGATTCGATTGTAGCCATCCTCTGAAGTTAGGGCACAACAACGGAGGCCATGAGCTTCCTTCTAGGTGAGAAAGAGGGCATGGTTGTTGGTAGTTTGGGCATCCTCCCTAGCCACATGGAGTTGTTGTTGTTGCTGGAGCTGGGGTGATGGTGGCTAGGACGACAACGAGAGTATTCTCGCGATCCTCCAAGGATGTCTACAAGCGGGTGTTGGCGAGAAGAGCTGCCTGGAAGTCTTACTGGGTGGTTTGGAGCTCATCAGCTCTGGCCATGAGCATGGTCTGTTGGGTGGCTATAACTTGCTCGTGTTGCCACTGCATGTAGTTTGTCATAGACGTGACAAGCTCCCTACGTGGCACCAAAGATGTTAAGGATAACGTGCTACCTTGTACACCAGAGAGAAAGAAGAAAAGAAAGATGCATGCAAGAGCCGAGTCCAGAGAGTTACATTTGGCCAACCCTATGAGGGTTAACTCCTTGATGTGAAGCCTGTAAGATTCCTCCCCAGCCTCTCAAGATGTCCAGTATCTTTCCCTGTAGTCAAATCCCTCTTCAGAAATATAAAAGATCTTGTTTCTATCAGTTTTGGCCTAGAGAGAAAATCTTCTAGAGAGTGGTAATTCAGTTTTTAAATATTTTTAGATAGAAAAATATCTTCTTATTAAAATAAGTTTTCCTGAAACAGAAGTTTAAAAAGATTTCCAAAAGGTGCATTAGAAATTAAGTATAATCTATTCAAGAGACATTATCCTGGGAGTGAAGATTTTTTCAAAATTTTAAATTAAGGTTTCTATGGATCAATAAGATTCATCCAAATGTAGGGAGGAGATAAATAGAAGAATAAAAGAAATTTTTTTTAAAAATGAGTAAATACTCACATAAGATGAAGAGTTGACTAAGGTTAATAGTTAAAAAAGAGAGATATTTAGATGAAATGATGCATTTTTGACACCTCAGTATTATGGGAAGATTCTCCTCATGAAAGAGGCGCCTATTTCACATGCTTGAATGAGTTTTAAACTCCCAAATAATGAGATATTTTTTATCTCTCCTCTCTCTTGTTTTAACTAGATCCAAAAAGTGAGCAAAACTGACCTAAAAATGGTCAAAAATTGATCAAGCTGATCCGGAAAATTCTAGAATCGGTTTGCTTGGTTAGAAGCTCACTTTTTCTTATAAATAGAAGCCTTCCCCTTTGTTGAAACTCAATAGTATTTTTGCACTATTACCCTACCTCTCCCAAGTGTCAAAAACAATGAATTTTACTCATAATTCATTAGTTTTTGACCTTCCCTCTTCCAAAAGATTGGTGGCCACTCTTGTTTCCAAACAAGAGTAGAATCCTCAAACCATCAATCCAAAGGAAAGCTCTTAAATTATCAATGTAAGTTGAAGATTATTCTCTTTTCTATTCTTTTATGGTTTTTATAAATTTTTATGATTTTTATCTTCTCTAAATTAAAAATGATGTTATGCCTCATTGCAAAAAGGCATTCCCCTCTCTTCTCTAGTAAATCCAACCATTTTTTATCCTAGATGAATGATTAATGAATAAAATCAAGTTTTTCAAAATGTTTCTTTTAAATAAGTAGAAAAATGTTTACTTTAGAATGATTTAAAGATCTATATGTAATAGATCGAATAGGTTCTGATGAAACCTGGTACAAGGTTGGAGCAGGGGAGGCTCGATGGAAGACTTTGTAACTTGTCCAAAAAGTGGTCTCCATCATATCTTTGAAAGTTTGTAGGTGCCAAGAGGGCATCCACATAATACGCTTGCAGTAGCCGAAGATCTGCTTGTTGAGAGTGGGCCCTTTGTTGAGGTTGAAAAGCCAGACCTCGTGCGCCTTCAAAGTAATGGTTCCAGTCAGGAAATGTCTCTAGCAACATGATGATAAGATTGAAGAACCGAATGGTTGCGATCATGGCTGGGTCGGGGACTTGGTCATAATAGCGGATGAATTCGTGGAAGCGTCGGACCATACTGAATTAAGTGTGTAGGGATGCTGGGCTGACGAGGGAGCGAACCACGAAAAGTTGAACTTGAGTTTTGGGTTCTTCTTCTGCTCTTCATGGAAGACGTTCCATGTCCACCGTCGGCGAATCAGGAGGTAGTCGGTGCTAATAACCCTAAGTGCGCGAGGTGCATTACAGTACGTCTCCCATATGAATGGCTTGGCGACGAGGAAGGGCTGCCTCCAGGTTGTGGCTGATCGCCCATGAGTTCGAACGTTATGGGGCGAGCAGCAACGGGTGGCTGGTGGTATCTGCCTCGGCTCCTTGGGGGGTGATCACACTGCTATTGATGATGCTTCGCATCGAGGTACGGTCGCAAGACGTAGATGTCCATGCGGTCGGTAAGGTGGGTGACAGGCTCTTCCTGGAGTTGTCAACTGAGCAGGATTGCAATGGCCTGCTCAAACTCTGTGCGATCGAGGGGATCGGGCCAGTTGAGTGGGTTGAGCAGAGGGTCGACCTCCTCACATTCCAAGGGTAGTGGTGGGGGGATCTCCCCTTCTTCGAGGTTGGCAGTGGAGGGTTGTTGAGTTGGTGATGAGGGTGGAGGGGTTGTCGATGTTGAGGGTCATGTGGTGAGGCTGGCATCGAGGATAGGTGGGGATTTAGTGAAATCGGAGGGGAGATCATGGAACACAATGTGCATATGTAAGATTTCTCCCCAGCCTCTCAAGATGCCCATCATCTTCCCCTATAATCAAATCCCTCTTCAGAAATATAAAAGATCTTGTTTCTACCTGTTTTGGCCTAGAGAGAGAAAATATTCTAGAGAGATTATTTAGATTTTGAATATTTTTGGATGGAAAAATATCTTCTTATTAAAATAAGTTCCCCTGAAATAAAAGCTCAAAAAGATTTTCAGAAGGTGCATTAGAAATCAAGTATAATCTGTTCAAGAGGGCTTATCCTCCTAGGGATCCAGATTTTCAAAAAAAATTAAATTAAGGTTTTGAGGGGTCAATCAAATTCATCCAAATGTGTGGAGAAGATAAATAGAAGAAATAAAGAAAATCCCCCCCCCCAAAAAATGAGTAAATACTCACATAAGATGAAGAGTGGACTAAGGACCAAAGGAATTACTAAAAAAATAGATTTTTGACACCTCACAATGGGAATTCCTCCCTCATGAAGGAGGTGCCTACTTCACATGTGTGGTGGAGTTTAAAATTATAAAAAATTGAGATATTTCATCTCTCCTCTCTCCTAATTCAAGTCTAGTTCCAAAAAGTAAGCTAAACTGACCTAAAAATGGTCAAAAATTGACCAAACTGATCTAGAAAATTCTAGAATCAGTTTGCTTGGTTAGAAGCTCACTTTTTTCTTTAAATAGAAGCCTCCCCCTTTGTTGAAGCTTAATAGTGTTTTATGCACTGTTACTCTGCTTCTCCCAAGAGCCAAGAACTGTGAATTTCTTAATAATTCACTAGTTTTTGACCATTCTCTCTTCTAAAGAATTGGTGGCCACTCTTGTTGCAAACAAGAGTAGATCCCTCAAATCATCAAGCCAAAGGAAAGCTCCCAGAATTTCATGTAAGTAAGAAATCTTACTTTTTCTTATTCTTTTAATGGTTTTCTAAATTGTTTGTTATCTTAAAATGATAAACAGATGCTATGCCTTCTTGGAAAGGCTTTCCCCTCTCTCATTCTTAAAATCAGCCCTTCTTTATCCTAGTTAAGTGATCTAATTGTTGGAATTAAACTTTTCTTATTGTTTCTCTCTTAAAAGTGAAAATTGATTAGTTTAGAGTGCTTAAAACCAATTGGGGATAATTTTTAAGTAATTTTAAGTTAAGAAAATTTAAAAAATGGTCAGCCATACAAAGGAGATTATGGCAAAATTTTATAGAAATTGGTGAAATAAGTTTTATCTTTTATTATCCAAAAAGAGTAATCCCCACCAATTGTGTATTCTAAAAGTATAATTTTCATTTTATGCATAGAAAGATGCATAAAGAAATTTATTTTTATTTCAAAAGAGTTATTCTCATCATTTTTCATTTTATCCATAGAAAGATGCATAAAGAAATTTATTTTTATTTCAAAAGAGTTATTCTCATCAATTTTTATTTTATGCATAGAAAGATGCATAAAGAAATTTATTTTTATTTCAAAAGAGCTATTCTCATCAATTTTCATTTTATGCATAGAAAGATGCATAAAGAAATTTATTTTTATTTTAAAAGAGCTATTCTCATCAATTTTCATTTTATGCATAGAAAGATGCATAAAGAATTTATTTTTATTTCAAAAGAGTTATTCTCATCAATTTTGATTTTATGCATAGAATGATGCATAAAGAAATTTATTTTTATTTCAAAAGAGTTATTCTCATTAAAATTTAATTTATGCATAGAAAGATGCATAAAAGATTTATTTTTATTTCGAAAGTATTATTCTCCTTAATATTAAAATTATGCATAAATAGATGTGTAAAGAATATTTATAAAAAAAAATAAGCATTCTCTTGTATTCTAAGAATGGATGTGATGAGATGGGAGATGTGAATCAGATAGATGAGAATGAATAGAGAATAGATGTGATGAGATGGGAGATGTGAATCAGATAGATGAGAATGAATAGAGAATAGATGTGATGAAAATTAAAGTAATGAGAATGAGAGGTAGATAGATGTGATGATATGTGATGCGAATTAAATAGATGAGAATGAATTGATGGATAGATGTGATGAGAATAGATGTGATGAGAATGAGAGGCAAATAGATGTGATGAGATGGGATGCGAATCAGACAGATGGGAATGAATGGATGGATAGATGTGATGAGAATATGAGTGACGAGAATGTGAGGCGAATAGATGTGATAAGAAGTAATGTGAATTTGATAGATGGGAATGAATGGATGGATGGATGGATGGATGTGAATGTATGTGAAGAATAGAAGTGGATGTATGTTAAAGAATAGATGTGGATGTATGTGATAAGTATGGATGTGGATGTATGTGAAGGATGGATGTGGATGTATGTGAAAGAATGGATGTGGATGTATATGTGATAAGTATGGATGTGGATGTATGTGAAAGAATAGATGTGGATGTGTATGTGATAAGTATAGATGTGGATGTACGTGAAAGGATAGATGTGGATGTGTATGTGATAAGTATGGATGTGGATGTATGGGAGAATATATGTAAATATAAATGTGATGGATATGAACGAGAATTGAAGCGATGAGATGTGATGTAAATTAGATAGATATGAATGATAAGGGATGTGAATGAATGATATAGGATGTGAATGAATGTGATAGCATATGAATCGGGATGTGAATGAATGTGATAGAAAATGAATCGGGATGTGAATGAATGATAAGGGATATGAATGAATGATATAGGATGTGAATGAATGATAAGGTATGTGAATGGATGTGATGTGATGTGAATCGGGATGTGAATAAACGATAAGGGACATGAATGAATGTGTTAGCATGTGAATCAGGATGTGAATGAATGAGATGTGATGTGAAATGAATGTGATAAGATGCGATGTAAACTGGATAGATATTAATGTATGCGAAGTGATGAGATATATGGGTAGATGCAAGTAGGTGAGATCTAATGAGGATAAATGAGAAAAAAAGTGATGAGATAGATAAAGATGTGATTAGATGAGAATGGGAATGCTTATGAAATGAGGTGGATTGATGTGTGGATAATGTGGATTGATGTGCATGGATGTTTGGATGATGTGGATTGATGTGGATGGATGTATGGAAGATATGGATGGATGTGTGGATAATGTGGATTGATGTGGATGATGTGGATTGGTGTGTGTATGATGAGTGAATGATGTGGGTTGATGTGGATGAAGTGGATTGGTGTGTGTATGATGAGTGAATGATGTGGATTGATGTGGATGGATGTATGGATGAGGTGGAGATGTGCATGGATGTTTGAATGATGTGGATTGATGTGTGGATTGATGTGGATAGATGTATGGATGATGTGGATTGATGTGTGGATGATGCGATTGGATGTGATTTGATGTAGGAATGATGTGATGTGATAGGGATCGATGATGAAAATTAAATTGTGGTAAGATGAAAAAAAGATGTGGTCTAATGTGAAAGAATGCGGAGTGATGAGAAAAGATGAAAATATTATTGGAACTGTATTTGTTTGTGAAATATTGTTGGAACTGTATTTGTTTGTGAAATCTGTTTTTAAATGACTGTTTTATGTCAAGAATGCTGGGGAAGTATTTTGACCATCTTGTGAATGAGTTCGTGGAGACCTATCTGTTAAAGTTGCAACTACTGACGGAGAGTCATCGGAGGACGTTTCGCGTAGCAAGGTCGGCCGAGGTCTTGACCAACCTCGGTTTGATTAAATGATGTGCTTCCGGTACAGTGGGGATGAGGGACCAAGGAAGCAGCCTTTGAGTGAAGCGCTAGGTGACCTACAAAGGATCCTAGAGGGTGCTGACCATACGGTGCTCGGGTCTGGGTCACCGAAGATACCCACGAGTACGTCGGGAAAGATATTTAGAACAAGGAGTAAGAGTTGTTTTTTCTGAATTCGGGCATGGATCTGGTTGATTGACCTTGTTGGTCCTCAACAGATGAGTCTATGGCTCTTTTATATGGATTTGTTGGTTGATCTTGCTGATCTTCAACGGAGATTCCATCTGGATATTTTTATGTGATTATATTGCCGGATACTATGAGCTAGGAACTATAGAAAAGGCCCCTGAGTGAACAGGTGGTGAGCGTTCAGGTTGCCAATGATGCCATAGGTACATCGATAAAGGAAGGAATTAGAAATTAGGATTCAACTAGATAATTAGAGGATTATGATCAGTAACTCTATGGTTTCATTAAATGATTGTTTTAAAGATTGTTGAATCTGTGAAAAAGGCAAGTTCATATTGGGTGTGTAAGTGGTGTGACTAGTTTTATGTTTGCATGAGTATCCGGCTAGGGGACCTGGGAACTTTTTTCCCTGGTACCCGGGACAAAACCTAACCAAATTCCTAATTTGATCCCATCACTACAGTGGTTGGGTGGTTGGCTAATCCATGGGACTGGATGGGGTTAGGCTGGACTGATGGATCCGTAAATCGAGACTCAATTTCTGTATAGTACGATAGATGAGGTAAATCCTGGATAAAAATTGTTCTATGGAAAAGAATCAACGGCGACTGTGCCTCTCAATGAGGAAAAAAGCGTTGGTCTCTATGATCCAAGTACAATCTTTTTCCCTGATCTGACTATGGGACTTACGGGTTCGATCAGAGAAGTTCAGTTAGTTAAGGCTTTTGACTACGTTAGAGAAAAGTTACCTTGGAGGAATCGCCCGTGCTTTCTGGGCAAGGGAAGTTTTTCCGAGTTCGGTTTTGGAAGAACCGATGGATTAGTCCTTTGTCTGGATATTCATGGGCGAGGCTCCGAGCGTGGGACTCTGTCCCACGACGCAAGAAGTGCTACTTCCGTTGCTAGCACCCCCAAATTCATTGCGCAGTGGGGTCTGGGATCTTACAGCTAGTATCAGAGCAAATTGGCTAATGAGGATCAACTGAGAAGCCAAAAATGTCAAAAATTTATGAAGAAGCAGTAAAAGGTTGTAATTGGTTGTCTTCGGGATATCTTGCTCATTAATCCTGATCTGATAATACCCTGATTTGAGATCTATCTTTGTGAAGATTTGGGCTCCACTTAGCCTGTCCAGAAGCTCATCAATTCTGGGGATAGGATATTTATTCTTAACTGTCAGCAGTTGATTGAGACCTCTGTAGTCCACACAGAGTCTTAGCATTCTATCTTTCTTTCTCTGAAAGAGAACTGGCGCACCCCAAGGTGAAACATTGTGTCTTACAAACCCTTGCTCTAACAGTTGTCTAAGCTATTCCTTGAGTTCAATGGCTTCAAGAACTGGCATTTTGTATGTGCGCAAGGTTACTGGTGGCTGAGCTACGAGGGTCAATTCTATCACATGATCTACTTCTCGAATTGGAGGCATCGCTATTAATTCTGCTGGGAATAAATCATCATAATCACTTAACCATTCAGGCTCTTTAGCTTTTAACTTTGAGTCTACTGGATTCATTTTGACAACATAAATGAGCTGCTTCTTTCTAAGTCCTTTTAGTAACTTAGAAGCCTTTACTAACTGCAAACTTGGGGATCCTGAAATTCCGGTTCCTTGAACTTTATTTCAGTGAAGGTCACGAGAGGAAATGGTTCCATTATGACAGTGAATGTCAGCTTGATTTGTATGGAGCCAATCCATTCCAAGGATCCCATTGAAAACTCCCAAAGATATAACTCTGAACTAATAGTCAGTTAAATTCCCATCCAGATTGAACTGAATACGATCTGTCTTAAGGTGAGTGAAAAGAATCTTCCCACTTGCCAATTCAACTTGCATAGGTTTTCCTGATTTTTGATCTAAGACTAGCTTACGCAAGCATCCAGGGGAAATGAAAGAATGAGTACTACCTGAATCAATCAAAAGCTTAAAAGGCTTACCCTGATACTCAGCTGTATGAATGATGGAGAATTGATGGTTTGGCCCTTGGTTTTCAATTGCTGCATAAATCTGTCCTCTTTCTTCTTCCACTACTTCTGCTATTGTGACTGCTCTGGCTGCTGCAGTCTGAGATGGAACTCTTTCTCTTTGGTTGCCCCAGTTATGGGAAGGAGTTCTAAGGCTACTCTGGACAGAGGCAGATGGCTGAGCTAGAGTTCTCCTGGGATTTCCCTGATTTGATTGATAGGAAGGGGCTGGTCTCTGCATTCTCGGTCCTTGACTTCCCTGTCCCCTTGACATGGCAGGAGTCGGGCAGTCTTTCAGCTGGTGACCAAAACCCTGACATCCAAAACACCGGTTCTCACTTCTGAGCTCATCCCTTTGAATCCTTGAAATAGGTGGAGCTCCTGAGAAAGTGTTTTGGGGGAAGGGTCTTCCTTCACTTCTGAATCTTCTCACATCATGATTCTGAATTGGACCTTGCTGCCTCTTTGGGGGAGGAAAGTTTGAAGTACTTCCTGAGGTTTGGAATCTTTTAAAGTTAGAGGGTGCAGCTTTGGCCGGACCTTAACAACAAAGGCTTTGGCAAAGTCCTTTGCCATTCTTACTGCTTCGACCATTGAAATAGGTTTGGCATTCTTTACTAAGGTGTCCAATGGCTCATTCATTCCTCAAATGAACCTGGCCATTAGCTGCTCTTCATCCAATTGAGAAGAATATTTGAGGAGAAGGGCAAAAGCTTGATGGTACTCTTCAATTGTCCGGCTCTCCTGCTTTAGTTCGAAGAACTCATTCATTTTAGTTTCAAGGAAGCCCGGAGGACAAAACCTCTTTCTGAGGAGGTAAGCTTTAAGATCAGTCCAGGTTTGGGTGTTCCGGTCGAGACGGTTAGTCTCGTAGTAATTCCTCCAAGCGACCTTGGCCATTTCCACAATCTTTAACCTGGCGAGAGCCATTTTGCTTCTCTCATTGTAGCCAATTACATCAAAGTATTCCTCCATTGCCTCAATCCACTTTTCCACTACTTCACCTAACTGCTCCTCTTCACCCTTGAAGGGACTAGGTTGAGATCTGTGCAGGGCTTTTCGAACATCCGGATCTAACTCTTCATCATCGGTTAGAGGATCCGGTTGCCTTGCATGGGCCGCGCACCTCATGACTCTGACAAAACGAGATTTTCGTCAACTTAACTTTGACAACAGATTTATGATTATTTAATTTTTGTAATTTATTCTTTAAACAGATAATTATTTCATCATACATCATGAAACAAGGTTTACTTTGATAATTTTACTAACCATATTCACAATCATGAAAATAATTCGGATTTTTTTTGTAAAACATCATTTATTATCAACAAAAGTTTTCGATATATACATAGAGCATCACGGCTCCCAAAATCACTGCCTCAATCGTATACGCATAAAGAAGCGAAACTACAAAGGAGACATGCCATGGTACATATACGATTCATTACAGAAAGAGGTGCTGTAATTCTACTTCTAGGGATAAAGTGGCTAAGAAGCCTAAAAACTCAGCATGAAATTCTGAAGTTCCTGGGTGAATGATCAAAGAGTTGTACATGCTGAATAACAAGACCTAGCCTTATCAGAATCATGGCTAAGGAAATATTTTGCCTGAGCCTCTGACGCTGACTGGTACTGACATTAATACATCGTCCTCCACAGAACTACATATACCGACGTCGCTCAAGAGGATCAAGAAAGTAAAGACTCTCAAAATGACGTGTGAGTCTCACTCTGCTTATTCGGGTTGTAGCAGAGTTGATGAGGTGCTCGAATGCAAAGGCTATCATATTCTGACTCTGGGAGAGTTTAGGAATGCCAGATAGATTCGGGGTATCCATCTATAAATTTCCAATTCAATTTATGAGATTTCAATTTTTGAAGTTCATTCAACATAATATTAACAAGTGAAAACATTATTTCCCATATTTACTTTGAAAATTTAAGCAATTTCTGATGCTATTACGTAAATTTACAACAGTGCTCTGTACCAACTGTGGGATCCCACTGCCCCCTCCGCGCACCGGGATTCCCGATTGGCTGGCAGGCGGAAGCAACTCCCTCTTGCGCGGGGTAGGGTTTCCTACTCGGGGCCTCGCCCTCGAATGTCCGGGCACGAGACTAAGAAGACTGAACTAACCTTCATCTGAATAAACCGGATAGAAGTGAAACTATAACAGACTTCTAACGAGGTCAAGACTGAACTAACCTTCATCATCTGAATAAATCGGATAGAAGGGAAACTATAACAGACTTAACTTGAAGGAATTAACGCTTTTTTCCTAATTGAATTAGGCACAGCCACCATTGATCTATTCATTTGAGAAGTCTTCAAGTTATTATTTAACTATTTGAGTTCTAAGCGTATTCCTATTGATCAATTTTATTATTAAAACTCTACTGATTACAGCCATCCGGCCCATGGGTTACCACTGGAATTGGTAGAACTAGACAAGTATTCACCCACCCATAATTGAATGCCTTTCTTAACTTTTGCTTTAGAATACAAATACGCACACACTCCTCTTTAAACTTTAACTTTTAAAACAATCCATTGAAAAACAATTATTGGTTACAGATGTCATAACTCAAAATTTCCATTTAATCCTTGTTTCTCACAAAACAGTATCACTCTGGACTCTCTGTTGAGACCAGCAGGTTAGCAACGAGATCCAGTAACAGATTACAATAATTTTCTTGCCATCAAACATATATATATCTTCCATGACATACGCATGGGTGTCCTACGCACCGCGAGCCCGTGCATCGCCTAGTCAAAACCCTCCAGGATCCTCCTTAGGTGTCCTGGCACTTCACTCAGGGACCGCTTCGTCGGCCCTCGCCCATCGTACTAGCGGAAGCACACCATTTTACACCATACCTAGGCTGGTCAAGACCTGGGCAGGTTTTTGCCGCGTGATCTGTCCTTTGAACACTCCCCGCTATAGCTGTTGCAACCAAACTTCCCTTAGAAAACACATATACCAAATGCTCCCTCCAAGCATTCTAGTGTAAGATAATCCTTTAAGAAAACAGGGTTTCTATGCAAGTTTTCAGTTTTGATTTTCTTTTGAATACATGAGTATATCTTAATTCCGTATCCCAAGACTTCTAGATCACTGGTCTGGATTCCCAAGCAGAATTCCTAGAATTCTAAATTCTTGATCCTCAGATCAAAATCAAAGGTCTCAACTTAGTTTCAGATTCAGTGGTGGGTGATTTGAGTGTAGATTACTGAACTAGTCACATCGTCTTTTCTTGAAACTGACAAAGGAGTTACGTCTTGGTCATAGTTTGATTCAGGGTTTGAGTCTGGAAAGGTTCTCCCTGAACTAGCTTTCTCGAAGGGTAATATTTCAATTACTACTTTATTGAATTTCATTCATTAAGTTTTGCTTAACTGAATTCAAAACTAGTCATCATCACACGAATTCCTATGAGGAATAAATTAATCATTTATCTAAAATTCCGACTTCGATAGATCTTCTAAATTTTCTCATTAGCGTCCTAGAGAATATGAAACATTAGAATTTTCCTTCACAGAGTATTTACTTATTCATTTTTCAATATTCATGGGATTTAAACATAGGATTAAAGAGAACTCTTATTTTGAAATTAAAAATTATGTATGCATCTATTTATGCATGAAATCCAACTTCTATGGAAATAACACTTTTATATAAAAGAAAAATCGTTTTATGCATAAAAGAAAAATTCTTTTATGCATCTATTTATGCAAAAAAAATTCAATATTGATGAGAGTAACACTTTTATAATAAAAAAATTATTTTATGCATCTATTTATGCATAACAATCAATATTGATGAAAGTAACACTTTTATAATAAAAAAAATCTTTTATGCATAAAAATCAATATTGATGAAAGTAACACTTTTATAATAAAAAATTCTTTTATGCATCATTTTATGCATAAAAATCAATATTGGTGAAAGTAACACTTTTATAATAAAAAATTTCTTTTATACATCTATTTATGCATAAAAATCAATATTGATGAAATTAACACTTTTATAATTAAAAAATTCTTTTATGCATCATTTTATGCATAAAAATCAATATTGATGAAAGTAACACTTTTATATAAAAAAATTCTTTTATGCATCATTTTATGCATAAAAATCAATATTGATGAAAGTAACACTTTTATAATTAAAAAAATTCTTTTATGCATCATTTTATGCATAAAAATCAATAATGATAAAATAACGCTTTTATAATAATAAAAAATTCTTTTATGCATCTATTTATGCATAAAAATCAATATTGATGAAAGTAACACTTTTATATTCAAAAAAATCTTTTATGCATAAAAATAAATATTGATGAAAGTAACCTTTTTATAATTTAAAAAATTCTTTTATGCATCTATTTATGCATAAAAATCAATATGCATCTTTCTATGCATAAAATTTAAATCTAATGAAAATCACTCTTTTATAATAAAAAAATAATCAATATGCATCCTTCTATGCATAGAATTTAAATCTAATAGAAATCACTCTTTTATTTAAAAAAATAATCAATATGCATCTTTCTATGCATAGAATTTAAATCTAATAGAAATAACACTTTTGTAATAAAAATATTTCTACTATGCATTTTTCTATGCATAGAATGAAAATAACACTTTTAGAATACACAAACGATGGAGATTACTCTTTTTGAATAATAAAAGGTAATACTTATTTCATAAAATTTAAGAAAATTTTGCCATAACCTCCTTTGTATGGATGACCATTTTTTAAAATTTTCTATTCTTAATTTACTTAAAAATTATCCCCAATTTGTTTAAAGCATTCTAAACTAATCAAATTTCACTTTTAAAAGAGAAACAATATGAAAAGTTTAATTCAAACAATTTGATTACTTAACTAGGATAAAGAAGGACTCAATTTAAGAATAAGAGAGGGGGAAAGCCTTTACAGCAAGGCATAGCATCAGATTATCATTTTAAAGATAACAAAAAAATTAGAAAACCATTAAAAGAATAAGAAAAAGTAGGATTTCTAACTTACATGAAATTTTGGGGGCTTTCCTTTGGCTTGATGGTTTGAGTGTTCTACTCTTGTTTGCAACAAGAGTGGCCACCAATTCTTTAGAAGAGGGAAAGGTCAAAAACTAATGAATTATTAAGAAATTCGCAGTTTTTAGCTCTGGGGAGGAGTAGAGTAACAGTGCATAAAACACTATTAAGCTTCAACAAAGGGGGAGGCTTCTATTTATAGGAAAAAGTGAGCTTCTAACCAAGCAAACTGATTTTAAAATTTTCCAGATCAGTTTGGTCAATTTTTGACCATTTTTGGGTCAGTTTAGCTTACTTTTTGGAACTAGACTTGAATTAGGAGAGAGGAGAGATGAAATATCTCATTTTTTGGGAATTTAAAACTCCACCACACGTGTGAAATAGGCGCCTCCTTCATGAGGGGTCATCCCCACATCTGAGGTGTTAAAAATTTATTTTTTTAGTATTTCCTTTGGTCCTTAGTCCACTCTTCATCTTATGTGAGTATTTACTCATTTTTGGGGGGATTTTCTTTATTTCTTCTATTTATCTCCTCCACACATTTGGATGAATCTAATTGGCCCCTCAAAATCTTAATTTAAAATTTTTAAAAAATCTGGACCCCTAGGATAAGGCCTTTTGAATAGATTATAATTGATTTCTAATGCACCTTCTGAAAATCTTTTTGAACTTCTGCTTCGGGGGAATTTATTTTAATAAGAAGACATATTTTTCCATCCAAAAATATCTAAAGTCTAAATAACCTCTCTATAAAAAAATTTCTCTCTCTAAGCCAAAATTAGGTAGAAATACGATCTTTTATATTTCTAAAGAGGGATTTGATTACAAAGGAAGTTACTGGACATCTTGAGAGGCTGGGGAGGAATCTTACACACACACACACACACACACACACACACACACACAGAGGGTGGGAGAGGGAGAGGGAGAGGGAGAGGGATAGAAGGGAGGAGCTAAGATAGGATGGAGGGGAGAAAGAGGGTTGGGTTGAGTAGTGGTGGTGAAGGTAGTTGGAGGATATGGGTGGGGGGACTGGAGAGAGAATGTCCACATTTTTAAGAGAGAAGAGTTGCCAACAAAATCTCCCTCCATAATCACACTCCTTTGATGTGTAAGACAAACAACTCAACTATGGCCTACACCATGGAACACAAGATCTATTTGACAACCTTGATGTGCAAGACAAACAAATCAGCTATGAGAATGCATATGTAAGTATCTACAGGACAAGAGAAAGGGAGCATAGCCATGTAGGACAGCCACATAAAGAGGAGAGAGTAATGAGAGGGGACCCGACACAACTATTGCACATGGTGTGAAGTTCTAGTGCATGGCTATGCACACAACCATAGCTATTGCAAGGCTATATACATGGCTATACATGTGGCTATACATGAGGCTACAACCTTGTATATAGTCGCGTACTATGAAAAAAATACCAAAATTCTAAAGAGCTCACAATATCCCTTTTGAGAGCAAAGAATTGGGTTTTTTTGTAATACAATATCACAAAAAAGCATAAAATGTAATACAATCAAATATGGACTTAATCAAACTATGGCAAAGTGAAAAGTTGATTAATGTATGAGGGTGATCTTCAACATCGGTTGCATCTTCTATCAAATCCATACATGATAATTGGTCTATCTCAAGATCCATATGTCCCATTGCAAGACCAACAAAAAGATCTATCCCTCTGCTAGTGGCCTCGACATCATGTCATCACATCATCATCATTATGCTTGCATTCAATTGCTTCCTCATCATTTTGGATAGGGACACCTTTATCTTGATTAGTTGGTGGTATCTTGCATTCTTTATCTTGTACTTGACTCTCTGGATGTTCATTTCCAACTACCAATTTGTCCATGAGCTCTTCAATATCCCTATCTTGAAAAATACTCTTTGAATGAGTACCGAATCGTATGACATACCACCATTTCTTGTCATTTATATCCATGTGAAACATAACCTTGTAAGAAAAAACACATAGAGTGTAAATTAAACATGCATAAGGATGATATAGTAAAAACTTGTCATTAGAATTTACTTGTTCACAATGGTGAGGTAGCACAAATGTGTCTCTCTATTTACCAAAATTTTATGGAAACAATCACCACAAATCCATTTGGATGCCTTTTCATAGTTTCTTGAATACCTCCATACACCACATCCTTGAACCACTTCATAGCCAATATAAAATTTTGAAATGTCCTCAATCCAACCTTTAGGATGTTTTGAATCATGCCACAATAATCAAGCATTGCTCTAGTCTCTTGCTCAACCCCACAATCTTGAGTATTTCTCTTTGTACCTATGCATTGAGTATGAAAATACCTTCCTTTGGACTACATGGCATTGTATACCTTGTACTACCATCAAACCAAACAAAATATATTTATGAAAATCAATAACCATATTATAATATTCTACTTGGATAAAAAAAGAAGGTAGAGACACACTTACATGAGGCTCGCATCCTCTTACATACTCCCATTCTTCTTTTGATCACCATCTCTCCATATTTTTCCATCTTTTCCATTTTTTCATAAAGCCAATCAATGGTACAATCTTTCGCAAGTGATGCAAGCTCTGGAGGAGATGGTAAGCATCTTGAACGCATCCTAAATGCTTAGACTTCCCTCCTCATATCTATTTCTTCTCACCTCTTTATAAATTGCCCACCTCTTCATAACTTCACTATTGAGAATACAAAATGTATTCACCTTCTTTAACATTAATGTGTCCATTCTGTTTTCTCTCCCTTTTCCTTGTGCTACATGGGACACTATGCGCTCATTATTCTCATTACTCCACAATAGTGGCATTGTAGGATCCACTCAAGAGAGAAATTTTGAAATGTAGGCACATGCTTCTTACACTAACAAGCCCTTTGCCATGCTTCCTTCTTGCCCAACTCTTTGCCTAACAAAATCCCACAACAATAAAAGAAAGCCATGTTGGAATTTTACTTTTTCATACCTCACCATTGCCCCCATTTTGTACATGGCCTCACACACTTTTTGATCTCCACACCCACTAATGCATATGGGAATAATGAATTATGTAACACAAAACCTTTTAGTAATTACAATGCAAGACCATCATGAAGCTTATACAAGCAAATTGAACATACCTATAACATCTTGTGCCAATAATGTGAATTTAGACCATACAATTGAGTTACTCCTTTCTTCTTTAATTTTGTGAATGCTTCCTTTAAAGAACATATGACACACGTGAGGATATGAAAGGAGGAAATTTAATCCTTCACTTTCTTCTCCTTCTTTGTCAAGATCTAAGGTACTTTAGGTAAAATTATATTTCCATTCTCTTGAACTGTTGGCCAAGTCATGGGGAGGTATTCAATCAATCTTTAGTCATCTTGTACCACTAAAGAATCTCTCTTGCCAATTATGTGGTCCCAAATATGCGATGCTACATTTTTAATGATGTGCATCAAATTTAGAAGATCATTGATTCTTAGCTTTTTCCAATATGGGAGGTGAAAGAAGATTAAATACCTTGTTATTCCCAAAGTGGTGGTGTATGGAATGATCCTCTCCACAATGCTTTCCAATAACCTACTCTTAGAGGATATGGGGAGGATTCTTTTGTAGATGAAACAACATTTCATGATCACATGGAAAAAATTGGTGATGGTCTTCATGCACGATCTTCTTGAGATGCTTCGGCCATGATGTAACAAGCGATGGTTTACAAATTGGACAAGCATTATGATTGGATATTGTGAGTCCTAATTATACACAATGCATAAATAATTTTTATTTAGAAACAACTCATATTTGATAATTCAAATCATAGGAGGGTTATTAAGCATAGAAAACATACTAGAGCACTCTCCATATCCCAAAAAGTCATACATTGTCTACATTAAAATTGTCTTCACCTCTATACTATGTTATGTAAGCAGTTGGACACATCATGCACTTCAATGCCATGCCATAGTATCTCAAGCTTCTCAATCAAAGGTTCAAGGTACACATCCATGTTCTTGACCTTGTGCTTGCCGGGCATGAGAAGAGCTAGCATCACATGGGTGTATTTTTCTAGCGAGCATTTTTTAGCAAGCGCTTTTTGGTGTTCAAGCGAGCGGTTTCTCTCTACACTTCTTATATCCATCTACTCCTCTCCCTCTACTATGACACCTATGAGATGTTGAGCATGTGACACCATGGGCTACTATCATTTTTTCAACTCATTTACAAAGACACCGTATTATGATCTAAAACTTCTATTACATTCTAAGGCAAATTTTACAAGACCACAATATTACATGACAAACACCTATGAGTACTTGAACGCACGCAAAAATACTTAAAAGCATGTGTTACACAATGTTCTTTACTTCCATGGGAGGGCCACTATCATTGCAAATAAGTTACATAGACACCATATATAATCTAAATCTTGCATTGTATTCCAAAGAAAATCTACAAATCACAGCATTACATGGCAAACTCTGGCCAAGATGTTGAACACACGCAAATGAAATCAAGGGTGTACACATTGTTCTTTACTTTCCATGGGCCACTATCATTGCTACTTCCTCACAAAGACACCATAGAGAGATACAAATTCCATTATATTTCAAATAAAAATAGCAATACCGTAGCATATTATGACAAACACCTACGACTATGTTGGACATATGCAACACTATATGAATGCATTTTGGGCCTCAACTATCATCTTGGTTGTAAGATTCCTCCCCAGTCTCTTAGGATGTCCAGTATCTTCCCCTGTAATCAAATCCCTCTTCAGAAAAGAAAGATTTTGTTTCTACCTGTTTTGGCTTAGAGAGAGAAAATATTCTAGAGAGAGATTATTCAGATTTTGGATATTTTTGGATGGAAAAATATCTCTTATTATTAAAATAAATTCCACCAAAATAGAAGTTCAAAAAGATTTTCAGAAGGTGCATTAGAAATCAATTATAATCTGTTCAAAATGCCTTATCTTGGGGGTCCAGATTTTCAAAAAAATTTAAATTAAGGTTATGAGGGGCCAATCAAATTCATCCAAATGTATGGAGGATATAAATGAAGAAATAAAGAAAATACCCCCAAAAATGAGTAAATACTCACATAAGATGAAGAGTTGACTACTAAGGACAAGGATATTAGTTAAAAAAGAAGAGATATTTAGTGAAATGATGCATTTTTGACACCTCAGTGTGGGGGAATTCCCTCATGAAGGAGGCGCCTATTTCACATGTGTGGGTGAGTTTTAAACTCACAATTTTCATCTCTCCTCTCTCTTGCTTCTTCAACTAGATCCAAAAAGTAAGCTAAACTGACCTAATAATGGTCAAAAATTGACCAAACTGATCTGGAAAATTCTAACTGATCTGGAAAATTCTAGAATCAGTTTGCTTGGTTAGAGGCTCACTTTTTCCTATAAATAGAAGCCTCCCCCTTTGTTAAAGCTTAATAGTGTTTTATGCACTGTTACTCTGCTCCTCCCCAGAGCCAAAAAACTATGAATTTGTTAATAATTCATTAGTTTTTTTGACCATTCCCTCTTCTAAAGAATTGGTGGCCACTCTTGTTGCAAACAAGAGTAGATCCCTCAAACCATCAAGCCAAAGGAAAGCTCCCAGAAATTCATGTAAGTAAGAAATCTTACTTTTTCTTTATTCTTTTAATGGTTTTCTGATTTTTTGTTATCTTTAAAATGATAAACAGATGCTATGCGTTGTTGGAAAGGCTTTCCCCCTCTCTTCTTCTTAAATTCAGCCCTTCTTTATCCTAGTTAAGTAATCTAATTGTTGGAATTAAACTTTTCATATTGTTTCTCTTTTAAAAGTAGAATTTGATTAGTTTAGAATGCTCTCCAAAATAGTCTCTATTAATAGGCTGTTAATCTCACTCGTTTCTTGGTATTTTTGAGCAGCTGAGAGCTCAAATCACAAGTTTGGGAGTTTCTCTACAAGTCTACATCATCACATTCAATTTATCCTTTAATTTGAAGGGTCAATTGTTCACTTAAACATTGACAGTTTTTTGCATAAAAACAGTAAGCTTGCCTTGAGGTTTCATGATTAATTCCTTGCATTAGCACTAATCTCTTCATCCAATCTCTCTTGTACTGAGATTAGGCATTAACACTTGAGTAGTACTCAAGTGTTAAGACCTTCTCAAACCCAAAATGGCTACTTCATTTTTGCTTGAAAAATTCAAAGGAGAGTCCTTCCACACATGGCAAGTTAAAATCAAATTATGTTAATGAAGGATGGGCTATGGGGCATTGTAAATGGAAGGGAAAAATGTCCGGAGGATGAAGGGGATGAAAAGAACAAATGGTGAAGCTGAAATGAAAAGGGATTAGCTATCATTACATTAGGATTGGGAGATGGATTTATCCATCACATAGCATCACAAGATACATCTAAGGGTGCTTGGGATGAGCTAGAGAAATTGTTTGGAGCAAAGCAAGAGAATTAAAAAATAAGCCTAAAAATACAATTCTTTAGCTTGGACATTAGACACTGAATCCCTTTCAACCCACCTCAGCAAAGTGAAGAGTATAACTCAACAATTGGCTAGCATTGGGGCACCATATTAGAAGAAGAGGATGCCATAGCAATATTGTTAAAAAGCATTACACTTGAGGAGTATGAGCCCTTAATGGTGGCTGCCTTGAAGAACCTCCCAAATCCAACCATTTCAAGAGTGGAAGAAACACTCATAGAAGAAGAGAAGCGGATTCGAGGGAAGATAGTTCAAGCTACATCGAGTGAGGAGAAAGCACTCTTCTTAAGAGGACCAGGACCGAGGACTAGAGAAGGACCAAGGACAAAGATAACATGCCATCATTGTGGCAAGATTAGTCACATAGCAAAGGATTGATGACACAAAAAGAGAGCTAAAGAAGCCAATGTAATGTCAAAGAAGGAAGATAGTGATGTGGCCTCGTAGAGGATGGAGGCAACACTGATCATCTCTTCTAGATTATATGAGGAGCATAGCTCCTAACTCCTAGCTGTAGCCCCACTCTCTTAGTGTGTAAAGTGTCAAGACAAAGCCAACAGTGTAGCTCATAGAGCAACCTAGATGGATCGCTCCAACCGTATGAGTATGGAGTGTAGGTCAGATCAATACATGTTAGGTGTTAGACCCTCATCACATTGAGGGGAGGTGTTGAGAAAAACAATGTGTGAGGGTGCAACATGAATATAGCAAGGAGAGGAATAAACTAAGTGTACATTGGCAGAAGTTGATTTTTTTGGTCATTTGTAAAAGGTGAAGTCAAAGGTTAAAAAGTTAGCACATGGAAAGTGTAAGGGAGCACATGTAGTGTGAGAATTTATGGACACATGGATGGCACTAGGGTGCACACATCTTGTGAGTTGGGAGCTCCATGAGAGCTTTAAAAGGATGTACATTGGCAGAAGTTGATTTTTTTGGTCATTTGTAAAAGGTGAAGTCAAAGGTTAAAAAGTTAGCACATGGAAAGTGTAAGGGAGCACATGTAGTGTGAGAATTTATGGACACATAGATGGCACTAGGGTGCACACATCTTGTGAGTTGGGAGCTCCAAAGGAGCTCCATGAGAGCTATAAAAGGATGTATTTGGATTAACACTAATCTAATGAGATTATGTGGATTTATGATTAATCACTTATTATTAGCTTAATCCTTGTTTGAGTATTATCCTAATCAATATGCTTAATCATGTTTCTTATATGCTTTGATCCACCTTGAGCTTAATCAAGCTTAATTTCTTAGCATAAACTCATCTTCACGCTATTAGTGAAGTCCATGATTTATTGTGCCTTTGACATATCTCAAGAAATTAATCAAGCTTAATTTCTTAGCATAAACGCATCTTCACGCTATTAGTGAAGTCCATGATTTATTGTGCCTTTGACATATCTCAAGATTCTCCTCACTATAGACATCTATGTCATGGGTAGTGGTGTACGAACACTCTAGGATCTATCGGGGTACTTTTTACCCTTTGTAAGAGGAGTTTTTTCCCCCAAGAACTTATGCATATGAACCAACCCTTATTTCACTTATAGGGTTCACATATGATGTGTGCTTTATGCATTATCTGTTGCATTGAGTTGTATGCCTCTCGATGTACTCTCACTACTGTGGGTCAATGTGTGTGTGTGTGTGTGTGTGTGTGTGTGTGTGGTTTCTTGTACTTGGCTACACCTTCTACTCCAACATTTAGTATTAGAAAACTGGCTTCTCTACATCCAGGGATCACTTCTTCTGTAGAGCAAGCTAAGTGGAACAGCTCGTTTCTTCATCATGTATCAAAAAACTACGTGGCTTCTCTCATCCTACATGTGGGCCATCTTGGTCTATTGGGAGGCCTTGATTGTGGTGTGTATAAGGGCTTATAGGGCCCCTTAACAAGGAGACCTAGCACCTTTGTAAGGCACACATACTGTTGAAAAAAAGGTGCCACCCATCATCCTCATCTTTGCCATCCTCTCCTCTACCGGCTCCAAGAAGGCATATACACACAACAGCTCGCCACACAACACATCCCCAAATTCAATTTTTTAAATTTGGACATCTTTGCCAACTCTGCCCATATAGTGGTAGCTCATCCTAAATTAGCCACTTGCCTATTCAAGAATGATACATGGCCCTTTGGCAAATTTTGCTACAAGGCAAGTCTTGTTTGCTAAAGATTATTCCCAATAGAAGGGCATTGATTATGATGAGACCTTTGCACCCACATCTTGTATGACCATCTTTTGTTCTACAATTGCATTGGTAGCACGTTAGTTGGACATCAAAATTGCCTTCTTGAATGGTGACTTGCACAAGGAGGTATATGTATCTCAGCCTTGTGGTTTTATATAAAAGGGGTAGAAAGGTGAAGTATGCAGGTTGAATAAATCCTTGTATAGCCTTAAGAACCAGGCTTCTAGGGCTTGAGGACTCATGATTGTTTCTTGGCCATCATCTTGTATGTTGATAACATGCTGCACATGCCCTGATGAGGATTAGATTTCAGCTTTCAAAGCTGGATTACATTCTTCATTAAAGATGCGAGATTTAAGCCAGTTGTATTTCTATTTGGGCATTCAATTCATATAGCATGATGATGGGATTGTCCTCATGCAGTCAAAGTATATACAGAAGGTTTAGCATTGAGAATTGTAAGCTTATGTTTGAGATAGATTCTAGGCTTAGTACTTAGGATGTTGGAGAGCCTTTTGAATACATATTGTATCAGTAGGTTGTTGGTTGTTGGTTGCTTGTTTTATTTATGCAACACAAGGCCAAACATTGAGTTTAGGATTGTCCTCATGCAGTTAAAGTATACACATAAGGTTTAGTCTTGAGAATTGTAAGCTTATGTTTACACCAATTGAGATAGATTCTAGGCTTGGTACTCAGGATGTTGGAGAGCCTTTTGATCACATATTGTATCAGTAGGTTTTTGGTTTCTTGTTTTATTTATGAAACACGAGGCTAAACATCTAGTTTGGGGTCTCTCAATCTAGCAAGTTTATGCATAGCCCAAGCTTTATGCATTGGGAGGCTGTCAAGCGAGTTTTTCGCTACCTATAGGGCACTCAGCACCTTAGATTGTTCTATCTTGGTGGGCGGTTGATTCACCATCACGTATCTTTACAAATTTAGATTTGGGTTGGATACTATGACATCAGGGTGTTCACTACTAATTTTTCATTCCATCTTTTTGATTCATGTATATCATGGCTCAATAAGAAGCAACAGTGGCCACCTCGAGCTGTAAAGTTGAGTATAGGGTAGCTTTTATAGCCATCATTTAGTGTGTTTAGGTATTTAGTTTAGATGCCGTATGGTTGATTTGGTTTGTAGTCATCATTCACTACCATTTTCACTGACATCAGCAGAGTGAGAGCATATTGGTAGTTATGTGGAACCCAATGTTTCATGCTCACTAAGCACATTGAGGTGCATTATCATTATTCTAGGGAAAGACTCTTTGCTGGAGCAATAGCCAGAGAAATCAACTTGCTTTATATGCCAACATATGATAACTTGGTAGAATTTTTCATGAAGGGACTTCCTTATGAAAAGTTTGAAGCTTTCCACAAAGCTTTGGGCGTGTTGCCCAAATCTTTGGTTGCTATTTTTTGGGGATTTGTAGACATCTACATCATGGGAAGTGGTGTGTGAACACTCTAGGACCTATCGGGCCACTTTTTATCCTCCATTAAGAGGGGTTTTTTCCCTTGAGCACTTATGCATATGAAATAGTAATTATTTCACTTATAGTGTTCACATGTTACGTGTACTTTGCACATTATCTACTATTACATCGAGTTGTGTGCCTCTTGTTATACTCTCACGACTATGGCTTATTATTGTGTGTGTATGTGTGTGGTTTGTTATGCTTAGCACCTTCTACTCCAACACTCATTGCATCCATGTGAGGCTTTCTCGGGCTTTGCATAAACTGACTTACTACTCCAACTACACGAGGAATATCTAGCCTTGTAATTGTGAGATAAGTTAGTTTTCCCACAAGTTGTATATACATGGCATCTTCAAGTTGTATATACATGGCATCTTCAAATATTGATCCTTTGTTTTCTTCAAACTTCAAATTTACCTCCAAGGGTATGCCTATCGGTTTGCAAATTTTTAAACCATATTATTCCAACATTTCCAATACATATTTTCTTTTTGAAAGCACATATGATTTCTCATCTTTGATTATCTCCACTCTAAGGAAATATCCGAGCTCTCTTAAGTCTTTCATATCGAGCTTTGTACAAAGTTGTTCTTTTGCTTGAGCATTCTCTTCTTTATCATTACATGTCAAAATAAGATCATCCACACAAAGCACCAAGATTATAATGTTGCTTCCTTCTATCTTCACAAAAAGTGAGGGATCTGCATAACTGTTGTTAAAGCTAATGTAAATAATTCAAGAATCTATCAAACCATGCTCAAGGTGCTTGATTTATCCCATATAAAGCTTCTTTTAACTTGTACACATATGTTGAATGATGTAAATCTTCATATCCTTGTGGTTGTTCCATGTAAACCTCTTCCTTGATGTAACCATTGAGAAAGAAAATTTGATGAAACACCCACCTTGATTTTTTCCTAAAGCTACAATGTTTCCTACTATAGCCATCTTTGAAACAAGTGAGAAGGTTTCTTCATAGTCTATTCCATATGTTTGTGCATATGAATCGCCCACCTTGATTTGCTCATAAAGCTACAATATTTCTTACTATAGCCATCTTTGAAATAGGTAAGAAGGTTTCTTCATAGTCTATTTCATGTGTTTGTGCATATCTGTTTGCCTTAAACCTATTTAGGCTTCAACAAGTCTTGCCTTAAACCTGTTTAGGCTTCCATATAAGTTGTATTTGATCATGTAAACCCATTTTCATCTAATAACTTTCATGTTATCCTTGTGTGGGGTAAGATCCCATGTTTAATTCTCTTGAAGAGCATCAATATCTTTATCCATAGCCATTTTCCACTCATGGCTTTGTATAGCATCCTCAAACCCCTTTGGCTCTTTCAACTCTATCACCTTTTTCATATATGCATAGTTCTTGACAACAAAAGAGTCATATGTCAATATTTGAATTGGATGCTTAACCCTTGCACACCTTTGAGGTATTACTTACTCAATACCTTCACTTCCTTGATTGATTTGAGGTATTACTTACTCAATATCTTCACTTCCTTGATTGATTTGAGAGACAACTTCTTGAGTACCACCACTTGTTCTTGGTTCACTCATGATGGTAGGTCTTCTTCCTTTCCATGGAGACATCTTCGCCTCTCTTTCTTCTTTTCCCACTTTGTGTGGTGGTTGGGATGCCCTTGACTCATATTTGATGTGATGATTTCTTCATTTTGATCATACCATCCATGCATCTCATCAAATTCAACATCTTTGCTCATATGCATCTTTTTATTTGTGGGGTCATAGAACTTATAGAGACCCTTTTGCAAATAAATTCCAATAAACACACATCTAATTATTTGTGGGGTCATAGAACTTATAGAGACCCTTTTGCAAATAAATTCCAATAAACACACATCTAATTATTTGCTCTTCAAGAATCATCTTTGCCACAAGTTCCTCAAAGTTTGGCAATCGATCTTGAGACAAAATAGATGCTTTGAACATCTTAAAGTCTCTTCCAAGACCTCTAATACATATCTGTACCATCTCTTCATCTTCAACTAGCACCCCGATCATTGCCAATTGATTACATATCCCTCTAATTTTTGTAACATAATCAAATACTATCAGATTCTTTGTCTCAATTATGTGTAACTCTCCTCTATTGTTGCCTTGTTTCAGGAGAGGGGTTAGGGACCATAAAATGCATGATTACTTGGTACTAGCCCGGCCAGCTACCCTTGATGTATGTTGCAAATTGGCAATCGAATACGAAGATAACATGTTAGAATTGCCACAACCTAAGGATGTTAGAACATCGACAGCAACCACGACTTCGCGTGTAGAAATTGGAACTCGAAGCAAACAAGTCGGACATGTCACTGTGGAATGAGCTCAACAATGCTATATTGGAGAAACTAAAAGTAAGGGAAGGAAGAGAGATGTCGGGCCATGGGCATAGTCACCTTTACCCCCGAAGGGAACTGGTGTGGTGCTCCATGTGCAGATTAAACCATACGACCACTGAATGTCCGCAGTTAAGGGGCAAGACCATTACTGTATTGTGCACATTGTGCAAAATTGGGCAATCATGACACATCATCGTGTAGATTTCCAAGGTTTCAAAATATAGCATAACTGCAAACAAATAGGGCCCCACTGGCTTTGCCGGCACCACCTGTGCAAACCACTACCACTGTTGTTGTACAACCCAACCTTTCTTACTTACCTAAGGGGATGTTCTGGGTACAAGACGCTTTGCCCTTGCCACCACCAATTCTACCGCCACAACCACCACAGGCCAAGATCAATCAAGTAGTGATGATTGAAGAGCCATCGAAAGATATTGAACTAGTACGGGAACTAGAATTTAGTGGGGAATACTATGAGGATATGGGTGATGTCACGCCAGAGTATTATGTCCTATAGAATAATAAGCCAGTACCTATGTTTCAAACCATGGTATAGTGGAAGGGTAAGGAAATCAACTCAAATCTGAGAAGATGGCCTATACAATGCTATGGCTATGGTGGGCCACATCGAGTAGCCGAATGCCCAAATAAGAATATGACTCATACACACCAACCACAACAAGTAGTGACCACACCCAATGACATGCCAGTGCTCACTTGTACTAAGTGTGGAATTGATCATCTGATCAAAGACTGTCCCTACCGAGCAAGCGGTTCAGCTTCTACTACTAATCAGGCCACCATTCGTACCATTAGTGTACAGTCTAGGAAGATCACACTACTCAATGTCCTAACACGATCTCAAGCTCAATCGGGTGACAAAGGGAGGAACTGGACGGATGCTACTATTTCCAAATCTGGTTGCAGTAGGAGAAGAGTGAAGAAATTAGGAAAGGGGGACACACGGATTATAATACAAGATGGATCCGAAGAAGACACAATTGATACTAGATCCACACAATCAAAGGAAGAGGGGAGTCAAAGAAGTTAGAAAATGCCAAGACCCTAGTTGAAAAATACCAACAAATTTATGAAGCCGATCTGAGTAAGGGATACCATCTATCCACTGGATGTACCACCCCGCAAGAGGGCCTTGAACCTACCCACCCCAATTCCGGAAGAAACTGAAGCAGACTCCCAAACAAACACAATGACTAGACTGTTCGAGGAAAATGAGTTGGGGGGATCCATTCATTCCTTCCCTATGGAAGAATACGAGACACCTCAATGGGAAGAACACTCTATATCTAAGGAACGGGCAGGGATATAAGAAGCCTAGCAGCGGTGTTATCCATGCCTGTCCAGATGCCCTTGGGTCAGTTATTACGCAATTCACCCACCCTATGGACAGATGTAAAAGAATGGGTCGAAGGAGGTGGTCTAAGGCCAACGGAGAATATGGATGAGGCTCTGCCACCCTTGGTAGAAAGACCTTTGAGGCATGCAAAGGAAACACGAGTGGTTAAGATACCAGTTAACCAACTGGGACGCTACTATGAGAGTGACGACACGAATGCTACCATTCCAATTCATCATAATGGATACCAGGCATTAGCCATCCTGGATGGTGGAGCAAGTGTTAGCATCATTACCAAACATTACTAGGAAAATTATGGTAAGCCGGATCTAAAAAAAGTAGATCTAATCGTTTAAGATGGCTGATGAAACATCTTCAAGACCCATTGGGCTCTTGGAAAATGTGAAGTTTAGACTCTTTACGTTTCAATATCGACATACATTTGTGGTCATGGACTTCTTACGCGCCAACTTGATACATATGACATAATATTGGGACGACCTTTCATGAGGGAATCCAAATTGGTGCATGATTGGGCCTTAGATCATGTATATGTACGCAGGGACTCACAAACATTAAAGATTGATCTAAGAGCATGGAAGGCACACCCCATGGAAGGGTAATTGTTTGGTAACGACTCGGTCACAACGGAGCAAACCACATCCCTATAGATATGCCAGCTCACAGAAGGGGAAATGAAGGATGAGGAGGATACAGAGATGTATGCATCATTACCTCCCTTGGATTTCTGTGAGAATTGGGTGCATGTGTTGGCCACAATTGATGTGATGCAACCTAAGGGAACCCAGTATTTGGATTTTGAAAACATCCCTATGACTTCTATCTGCATGGTTGATTAGTAAACCATAGATGGGGAGTCAATAGATAAGACATCAAGTACAGAAGGCACCATGGTGTGAATTTGAACCAGTAGTCAGCGCATCAGGCGATGGTGGAAACAAAAGCGGTACCTAGCCCGACGAAACGCATTACTGCGAAGCAAACCAATGGATGCCCAATGGTTGAGATACCTTGAGGGCTACAAGGGTACATGATGAATTCTCTAAGGATTGGGGCGAGGAGTTGAGTAAAATATCGTTGGAAGGGAGGAATCTAGAGTAGAACGCCCTTAAGAAAATTGATACACCCAAACTTACAAAAACAAGATGCAGAAAATGCAACAAAGCTTTGGCAGAGGCAGAACGTGAGGCCAAGAAAATCATGGAAGAAACAAAAAAAGACAATGAGGACAAAATGGATGTACTCTCAGTGCCTAACCATTTCAAGAACTATACAATTGATGATAGAAGAGTGGCCCTATTAACAACCAACTAGGTTAAGAGAGGAAGGGGGCTGTCGACATTATACGATGGCCCGACAAAAGTCAAGGAGGTTGATACTGCGGAATCATGGGAAGAAGCAAGATCCGTATATATTGCCATGGATTTGATCTCTGGAAGAAGCAGAGCTTATTGCTCTTCTCAAGGAATACAAGGATTGTTTCACCTGGAACTATAAGGAAATGAAAGGGGTACCGCCCGAGGTGGTACAACATACAATTCCAATTATGGACGGATCACGGCCTCTACCAGGTAGAAACCATACCAGATGAATCCAAAGGATGGAGCAATTGTAAAGGAGGAAATTGATAAGCTCACATTGCTGCTTACTTTATCTATGAGATTGAACATACGGATTGGTTATCACCCATTGTGATAGTGCCTAAAAAGAATGGAAAATTAAGAGTATACATCAATCTTAAGAAAGTAAATGCAGCCACTCGAAGGGACCATTACTCATTGCCATATATACCGAACATGTCCTGGAAAGAGTGGCTTTGGAAAGGAAGCATATAGCTTCTTGGATGGGTTTTCAAGGTACAACCAGGTGTCCATAGCACCAGAAGACCAACATAAGACTGCCTTCAATACCATGTGGGGAACATTCGCTTTACAAGGTTATGCCGTTCGGTCTTACAAATGCCCCGGCAACCTTTCAAAGATTGATGTGCACCACTTTTAAGGACTACTTGTGCAAAAGTGGTTGGAAGTGTTTATTGATGATCTATGTGCACATGGAAGATCATTTGAACTATTTGAGGAAGGTGTTTGAACCTTGCTGATTATATCGGATATCACTAAACCCTTTGAAGTGCCAATTCTGGGTCAATCATGGTGTGACACTAGGACAAATAGTCTAAAAAATGGCGTATCCACTGATGATAGCAAGGTCAAGTTGATCTTGGAACTACCACCACCCACCAACTACAAAGGTGTGCAAACGTTTATGGGTCATGTGGGTTATTATCGACGCTTTATCATATTTTATGCAGAGATAGCCAGACCCTTGTATAAACTACTCATTGTCTTTGAGTGGACCAAGGAGGCTTATGATCATCTGAAGCAAGCCTTGGCAAGCGCACCCATTTTGTGACCCCCAAATTGGGATCTTATATTCCACGTACACATCGATGCGTCAAATGTAGCCCAACCTGGTGAATTCAAGTTGGACTATCCAGTTTGCTTTGCTAGTTGTCAATTGAATGATGTAGAGGTGAACTACACCACTACCGAAACAGAAGGATTGGCCATGGTCTACGCACTCAAGAATACCGACATTATCTCCTGGCTAACAAATTCATATTTTTTGTGGACCATCAAGCCTTGCAATATCTGGTGAATAAACCTTGCACCATGGGAAGAATCACACATTGGCTACTATTGTTGTTGGAATTTGACTTTAATGTCATGGTAAGGAAGGGAAAACATGTGTTGGCCGACCACCTGTCTAGAGTTCCAAATGGAGAACCAGCCTACACCAGCCTACTGGTGTAGATGATGACCTCCCTGATGCTTGTCTATTCAAATTGGATATGATACTAGAGTGGAGCGAAGAGATTTCAGAGTATCTGGCTTATGGCTTCCCTCAAAACATACCCTTAAATAAGGATAAGATGCAAAGGCTTATCAAGCTTGTAGCACCATATCAATTGATTGCCGGTGAGTTGTATAGACTGGGCAAAGACAATGTGGTCAGACGATGCGTAAGGGAGGATGAATTCATGGCCATATTGGAAGAGCCTCATTCCGGGATAGCAGGTGGGCATTTTGCTGAAGAAATTACAACCCCAGAAGGTGCTCTAAGCTAAACTCTGGTGGCCCATGTTATTCGGGGATGCCAATGAGTTCGCTAAAAGATGCGAGGAATGCCAACGTTTTGCCATCCCGTAAAAAAGAGACAAGATGCCACTAATCCCCATCATTGTCAGGCAACCATTTGCCTATAAGTCCAGCAGCTTATCCATCACAAGCCCGCTACATAATCATAGCCATTGATTATTTTACTAAGTGGGTGGAGGCCAGAACTTCAAAGAAAGCGGATGCACAAACAACTGGCGAAATTTGTATATGAGCAAATCATATCACGATTCGGATGCCCATTGGAATTGGTGAGTGACCGCGGCTCACATTTCATTAATGAGGTGATTAATAAATTGCTTGCAGGATTCTTGGTAATCCATTGTAAATTGTCACCATACTACCCTCAAGCAAATGGTCAGGAAGTACTAATAAGATTTTGTGTACCATCCTGACGAAAACTGTGGAAGCAAGTCAAACAGATTGGGAGCATAAGCTTACAGCAGCTCTTTGTGGCAATAAGATATACTCCTTTCCGTCTAGCTTATGGTGTTGAAGCGGTTATGCCCATGGAGTATTTAGTCCCCAGCTTAAGAATTGCTATACAAGAATGTCTAATTGAAAATGAGTTAGCTAAAAGGCTAATTGACTTGGAAAAACTGGATGATGAAACCCAGTTGATAGCATCACATAGATTGTGGTTGAAAATTTGCACAGAAAACATTAGTTTGATAGAAACCTCAAGCAGTAAGAGTTAAAAATAGGGAACCTTGTCCTCATGTATGGTGTGGGAAGCGCCATGAAAAAGAAACTGAAATAACGCGGTCTGGGACCGTTCCGCATATCAGAAATCACACCTCAAGGGTCTGTCCGAATAGAGACAATTAACGGCATCCAAATGGAGGGCCATGTCAATGGGAGTAAACTTAAAAAATACTTTGGACCATTAACCCAGGAGATGCTCTTCCAAGAACACCTCTTAAAAAAACAGAAACAATTAGCAAAAGAAAAGATCCAGCAGCAGCAGGCGCAAGACGAGGCTAAAGCTAGGCAAGCAAAAACTAAAATGTAGGACCTGATTCATGTCAATATGGCATCCATAACTCTGGTGGACAAAGAGGATCTAAACATTGAACCAGCAAGACTCAAGTTAGGACTCACAACAAATAAGGGCATTGCAACAAGTGTTGCATTGATAGATATGGGATCGAGCCACAACTTAATCTCATATGATACTTGGATATGGGATCGAGCCACAACTTAATCTCATATGATACTTGGATAGCCTTAGGCAAACCAAACCTGGAACACACGGATGCAAAAGTTCATAGTGTGTACTTAACAACCATAAAGGCCGTTGGGTATTTAAATGTTAACATTTCCATCAGTAATCCCTTGGTTGGAAAGGTGTTTGCAATGCCTGCATAGGTACAATGGAAGAGGAAATGATCTTAAGACGATCCTGGATTTGTGCCCATAGGTGTAATATCCAATGGGAAGATAGAACAACATCGCTAACCATCGGTACACCATTATGGACCGTGGCAAATCAGGGTAAACAAATCGCTGAGGAGGAAGCGGTACCTCAGAAACCAGAATCTACACCCACCATGTTCAAATTGCTTACACAAAGCCCAACATACAAGAGTACATACAAATGGGTACCCAAGATTCACCCAAAAGGTCAACGTGAGAAGAAGGAAGAAATGAATGATGAACATTCTCATCATAAGAGAACCCGGTTCAAAAGTCAACCATCGACACCACCTACAAAGTGGTAGAAGATCAAGAACTTGCAGAAGCTTCATGATTGCTGTCAATAGTGGATCCAAAAGGACCTATTGTGCAAGCACATGGCTACTATCAAGGCAATACAACAATATGGTTACCTAAAAGAAAATCGATGACAGATGCCACAACAGGTTTGGATTAATATACAAAAGAAGGTAAGAGCTTTCAGCATCAACTCCCCAAAAGGACAAAACCCCCACCTGCACTTGTGTGGAGAAGAAAGCAAATTCAGTAACCTGAGTTGAGAATGACTCAAGCAACAACAATACCCATAGTAAATAAAGAATGGAACAATATGTGTGAAGAAAAAAACAAGGGTGTCCCCAGTATAAGCAATACACAACCAAACACTGCAACAAAAATATTTAATTGGGTGGAAGGAACACTAAAAATATTTAATTGGGTGGAAGGAACACTAAAAATCTCCCAATTAGAATTAAAAATTTTTCATCAAACAATGCCTAAAAGTACCAAAGAAAACCTTTGGTTTCCATGGTAAAAAATCAATGCATCATCATGTGCATGTGCGGGTGTGTTTGAGTACAAAAATTTGATTTTATAAACTTCACGTGAAACAACAAAAAAATACTTCACGACGTGAAGTACCCAAAATGTTTCACGACGTGAAGTATTTATATGTTTCACGCTGTGAAGAACCCCACACTGTTTCACGACGTGAACCATTTTAGTGTTTCACGCTGTGAAAAAGTACAAGAAGTTCATGCCGTGGAACGGTAAAATGCGGAGCCAATCATAAATTGACACGTGGATTGATCATTTGACATAGCCGCCCTGTCCGATGGCTATGCTATAATAACAATTGTTCTCTTAAATTTTGTCATTTTCACTTGTGATTACACACTCTGTTTCATTGATTCCTTGCGCGCTTCCGACTCTTTGACTCCCGACATCGCCTTCACGCCTTCTCAAGGTTGGAGCTATACCCTTCTTTTCATTCCTTTTTTTAAAAAAATCCTTTGTTTTCGTTGTTGTTGTTCTTTTTTAATGTATAAAGTTTTGGGATGAGTGTTTAAAGTATATCTCTTTTGATTGCCAATTCATGGGACTGAAAAATAATTGAAAACAAAGAATGCAAATCCGCCTTCTGAAAAATAACTACATGAAAACATAAGGTATAGAAAATAAATAAAAACAAGCTTCATTGTCACGCAAATATGTAAAAATCTACAACTTCACGGGAGTAATTCACGGGTGTACTTCACATTCGCAAGTCTGCAACTTCACAGGGGGAACTTCACGTCCCCAAGTCTGTAACTTCACGGGAGACCTTCACGGGAGAACTTCACGGGGGACCTTCACGGGGGAACTTCACAGGGGGACCTTCACAGGAGAACTTCACGAGGGAACTTCACGAGAGAACTTCATGGGGGAACTTCACAGGGGCAAATTCACGAGAGAACTTCATGGGGGAACTTCACGGGGGGGAACTTCACGAGAGACCTTCACAAGAGACCTTCACGGGGGAACTTCACAGGAGACCTCCACGGGGGAACTCCATGGGAGAACTTCACGAGAGACCTTCACAGGTGTAGAAACACACTCTTCCAATATATTTTTTATGTTTATTAGGGAAATAAAAGCAAAAGCAATAGAAAACATTAAGATGATTTTATGGAGTTATCTATAAAGTTGTCGAGCCTAAGTTTAATATAAGTCAAGATTCTTGTGTGCTCCAATTTGTTTTTAACAAGCTGTGTATATAAACAAAACACACTATCTAATGCCTCTCTTGATAACAATAATTATAAAGTGACCCGCACAACACACTAGTTGAATCACCCGAACAACTTACATGCATTATTTTGTAGCAAAACTTGATCACACACCTTGTACAGTATATCACACCTTGGCAAACCAGGCATCGCCTTATGTACTCTATATGATAGCTTATGCCTTTTTAGCTCTTTGTACACATGCTATTATGGCCATTTGCTCTCCTTTCGAACCTCTCCATATATTGCATGCTGCGGGCACTTACCTCTTATGAATTGCAACCTTCCATAGCTTCCATCTACATACACTCGATTAACTTTCAAAAATGGCCAATAGTTCTAACCCTGCCACTCCTTACAAAACAATGATCACCAACCCTTTCTCCCAATGCAAAAGCTTTCCCCACACTCAAACTCTTTCATGCCCATTTACATAGACCATTGTTCAGTGATGCAAAAGCTAACTAAACACTCCACATGAGACCTTCCTTCGACCCAATTTCAAACACATATTTGCATATAGTCCTTACATTGCTACTCCTTATAAAATGACGACGATCACCAACCCTTTCTCCCAATGCAAAAGCTTTCCCACACTCAAACTCTCTCATGCACATTACATAGACCATTGTTGAGTGATGTAAAAGCTAGCTAAACACTCCACATGAGACCTCCCTTCGACCCAATTTCAAACGCATATTTGTATATGAACCCAACATTAATGTCCATGCCCATGTATTGAAAGCCATGCAAGAAACCCTTCACACACTAAACTATATGCACCCCTCCTTGGCAAGTGAAAACCCTCGCAAGCTCATTAAGTCCACCGCCAAGGATGAAAACACTATAGAAATTTTAAAGCACACATTAGTACGTGACATGATTATGGTAGCAAGATTGAAAATGTGCTCATGTCTCCTTATACTTTATTTGCATTGACTTGATTACATGTTGCTTGGTTTGACCTTATGGCCACTCCCTTTCCTAGAGGTTACACACCAACTACGGTATGCTATGGGGGTGGGGTTAGGCTTGTTTACAATGTTAGTGGCTAGTAGCTTGGTGCTTGTATGTGGGCCGAATGACTAGATTTCCCCTGGGACATATAAGGTTTGGAATCCCTTGTTGTTGAGGGGCAAGGTACTCATTGTTTGCACCGACACGGATGGGGTCAGAGGCAATTGTTGCCAACCCATAGGTCCACCAAGAGCTCAACCCATTTAGCATGAAGTTTATGGGAGAGGAGCAACCTAAGTGGTTTTCAATCTTGAGGACTTGTTACTATGTACGTTGGGTGGAGTGCTGCTTAAGTTTTGTCGACATTGTTGAGGTATAACTTTTGTGGACATCTTCTAAATTTTAATTCTTGTGCACTCATTCTTGTCATGGGATGCGTAGAAGATGAGGGGTGCCACAGGGTCGAGCTCACTGACTCTTATTGTATAAATATATGTAGATTCTAGCTACGATAGTAGACTGGGAAAGGCATTACTCCGCTTTCCCATAGCATGGTTTGCTGGGCATAAGGGAGGGCAATCGATTTTATGTAAATTTGGAAGTTGGAAATGCAAAATGCTAACTTGGCCCATTTTTTGTTTTTGTTTTTCGAGCCGGGGTCAGAAGCGAGCAAGCTCGTTCTAAGACTCGAACAAAGAAATGCTTTTGTCATTAGCTTCGTCGTCTCTAACTTGGCTCATCTACCTAAGGCGTGATGCGAACGATTTGGCGTGAGAGTGTGAAGCTCCTAAGTTAACACGGGCGTGTGAAAGGGCCCTTGAATATGGACAGTGGGCACAAGGGAGTAGTCTGCTGTCCGGCGCCCATTTGTGAAAGGAACGATGGCAATCCGTAACCCTAACACGGCAGCCGTAGTGTGTCCGGCGCCCGCTTGTGAAAGGAACGATGGCAATCCCTAACCCTAATACCGCAGCTAACCCTAATACCGCAGCCCTAGTCTGCAAGGCTTTATATGCCGTTTGGCGATGGCAGCGGGGTCGTTGCAGTGATGTGCCTGTGATGATAATGCTAAACGCAGATCGGCCCAATGGGCCGAGTGCTGATACATTTCTTTGTCACTACCGTTGAGGCACAAGCGCAACAAGCTCACAATTCAATTCCTCTTCGCTTTTGCCCTCCTCCGTCTTTTGCTTCCCTGTAATCTACTTCGAGCTTCCCCCCCCTCAGCCTTGAAATTTAAATCCTTCAATGGCTTCAGATCTTGCAGCGAAGGCCTCTTAGAAACTAGGGTTGCAGGGAAGGCCTCTTAGAAATTAGGGTTGCAAAAGAAGCCACAGAAGACCACTGTTCTGAAGAACTCTTCAAATTGCAAGGTCAGGGTAGGCCTTCTAATTTCAGCCCTGCTCTCATCAGGTAAGGGATACTACCTTCTCTAGATAGCTTAAATAACGCAGAAGAGGAGAAAGGGCCATATCTTTCTATCACAGTTCATTAGTAATACAGCAGTAGGAGTTTAGAACTTGGTCCCTTAGTTCAGATAAGGGTTTCTATCGTTTTTGTTCATTGCAACATTGATGAGTTCTTTTCTTTTTTCTTTTCAGTTGGCCTTTCGGCCCAGGATCTTCTCATAGTTACCAAATTTTACCGTACTTAGACAGTCACCCATAGGTGCTTATTTATTCACCCGTACACGATGCCCCAGAGGTTACACCAAGCCTAGGCAAACACCTTCACCACTTGAGCTATCACGTCACTGCAACATTGTCGAGTTCTTCATCAAATGCCACCACATTTGGCTCTCTTAATCTCTAGGTAAGTATATTTCTTGGTTTTTATAGCTTATTAGGTTCTTGTAATATAATTCTTGTAGAAAAATTGAATTCCTTGAAGAAAAAAAAGGTTATTTAATGAAACTATCCTATTTTGGTCTTGGAGTTTGTATAACCTAATTCACAATTTACATTCAGAAGATTTGCAATTTGGAGGCTTATTAAATCTAACACTTGAGAAGTTTTAAATTGGTTTGTTTTATTGACGTGTATTGCATGACCATTGATATCTTCCAACTAAAAGTTGATAATGGATTATGAAGAGGAATAGACATGAAGGTGAGGTAGTATCATCAAAGCAATGTTAGGCAATAGCTAAACAATGGCAAATCAGACCATGGGGAGGTTTTCATTCATTTGAATGGTAACTACATTGCCTTAAGAAAGTTTCTAATCAATAAAAAAATTGAAACATCTTTCTCATGGATTTAATTCCTTTTGAACAATTTAGACCTTAGTGAGTGTAGGTAAGGTTTAAGTGAGTTCAAAGTGCAAGGTTTTTGTCAGTTTATTTGTGGAAAGAAGATATATTTGAGGGTCTTTCTTTCAATCAAAATTCTCCAAATTAGTTATTAGGTGTATCTCTATACTTTTCTATTTACTCGTGTTCATTTAATTGTTTTTAAGAGATTCAACCTTGTTGCCTTGTAGTTTTATAATCAACGTAACACAGCCATCCTACTTAGCTAATTGCGCGATTAATAACACCTTAAGCTTTCTTCTATTTAGTTCTTTAAATAACCCTAGGTTGAAAACTCTACCTTAGGAGTAAGCTTTATTCAGCGAAGGCAAGTAGCAGCTTTATGCAATTTTGCCATGGTATCACAGCTTTGAAGATTATGCATGTTTATGGACATTTTTATGTTACCATCGTGGTTGTCCATGGCATGGTTGTTTCTCGTACCGGTATGAACTTATTTGTACCCTACGGCTTGTATGGTACGATATGGTATGGTATGAGTTTTTTCTCCCTCCTCCATCCACCTTGAGAAAAAATTTCAAATGTTAAAAAAATATAGAAATATTGCTTAACGAAGATCCCAAATGCTCGCAATACTCAGCAACTTTTCTATCCACTCAGTATTTCATATGGGGTTGTGGAGAGACCTAAAAAAATATGGCACGATAGATTGGTAGTGTACACTTGATTGGTAGGATGAGAGAATCTTGATACATCACTTGGAGATCCTTGGTATAAGTAGACTAGACAATAAAATCCTCAAGTTATGTATGAGGGAGAAGATTTAGACGTGGCCATATTAATCTAGAGAGGAGTCTCTAAATCTATCACCCTAGATGCACTATTTGTATTTGTTCAAGGATGGTTCCTTAGTCATAAACACTACACTGGGAGGCCTTTGGTATTGCATTACCCATGCAGGTTCTTTTTTGGAGACTATTAGGAGACCGAACCGGGAGAGACATCTCGAGACCCAATAGGGAGAGACATCTCGAGACACATCTCCATGTTCTAGTTCCTCAAGCACTGTATGCTCCTCCCTCCCAATCTTTCCTCAGATTCAAGCTTGAACCTCCATAGTTTGTAAGTGTTAATACAAAACTTGTATTTTATTATATGGTATTTAAAAATTTCATATCTTATCGAAAATTTCTATACGGTATTGTATTTTGGTACAGTGACAACTATGGTCCATGGTGGTGAGGGTAGTTTTTCTTTGAAAGAGGGTGTTAATGTTGAGGGTTCAGTGAGGCTCTTGGTAGTCTTCTTCTTTATAGAAGAGGGTAACCATGGAATAAAGTTTTCCATGATTGAGGTTAGTTTTTCTTTGAAAGAGAGAGTGATTATTGAGACTTTGGATGTCATTGTTGAGATTCATTTAGACTCTTGGCAGTCGTCCTTACGAAAGATGACTTGATGCTACAGATGGGGCTTTAACTTGGAAGGTAGTTGGCCTAGATGCTAGATCAATTTCATTGCGTAAGAGGATAGTGCACTTGGTGTCATCAAGCTTCAGTGTAGCGTTGCATGTTTGCTAATTGATTTGACATTGAGTAGCATCAATCCACTCTCTTTCGAAGATTGCATGACCTTGGAGTGCACCTACATTAATCACATCTCTATATTATCTTAAAGAAGAGTTTCACAAAGTTGCCACATGGCAAGCATTTGGAGGTTCGGGAAGGGGAGGAGGAGGTTTGAGAAAGTTTGGGTAGAATTTGATTTTGGAAGCCTCTAAAGTAGAATGTTATTACACTTACGTAAACTTTGTGGTCAAGAAACCACAATCTTTTCTTCTCATTTCATTAGACATGACAATGTAATAATTGGTGTGTGTAAGTACTGTTGATTGGCCTAGGTCCTAAAAATATACTGTTGAGTCTAGCTTGTGAATGTATGTGTGCTTGACACCTTTGCAAGGTGTCATTGATTGGAAATCTAAGATTTTGCTAGTTATGCCTTTGTGTCATGAGGATAATAGGGGACTTACGCACTAATAACCGTTAAGATCGCACATTCTTTAGGGGTTGGTTGCATTGGTTTTGTTACAATGTCTTCTCGTAGAGGAGCAATGTTACCTTGCTTGCGAGAAGCTCTAGGATAGCCATGCTATAGGCCGAATTGATTGTGCAATAAGCTTGTTTTGTAATTACACCCATAATGATTATTGAATGTCGGGTTTACGGTGCATCTCCACTTGTGCGTCTCCTTGAGGGAACATCGGAGTGCATATGTATAATGTTATATTTATGGGCATGTGAACAATCTCTTGGTGGTAAGTGTAAGGTTAGTGTGGATGCACTTCAGTGCACTCACTTTGAGGCTAGGTTTTAGTGCCTATATATAGAACTCTCATGTAACATTATTTATAAATACAATCAAGTTGAAGTAAGTTTCCTTGTGCCCTATCTCTCTCTCTCTTGTAAAGAGCGTGTGTACATGCAGTCAAGTGGTTCTCTCTGTCCTCTTCTCTACCATAGTTGTGCATTTTACTAATAGTACAACATGAAACTTGTAAACCATGGGATTAGCTATAGTGTGAACAATCTGAGCGAACATTGTAAACTTTGAACACTTTGCCTATGGAACTCTTACATAGGAATTTATATTATGAAGCAAAGGTTGACCTAGAGATTCCCACGTCTCTCATGACATGATGTTGTGGTGGCTAGCTTCCATACTGAGTAGGGCATGCTTTCTTTGCATGTTTCTTTCAAATGGAAAGTCTAGCTAAATCCTAATATGTTGGGTCCTTGTAGTGATGTTAAGGTTTTGTTGTGTTGCGTATACCTCCCTTACATGTGAAATAGCAAAAATAAATGAACAAGAAGAGTTTATATTGGGAAAACTAGAATTTTGTATCGAGAAAAGAAATATTTGTATGAGGATAATAAAAAGTATCTTCGGTGATAGCAAAAAGAAAAGAATAATAGTATATGTACATTAAGAGGCATGAGTGTGACCAGCCATCAAATCAGTCCATATATAGGAAAAATCAGCATCCAAATGATATAAATTTCGCATGGCAGATAAGTCCCCATGAGAGACCACTGAAACTGCAGCCACATATGGCCTCGTGAACAATGCATCTGCTACCAAATTCTTCTTTATTGCTTTATTAATACGGATGTGAGATACAATAGGGATGGAATATCCCTCTTTGCCAGCATGATCAACACTACCCTGCATATTGGGAACTGCATGCATATCAAGCTTAGAGTGCTTGTCCTCTTGCATCTT
Source organism: Cibotium barometz (assembly GCF_041138505.1). Taxonomy (NCBI): domain Eukaryota; kingdom Viridiplantae; phylum Streptophyta; class Polypodiopsida; order Cyatheales; family Cibotiaceae; genus Cibotium; species Cibotium barometz. The sequence continues at coordinate 43,565,045 of NC_141060.1, forward strand.
GCTTACGTTTGGGGCATTGCCGAAACATGTGCTCTTTGCTTCCACATGCAAAACATTTCCCGTCTTTCGCATATTGCTCCCTTTGCTCAGGAGTCAAGCCAAACCTGTTCTTCTTGAACTTTCTGGCATGAGGCTCATGGTCCTCTCTTTTTCTTTTCTCCTTATCCAACGGGGCAGCCCTATCTGCATGGGCTCCATGGGCCATCATGGAAGTTTCATGAAGCACGGTGGCATGTGCTCCACGAACCTGAGAATCAGATGCATGTGACTTTCCTGCATAAGGCAATGTCTCTCCATGAGACAACTCAGTAGGCAAAGCTCTTTTAGTGGCAGACGTGTCACCCCTACCATGGAATACATGTCGTGACTGCATGTGACCATCATGCCCTCCATGAGCACTAGGAGAAAATAAAAGTTTATATTGGGAAAGTAAAAAGCTTACACAACCAAAAAATAGCACGTGTGATAGCTAAAAAGTGATCAAAGTATATAAAAGAATGATAGAAAAACCTTTACATGGGGAAAGTGAGAACTTGCATTGCTTGAGCTATAAATAGTGTATAACAAGTTAATTAAACTCGCTATAATCACACCACTTGTATTGTGTGACATGGCAGGTAATTTTATTGTTGATGAGCTTAGCAGATACCATTGACTATAGAAGAGGTGTAAAGATTAACACCTAGGGAGTAGGAGTCAACAGAGAGATTGGAGCAACAATATGAGAGGATGAATTCTATGGAGTCTATCATGTAAACACTTATCTTGGATTTGTAATCTAATTAATTAGCATATTACTTGCTAATGGTTTGAAAATTTACCAAAACTTAATAATTCTGATATAGTTTTGAGGAACCAATAGAGCAACCTACTCAAGAGACATGAACAATCCAAAAAAACTAGAGAATTAAGAGGATAGGAGAAAAGAAAAATGCTATGCAAAAATCAGTAGAACTTAGAATCAATTGATGAGTGAATACATGCATGAAGTTCTCTCTAGTAATATAGTCTCGACAGAAATAAACGCATGTCTCAAACAACCTTAAGAGAAATGAAAGCATATGTCTCTAACAACCTTAAGAGAATAATATATAGTCTGGATTAGGTGTCACAACTATTTTACATTAAGATTTTTTTCATAAAGAAAAACTATTGTTCAGAGTTTTTACTTATATTTCTTTTGTTGTTGACTACTTTTTTTGGGGGTCTTCTTTGTGGATTTTCCAAAGAGATTAACCACTTTCTTTTTTGAAGATGGAGAAGTAGAGAACATTTTTTTTCCTTCTCTTTGGTATTATATCTATAGTTAGTGTATGTTCTCCTTGCTCTCCAATGCTATATAGTGGCAACTACCATTTTTTGAATTGTTGAGGATGCTTGAGTTAACCACACGTAGTGATGCGTATAAAGATCTTAAGAAAATGAAATAAAACAAAAAATAAATAATATTAACGGCATCATTCTCTTCAAATAAAATACTAAGGTGAAATATAAAACCATTCATGATTGCTCACCTTCATATCATTGGTTTCATTGTTAGAATGATAGTATATAAATTTATAAGCTGAAAGATTCAGTATCATTCTAATCTCAATAAATAATTAAGAATTAGGACTTATAGGTTTGTTGAAGTATTTTATTAATCAATACAAATCTTTTATTGATGCTATATTTTATTGACGCAATACTATATTATTGTTTCTATATATTTTTTGGATGTGCACGTTGTAAATAAAAAACAAGCAAACATTAAAGTCATGAAGAGAGACATTATGAAAGATGCCATAGTTTTCTCCACACAGACACGATGGAAGGAAGTGCACTTAAGGATTTTCCTTATTATGCAATGAAATACTTTAAAATAAATACTTATAGTTTTGCATCTCCAAGAAGACCAATAATCGAATTTATGAAGACCAATTTTGAATTCATGAAGTATAAGCTCTAATGGCACCCAAAATAAAAGATTGATTAGAAAATACTTTTCTCCATAGAAAGAGAGAGGGAGCACGTTTCATAATAAGAGAATAATAAAATCTTGATATTATCAAAGGGGACATGATTAAACCAATGTCTTAATTCATCTTCTCTGCTTTGTTTGCATCACTGAAGACCAATAATCAAATTCTGAAGTACGATGCTTTTTGTTCAATATCAATAACTATTAAGCTCTAGTGGCTCTTGAAATAGGCTCTAGTGGCTCTTGAAATAAAAGATACATAATAAATAACATTTTCATTAGGAAATACTTTTCTCCATAGAAAGAGAGAGAGAGGGAGCACCTTTCATGATAAGGGAACAATAAGATCTTGATACTGTTAAAGGGAACATGACTAAACCAATGTCTTAATTCATCTTCTCTGCTCTATTTGCATCTTTGATAAAGTTGAGAAGGTAAGATCCACTATTTAAACTTGTACTTGGATGTAATTCGGTTTTTTTGCCATCAAGAGACTTCAACAAAAACTAAAATAAAAAATCATAAAGTATGCCTTTTAAATACTGTTCTGGACTATCATGAAGGGCCAAACACGGACCCAGTTCCACATGTTGCGTTACCACAGGATACCATACCTCATATGTAGGAACAAACAGAGTGGAATGAAAGAGATGCGCATGCACATATGTTGCTTGTTTTGTTAGTCAAGATGAGTATCATTCCTTACATTCGGTCCAGCAGATCCGTTAAACATGCTTGGGATGCACTTGCGTCATTATACCAGGTACGTAATGAAGCATATGTTGTTTATCCACGTATGCCATTAGAGTCAAAGCACATGTTGCTTATTTGTGCAAGTAATTAGAGTCGGAGCATATGAATGAGGAAGACTCCATGGATAGCTTCCTTACAAAAATCAAGGATTTTGAGCAATGGGGCCAGTGTTGATGAAGTATATCCTGACAGTTCATTGGTGTCTACTATCTTGAATCTATTACCGAGCTCGTATCAAAGTTTTGCTTCTACCATCACAGTCACGATGAAAGATAATGCAAATGCCTTGAAGTTTGAGAAGTTGGTTTTTATGCTCTTGCAAAAAGATCAATCCAGGTAAAATAGATTTGTAATGCGTACAAGAGATCAGGCTTTTACTGCCAGTTAACAAAGAGGGAAAGGTAAATCCTTTCTTCAGGGTAGTTACAAGCCGAAATCAAAGTCATTGGGGAAGGCTACAGATAAGGAAGATGACAAACCGAAGAAAAAGGACAAATGTAACTATTGTAGGAAACTTGGTTACTACATTAATGAGTGCAAGAAGCGGTTGGAGAAGAAGAAAAACAAGGACTTAGGTATGGTTGTAGGTGATGAGTTAGTATCTAATGCAAAAAACAACAAATCTACAAACTATGCACATGATGATTGGGCTTTTATTATGCAATATAGTTTTGACCCTTCGCATAAAAATGTATGCATGGCTATTACAAATGTACATCACTGGTATTTTGATAGTGGTGCTAGTACGCACATTACTTCTCATTATAGTTTGTTCTCATCAGTTGAATTTGCTCCACAAGAAAACACCTCCTCATATCATGTAAAAAGAGTTGGTAATTTTGTTCTCATTGTTGCTGCAAATGGTTTCTTGCTAGAAGCAGTCATGTGTGCAACGTATGTTTTGAAGACGTGTCTTACAAAGGCTTTGCATACAATTACGTCTTTTAAATCTTAGAAGTGTAGAAAGCCCTCTGGCTCACTTACGCATTTATTGTTGTCTCGCTTATGTACTTATGCCTAAGAAAATTCGTAAAAGCTTAACGATAAGGTTGTTAAATGTATTTTTGTGGGATATAACTCAAAAAGTAAAGGTTATCGATACAAAGCAAGGCTTGTTGCAAAGGATTATGCATAGAAAAAGGTATTGATTATGGTGAGACCTTTGCACCCACATGTTATGACTACCATGCAAAGTATCACTGCATTAGCAGCACATAAAGGTTGGAATGTACGTCAATTAGACATCAAAATACGGATTGAAAAAAGATTTGTATAGTCTTAAGTAGGCTCCTAGAGCATGGTATGAGAAGATACATGTATACTTGGTTGTACAAGGTTTTTGTAATAGTCCTACTAACAGTACCCTCTACATTAACATTAAGAGGACTGAAGATGAATTTTGGGTCATCATGTTATACATTAATGACATGCTTCTCTCACAAGCCATGATGATTGATCATATTTCAGCTTTTATAGTAAGCTGATTTGCAGAGGTCTTTTGAAATGTTAGATCTTGGCCTATTGCACTATTATTTGGGCATTGAGTTTCGATAGCGTAATGATGGCATTGTTATGCTGTAGACACAACTTACATAGAGGCATTGTTGAAGAGGTTCAATCGTGGAGACTGCAAACCTATTGCTACACCTATGGAACCTAGTTTGTGAGTGAGTCTTGAAGATATAGGTGACTCTTTTAATGCTGGCGTCGTGTATCAAGAAGCTATTGAATGTCTTATCTTTTCATGTAACACCATGCTTGACATTTAGTATGGGGTCTCAGTATTGAGAATATTTATGCATAGCCCAAGCACAAAGCATGCAGTATGTCAAACAAGTGTCCGTTACTACCTAAAGATCACCAAGCACTTTGGATTAAGGAAGGTAAATCACAACTGCATGTATTTGCACACTCAAACTAGGCTGGATGTTATGACACACGAATGTCCATGAGTGGTTTTTTCTTTCGCCTTGGTGATTCATGTATATTAGTGGCCACTTCTAGCTGTGAAGCTGAGTATAGGGCAACATTTACAGTTATAGTTGAGTGTGTTTGTCTCAAACGCTTTAGTGATGATTTAGGTATTGGTGAGTCCACACTAGTAACATTATTTTAAAGCGTGGTTATGCTTCATGTAACTCATTTTCATGTAAGCTGTGCTAAGCGCTTCATGTAAAAGATATATGGGATGATCGAGCTTACAACTTGTGTAATGCCGATCATGAGCTTAAGCCTAGGTGTACATAGAGCTAGGAGAACTAGTTTTGGGTCCTCAATTGTTAAATGGGCAGCCGACCATTGTAAAAAGAGCTCATGTATATAAGTGACTTATGAAATATGAAAAGGGACAATCCCATTATCACAATTGAGTTTCTCTCTCTCTCTCTCTCTCTCTCTCTCTCTCTCTCTCTCTCTTGTGGCTATGGTGGTAAGCTTGTGTGCATGCATGCTTGCTTGCTTGCTTGATTGTGTGTGTGTATGCATGTGTGCATGTAGGTGATGTTCTCTTTTCTCTTCTTCTTCTTCTTCTTTCTCTCTCATCTTCACTCTTACATCCACAAAGGTATTGAGTAGGAGTTGAGCTCTCCATAGCTCCTTCTCTCATTTCTCGTCACCTAGCTTGAGGAAAGCTCCACTTAAGTGACATAAGTGGTGGTGGAGTGAGACCCTAGCGGCTTCACATCGAGGAGTTAACCCTCAAAGATGAGGGTTGGCTAAATGCTACTCCCCGAACTGCCCTTGCATTGTCTCTTTTCTCTTCTCTTCCCTCTCTCTTGTGCAAGGAAGTATGCTCCTTTTGGTGAATATCTTTAGCGCTACTATCGAGGATTACTTTTAGCTTAGGGTCCTCCACATTTTATTCCTTAGCTAGAGTTTGAATTTTCCCGGATGGAATGCAAATCCACTAGTAGGAGTAGGTTATGAAATGAATGTTTGAATTGTTTGATTTTGTTTTTTCTACTTACAATGGAGTTCAGTAGAGAAATTGGAGCATGAGGAGCTTGGGAGGATACACCAAATGCGGGAGCTACAAGTAAGTGCCCTTCTCTTGCTCTTGAGTCCATTAATTTCTTGTTTTTCTTCAACTAGTTAAAAGCTACATACTAGCTTAATCTCACAATTAATATTAGAAAATTAGGGTTAATTAGGCATTCTAGGCATCATTGGATAGCTTGGGACTAGCTTAAGCCATCCATAAAAAGAAAAACATAAAAAGTCATGAAATCAGTGAGAAACCAAAGAAGAAATTGGGTGCAATTGAATCTTGACTTGCTTCTCTAAGAAGTGAACGACCATTCACTTCACAGAGGTATGGCCGTATGCTCTTAAGCCATGCTTTTTCACTTCCTCTGGCGCGGCGCAGAATCTTTCCATATCTGTCTCATCAATGTGAGTAAAGTGTATTAAAGAGAGCATAAAGTGTATTAAAAAGAGTATAAAAGGAGTACAATTGTGTTGTCAGGGGAATATTTAAAGGCACATGTCAGAAAATATGTTATCACGTGCATTCAAGATACATACCAGTGTCTGTAAGCATATGTTTGTACTTCACAAACGTACGTCTGTTCCTTGATTGACAATTGAATGCCCTACCTTCCCAAGTGAGCGCCCGTTCTCCCACTGAAAAATCTTTTTGATGACACTAGACACAACCACACTCCACCTAAGTGTATGATTGTTTCTCCACCAAGGATTCGTTCCTAAACCTATCCATGTCCATATCCTTCTGGCTCACAAACACTCATTCCTTCACCAAAGAATGCCTGTTCTCTTCAAGATCCATGACCATACCAACTTTAATGTATGGCCGCCGCAACTTCTACTAAGCCGCTCGTACCTTCACGAAAGAATGTCCGTTCCTTTATGAGCAAATGGCCGTTCCTAAGCTTATAGAGGGAAAAAATATTCCCTGTCGAGAGTGTGATTCTACACCGTCACTCAACACATTCATGCACCTATGCTTAGGGAAATTACCGTTCCTAAGCTTATAGAATGCATGTTCTCTTCAAGATCCATGACCATACCAACTTTAATGTATGGCCGCCGCAACTTCTACTAAGCCGCTCGTACCTTCACGAAAGAATGTCCGTTCCTTTCATGCACCTATGCTCAGGGAAATTAGTGCAAAACAACCCTTTGTTTGACTACATCGAACCATCTAACGCACAATCACTTGTGATATTTTGCCCTTCGGTCAACACATTGTGGAGTCAAATGGTGTTAGTCCTTGACAGCACCACTAAAAGCAAAGAACATCTAAGCACGGGATGCACTATCCTTGACCTAGAGATGGGAGGATTGATTACCTAGTGCATGGACAGACCATCAATTCTCAAGCAAGACCTTAGATCCCCTACACATTTGCAAAGGAGTCTTGCATCGAGACTAAGAAACTTTATCATGGGAAACACGTAATAAGAAGAGGCTCACCTCAGGGACACAGGCATGGAACGTCAGCCAAAGAGAACTGTCACACCATTGCTAGACCCTAGAACAGAGGTGACTAATCTTGCAGCCTGGGGAACCATGCCAACTACTAACAGCTAATTCATACTAAGACCATAGGTTAGCACCAAATCTGGGTTAGGAGCCAGCTTACCAAGGTCCAAAGACCTCTTACCAAAGAGAACAAGCCCACCCGAAACATTTCAAAGCCAACACACAACACAAATGTATAACTACTACCCACCTCGCAAAATGTATCCCAGATACCATGTGGACCCTTCTGGCCCACAACTGAGGCAAGGTCTACATAAAGGATACTATCCTCTAGGCCTATCTTCCCTGCCCGTCATACCCCAACTTGCACTAGCCGCCCAGCCACCACTATGGCAAGACTAACACCAAAAATGTTGAGGATAGCCATGGAAATAGGGAGGGAGGTAGCTTAAGAATTGCAACACTAGCACCTGCACAGTTGGTGCAATGGCCAAGGCAAGAAAGGAATCAACCAGCCCACATCTCCAAACTTATCTCACTAGTTTGGCGAGTTAGGAGACCCCATATCTCAGCTAGAGATGTTCAACAAGACTTGTGAGGCATTTAGCCATGTGGACGATCAAGAAAAGGTGAGTGCCTCTGGTCTTACCCTTGATGGCAAAGCATGATAGTGATTTCAATCACTGAAAGTGGAAGACATGGCTACCTTTCATGCCTTGAAAGAGGCTTTTAAAGTAGGATATTCAAGATAAGAGGAACTTGTTGGAGTCCAATCGATCACTAAAAGTGGAAGACAAGGCTACCTTTCATGCCTTGAAAGAGGCTTTCAAAGTAGGATATTCAAGACAAGGAACTCGTTGGAGTCCAATTGAACAGCTACATAATGTAAAACAAAAAGAGGGAGAATTCATCTGGGAGTACATCAACCGGGTGAGATACCTTCACTCTCATTGTAATGAGAGCATTGTAATGAGAGAAACAAGTTCTCTGAGACAAAAGATTGATCGGGTGATTCTTGGAGGGACTCAAAGATGTCACCTTGCATAACTCCATATATGCTCTATAGCCCATACCTCTTTTGAACAGTGTTGCAAAAGTGCCATGGATTTTGAGGAGAATTTCAAGGGATCTCGTTCTCGAAAATTGCATGAGGGCACTTTTGAAGCTTCCTTCAAAACCATAAGCATGAAATCTGAAGGGAAAAAGAGTCCTCTTCAGGAGAATAAGTGGAGTAGCTAGCAGCTGCATTAATGCCAAAAATTACCCAATAATGGTGTGAGATCCCTGTTCCCACCGAGCAACGGATTCAGGATACTGGCAGCGGAAGTAGCACTTCTCGCGTGGGACAGGGGTCCCACATTTGGGGCCTCACCCACACGGATATCCGGATAAGAGACTAATCCGTCGGTTGTTCCAAAACCGAACCCGGAAAAACTTCCTTTACCGGAAAGCACGGGCGATTCCACCAGGAAAACTTTAACTCTAACGTAGTTAAACCCTTACTGATCAAACAGATCCGACTGCATCTATAAATATACTTGGTCAGATCAAGAAAGAAACTTGCACTTGGATCATTGGGATCAACGCTTTTTTCCCCATCAAGAGGCACAGCCGTTGATTCCTATCCATAGAACAATTACTATCCGGGATTTACTTTATCTATCGTAGTAACAGAATTTGAGTCTCGATTAACGGATCCATCAGTCCAGCCTAACCCCATCCAGTCCCATGGGTTAGCCAACCGCCCAACCACTGTAGTGATGGGATCCAATTAAGAATTTGGTTAGGTTTTGTCTCGGGCACCAAGGAAAAGAGTTCCAAGGCTCCCTAGCCGGAAGTTCATGCAATTATAAAACTAGTCACACCACTTACACACCCAATATGAAATTGCCTTTTTACAGATTCAACCAAAAACAATCCTTTAATAAAACCATAGTATCACTGATCACAATCTTCCAATTTATCCGGTTGATTCAATTTCCCATCATTCCTTCATCAGAGTATCTATGGCATCATTGGCAACTAGAACGCTCACCACCTGTCCACACAGGGGCCGTTTCAATAGTTCCTAGCCCATAATACTCGGCAATATAATCACTTATCAAGATGGACTCTCGTTGAAGATCAGCAAGATCAACCAACAGATCCATATAAAAAGAGCCATGGACTCATCCGTTGAGGACCAGCAAGGTCAGTCAACCAGATCCATGCCCGGTTTCAGAAAACATCTCTTACTCCTTGTTCCAATATCTTCCTCGACGCACGCGTGGGTATCCTGGGCGACCCAGAGCCCGAGCACCGTATGGTCAGCACCCTCTAGGATCCTTCGCAGGTGACCTAGCGCTTCACTCATAGGCCGCTTCCTTGGCCCCTCATCCACCGTACCGGAAGCTCACCATTTTAATCGCACCGAGGCTGGTCAAGACCTCGGCCGACCTTGCTACGCGAGACGTCCTTCATTGACTCTCCGTCAGTAGTTGCAACTTTATCAGTTAGGTCTCCACGACCTTAATCACAAGATGGTCAAAATGCTTTCCCAGCATTCTTGACATAAAACAGTCATTTACAAACAGCATTTGCAAACAGTCACAAAATACAGTTTCTATATCGAATTCCGTCTTTCCACATTATCCCTCCTCAATCCACATTACTTATTCCACATTCCCTTCATATGTACTCATTCTCATCCATTCATTCATATCAACGACACATTATTTCCCATACACATTCACCTTCATTATTCTTCATACACATCCATGCATACATCCATTTTCACATCCTTATTTATACATCCACATCCACATACATACATCCATACATACACATCCACATGCATACATTCACATCTACATGCATACATCCATCCATACATACATCCATTTCCTCATTCCCATTCATATAACCCCATACGCCTTCTCATCTATTCTTTTTCATCACATCCATTCTCACCCTATCACAACCCATATTCATCTTATCTCATCACATACACTTCTTCTCTCATCCCATACACATCTTATCACATCTTAACTCTTCTTATCACATCCTAACTTATCTCATATGTATCTTATTACATCTTATCACATCTCATACATCTTATCACATCCTAACTCATCTTATCACATCCTAACTCATCTCATATACATCTTAACTCATCTTTTATGCATACCTCTATGCAAGAATTTCAATTGTGATAAAAGTAACACTTTTATAATAATCATTTTTTTCTGTAATATTTTTATAATAAAATAATAATTTATTTATTTTTTCATTTCTATGCACAAAATTCAATATGATGAAAATAACATTTTTATAATAAAATAATCATCATTTTTTTCTTTACAGTTTTATAATAAAATAATAAAATATTCATCTTTTATGCATACCTCTATGCATGAATTTCAATTATGCTAAAAGTAACACTTTTATAATAAAATATTTATCTTTTATGCATACTTCTATGCATGAAATTCAATTATGCTAAAAGTAATACTTTTATAATAAAATATTTATCTTTTATGCATGCCTCTATGCACAAAATTCAATTATGCTAAAAGTAACACTTTTATAATAAAATATTCATATTTTATGTATAACTCTTATGCATAAAATTCAATTATGCTAAAAGTAACACTTTTATAATAAAATATTCATCTTTTATGCATACCTCTATGCATAAATTTCAATTATATTAAAAGTAACACTTTTATAATAATATATTTATCTTTTATGCATAATATAAAAAATTAATTTTTCCATGATTACTATGAAATTCTTTCAATTAATCTAGGATGATAATTCCTAGAATATGATAGAAAATCCTCTTTTCATGCTTTGAATGAAATTATTTTATGTGTAAATTTTTATAAAATTTTATCATAGCTGCGCTACTATAACTAATAAATCTCAATTATTTTAAAAGATAGGTTATCTTTAAGGGAATGATTAGAATGATCCCTAATAATTGGATCATTAACCCTTAATAATCATAAACTAAAAGCATAGATTAAAAAAACTATTAATTTATTCTCAAGCATAAATTAATCTTGGATTAAGAAAAGCTTTATGAAAAGCTTCATTTGGATTGAGAATGGGTCATGAGTATGACCATTTCTTAAGTGAGAGAGAGAAAAAAATAATTAGAATTAAACATAAATAAAAATTTATGAAATTCTTTACTATCATTAATCAATTAACTTCAATAGCATTCAAAAACCATACCAATTAAGCTTCTCAAGCTTGAGAGGGGTTGAGAAGAGAGAAACATTGAGAAATTATTAAAAAAATCAAAATTCACCATACTTACCTTACAAATTGCTTGCTTCTTTGTTCACGGTAGAGGCCCCCAACCAATCAATTGGTTTAGTATGTTGATGGAGCCACCAATGGGAAATGAAGAAAGAGAGAAGTGTCAAAAACTAGTGAATTATTAAAGAATTCACAGTTCTTGGCTTAGGTGGAGTAGAGTAACAATGTGTAAACACTATCTTTTTTTTTCAACAAGGGGAGGCTTCTATTTATAGGAAAAATTGAGCTCCTAACCAAACAAACTGATTCTAGAATTTTCCAAGTCAGTTTGGTCACTTTTTGACCATTTTTAGGTCAGTTAAGCTAACTTTTCGGAACTAGACTTGAATGAGAAGAGAGGAGAGATGAAATATCTCAACTTTTATGATTTTAAAACTCATTTAAGCATGTGTTTTAGGCGCCTCATTGAAGGCCCTCCTTTTCCTTACTGATGTGTCAAAAATGGAATCCTTACACTCAAAATATCTCATATTTTTATATTACTCATAGTTTTTTTACTATTAAACCTTGTACATTTTCAACTCTTCATCTTATGTGAGAATTTAAGGGACTCCCCTTCCTTACATATGTGTCAAATTGAAATCATTATACCCAAAATATCTCATATTTTTAATATTGCTCATAGTTTTTTACTAATAAACCTTGTACATTTTCAACTCTTCATCTTATGTGAAATATGCACCTCCTTTAAAGAACTCCCCTTCCTTACATATGTGTCAAAATGGAATCATTATACCCAAAATATCTCATATTTTTAATATTGTTCATAGTTTTTTACTAATAAACCTTGTACATTTTCAACTCTTCATCTTATGTGAGCATTTACTCATTTTTGGGTATCTTCTTTTTTACAAATTGGATTTATCTCCTCCCTACACATGGATTGATGCTATTGGTCCATAGGAACCTTAATTGGACCATAATCCAAAGATTTCTGAAAATCTAGACCCTTAGACTAAGGTTCTTTATACCTATTTCTAATTAATACCAATTGCACATTGGAAAATTCTTTTTGAATTTCTATTTCAGGGGAACTTATTTTAATAAGATGAGATAATTTTCTATCCAAAAATATTAAAAATCTGAATATTCTCTCTCTAGAATATTTTCTCTCTCTAGGTTAAAACAGTTAGAAACAAGGTCTTTATATTTCTGAAGAGGGATTGATTACAGGGGAATATGCTGGACATTTTGAGAGGCTGGGGAGGAATCTTACATTCTCTCCCACTTGAAAAACGCGAGATGTCCTCATCTCGCAAACTGGGATAATTTCGCAAGATGCATGAATATGAGACTTAGAGAAAAATTTTAATCAAGATTAACCACCAAGAAAAGTCTCAAAGAGAGCAAGATTCAAGATAAGAACAAGATTTAAACTTTATTCATTCTCGAAACATATACAGTAAAGATAGAAGAACTCTTTACACTTCCATAAGCCCGTCCATCATATGGTCACAAAAACAGCACTCACAAGCTGCGCACGTATAAGGTAACTCATCTATGGGAATAATTCTGCTGGTTATTGCCGCACCTATCTCAGTGGTATGAGGTGATCTAACAAAAGGACCTCTGAGAGGCAAGCCAAAAACGGGGTAAAGGCATATCTTCTCATGAGGAAGAAAACACGCTAGTAAGAAGACCCGCTCAGAAAACCCAAGATGCCTTGATCTCATGACGCAGTAGTATCGGGGACCCAAACCCAAAGCTTCAATAACCATGGCCAAGCGGACATTATTACGAAAATGTTGCTGACCCCAGGGTGTTACTCTAGTTATGTCTTGATAGGTCCGCCATTTGGTCTGTGCTACAGAAGTTCCCAAGTGAGGGAAAAGTGAGCGCTCATACTGTTCTATAAAATCCTTCTTCACAGACTCACTTGCGTCTTGAAGGTGAGGAATCATTATGGATAAAACTAGTTCTTGTTGCCAGGCCATGAAGGAGATTAAGAAAGAAAGGAGATCGATGGGAGTAAGATTACTGTGAGCGACAAGTAAAAGTTACGACTTATATAAAGGAAGGAGCTAGCGTAACTTAGAAGCCAACGGTAACTTGCCACTGAAGTTTTACCGTCTTTCCATGATTTGGGTTTGGCACATTTTTCTATAGAAGGCATTAAGAACTTTGAGATGAGGAGATAAAAGAAGTTCGTAGGCTAAATTACCTACTTTCTTTGGTCCACAATATCTGGGAGATAACTTCTTATACTTCCCAAGAGATAAAGAACTTCTTTTGGGCCGTACTCGAATGAAGACCAAAACCTTGATATCCAAAACATCGATTCTCACTTCTGAACTCATTGTTCTGAATCCTTAAAACAGGTGGAACTCTTGAGAAGTATTCTGGAGAAAGGTTCTTCCTTTTTTTTAACAGAATCTTTCTTTTATTTTTGAGAGGAAATAATTATAAGATCAGAAAGGGAGGTTCTTACTCCTGTATACCTCGAAGGCTGGGGGAAGAATCTTACATTCTACCCCACTTGAAAAGTGCGAGATGTCCTCATCTCGCAAAGTAGAGGACAACTCTTTTTCTTAAGATCCAAATTATTATGGGGTTCCTTATATTCTGGTCAACCCAACAGAATACGGGGATAATTATCCCTTAAATAGAACTCATCATTCATTCATATCTTTAACACGATAATGGTCCATTAGACCGAAAAATTCCCTTCTGAACATTCCTCCATGGGAATTTCAGTTAAGCAAGTTCTCAATTTGTCATCCCTTATTAACTTGATCTACCGAGTCAAGTGTTAACAGTAGCAATCTGACAACACAATCCACTAATCTCATAGTGATTTGCTGAATTCATTATTATCATTCCTGTTATGAATATCATCACAGGAACTCGTCCCATTCATCCTCATTGTGGTTTCGCTCAGCTTATTACATTTCAACTAAATTTTGAAAATCATCATTTTTCAATCAGAATCTAAATCAATTCATCAATTCTCAAACAGAATTAAAAATCATATCAACCACATTCGAATTCATCATCTGGATAGCATTAACGCTTATAATTTCAAGTCTTAGATTTACTCGTATATACTGTCAGTAAAGAGCTGTAGTTATACTCTCGGTATATACGGTAGTCACGGCCCTTGGAATTATAGGGTAAATACCATTATGTCTAGGCCTCAAGCAAGTCAGGGATTCTATATAATTGCGGTATTTCCATCTGAAGACCCAATTACCAAATTACGAATTTCAGTTTGAATATCAAATTGTATGAATTATATCACACAATTACAACCTTTTTGTGCTTCTTGATAAATTTTTGACATATTTGGTTTCTTAGTTGATCTTTATTAGCCAATTGGCTCTGATACCAACTGTGAGATCCATGTTCCCACCGAGCAACGGATTCAGGATACTGGCAGCGGAAGTAGTACTTCTCACGTGGGACAGGGGTCCCACATTCGGGGCCTCACCCACGGATATCCGGATAAGAGACTAATCTGTCGGTTGTTCCAAAACCGAACCCGAAAAAACTTCCTTTACCGGAAAGCACGGGTGATTCCACCAGGAAAACTTTTACTCTAACGTAGTCAAACCCTTACTGATCAAACAGATCCGACTGCATCTATAAATATACTTGGTCAGATCAAGGAAGAAACTTGCACTTGGATCATTGGGATCAACGCTTTTTTCCCCATCAAGAGGCACAGCCGTTGATTCCTATCCATAGAACAATTACTATCCGGGATTTACTTTATCTATCGTAGTAACAGAATTTGAGTCTCGATTAACGGATCCATCAGTCCAACCTAACCCCATCCAGTCCCATGGGTTAGCCAACTGCCCAACCACTGTAGTGATGGGATCCAATTAAGAATTTGGTTAGGTTTTGTCCCGGGTACCAAGGAAAAGAGTTCCAAGGTCCCCTAGCCGGAAGTTCATGCAATTATAAAACTAGTCACACCACTTACACACCCAATATGAAATTGCCTTTTTACAGATTCAACCAAAAACAATCCTTTAATAAAACCATAGTATCACTGATCACAATCTTCCAATTTATCTGGTTGATTCAATTTCCCATCATTCCTTCATTAGAGTATCTATGGCATCATTGGCAACTAGAACGCTCACCACCTGTCCACACAGGGGCCGTTTCAATAGTTCCTAGCCCATAATACTCGGCAATATAATCACTTATCAAGATGGACTCTCGTTGAAGATCACCAAGATTAACCAACAAATCCATATAAGAAGAGCCATGGACTCATCCGTTGAGGACCAGCAAGGTCAGTCAACCAAATCCATGCCCGGTTTCAGAAAACAACTCTTACTCCTTGTTCCAATATCTTCCTCGACGCACGCGTGGATATCTTGGGCGACCCAGAGCCCAAGCACCGTATGGTCAGCACCCTCTAGGATCCTTCGTAGGTGACCTAGCGCTTCACTCATAGGCCGCTTCCTTGGCCCCTCATCCACCGTACCGGAAGCTCACCATTTTAATCGCACCGAGGCTGGTCAAGACCTCGGCCGATCTTGCTACGCGAGACGTCCTTCATTGACTCTCCGTCAGCAGTTGCAATTTTATCAGTTAGGTCTCCACGACCTTAATCACAAGATGGTCAAAATGCTTTCCCAGCATTCTTCACATAAAACAGTCATTTACAAACAGCATTTGCAAACAGTCACAAAATACAGTTTCTATATCGAATTTCATCTTTCCACATTATCCCTCCTCAATCTAGATTACTTATTCCACATTCCCTTCATATGTACTCATTCTCATCCATTCATTCATATCAACGACACATTATTTCCCATACACATTCACCTTCATTATTCTTCATACACATCCATGCATACATCCATTTTCACATCCTTATTTATACATCCACATCCACATACATACATCCATACATACACATCCACATGCATACATTCACATCTACATGCATACATTCATACATACATACATCCATACATACACATCCACATGCATACATTCACATCCACATGCATACATCCATACATACATACATCCATTTCCTCATTCCCATTCATATAACCCCATACGTCTTCTCATCTATTCTTTTTCATCACATCCATTCTCACCCTATCACAACCCATATTCATCTTATCTCATCACATACACTTCTTATCTCATCCCATACACATCTTATCACATCTTAACTCTTCTTATCACATCCTAACTTATCTCATATGCATCTTATTACATCTTATCACATCTCATACATCTTATCACATCCTAACTCATCTTATCACATCCTAACTCATCTCATATACATCTTAACTCATCTTTTATGCATACCTCTATGCAAGAATTTCAATTGTGATAAAAGTAACACTTTTATAATAATCATTTTTTTTGTAATATTTTTATAATAAAATAATAATTTATTTATTATTTTTATTTCTATGCACGAATTTCAATATGATGAAAATAATATTTTTATAATAAAATAATCATCATTTTTTTCTTTACAGTTTTATAATAAAATAATAAAATATTCATCTTTTATGCTTGCATACCTCTATGCATGAATTTCAATTATGCTAAAAGTAACACTTTTATAATAAAATATGTATCTTTTATGCATACTTCTATGCATGAAATTCAATTATGCTAAAAGTAATACTTTTATAATAAAATATTTATCTTTTATGCATGCCTCTATGTACAAAATTCAATTATGCTAAAAGTAACACTTTTATAATAAAATATTCATCTTTTATGTATAACTCTTATGCATAAAATTCAATTATGCTAAAAGTAACACTTTTATAATAAAATATTCATCTTTTATGCATACCTCTATGCATAAAATTCAATTATGTTAAAAGTAACACTTTTATAATAATATATTTATCTTTTATGCATAATATAAAAAATTAATTTTTCCATGATTACTATGAAATTCTTTCAATTAATCTAGGATGATAATTTCTAGAATATGATAGGAAATCCTCTTTTCATGCTTTGAATGAAATTATTTTATGTGTAAATTTTTATAAAATTTTACCATAGCTCCGCTACTATAACTAATAAATCTCAATTATTTTAAAAGATAGGTTATCTTTAAGGGAATGATTAGAATGATCCCTAATTGGATCATTAACCCTTAATAATCATAAACTAAAAGCATAGATAAAAAAACTATTAATTTATTCTCAAGCATAGATTAATCTTAGATTAAGAAAAGCTTTATGAAAAGCTTCATTTGGATTGAGAATGGGTCATGAGTATGACCATTTCTTAAGTGAGAGAGAGAAAAAAACCATTAGAATTAAACATAAATGAAAATTTATGAAATTCTTTACTATCATTAATCAATTAACTTCAATAGCATTCAAAAACCATACCAATTAAGCTTCTCAAGCTTGAGAGGGGTTGAGAAGAGAGAAACATTGAGAAATTATTAAAAAAATTAAAATTCACCATACTTACCTTACAAATTGCTTGCTTCTTTGTTCACGGTAGAGGCCCCCAACCAATCAATTGGTTTAGTATGTTGATGGAGCCACCAATGGGAAATGAAGAAAGAGAGAAGTGTCAAAAACTAGTGAATTATTAAAGAATTCACAGTTCTTGGCTTAGGTGGAGTAGAGTAACAATGTGTAAACACTATCTTTTTTTTTCAACAAGGGGAGGCTTCTATTTATAGGAAAAATTGAGCTCCTAACCAAACAAACTGATTCTAGAATTTTCCAAGTCAGTTTGGTCACTTTTTGACCATTTTTAGGTCAGTTAAGCTAACTTTTCGGAACTAGACTTGAATGAGAAGAGAGGAGAGATGAAATATCTCAACTTTTATGATTTTAAAACTCATTTAAGCATGTGTTTTAGGCGCCTCATTGAAGGCCCTCCTTTTCCTTACTGATGTGTCAAAAATGGAATCCTTACACTCAAAATATCTCATATTTTTATATTACTCATAGTTTTTTTACTATTAAACCTTGTACATTTTCAACTCTTCATCTTATGTGAGCATTTAAGGGACTCCCCTTCCTTACATATGTGTCAAATTGAAATCATTATACCCAAAATATCTCATATTTTTAATATTGCTCATAGTTTTTTACTAATAAACCTTGTACATTTTCAACTCTTCATCTTATGTGAAATATGCACCTCCTTTAAAGAACTCCCCTTCCTTACATATGTGTCAAAATGGAATCATTATACCCAAAATATCTCATATTTTTAATATTGTTCATAGTTTTTTACTAATAAACCTTGTACATTTTCAACTCTTCATCTTATGTGAGCATTTACTCATTTTTGGGTATCTTCTTTTTTACAAATTGGATTTATCTCCTCCCTACACATGGATTGATGCTATTGGTCCATAGGAACCTTAATTGGACCATAATCCAAAGATTTCTGAAAATCTAGACCCTTAGACTAAGGTTCTTTATACCTATTTCTAATTAATACCAATTGCACATTGGAAAATTCTTTTTGAATTTCTATTTCAGGGGAACTTATTTTAATAAGATGAGATAATTTTCTATCCAAAAATATTAAAAATCTGAATATTCTCTCTCTAGAATATTTTCTCTCTCTAGGTTAAAACAGTTAGAAACAAGGTCTTTATATTTCTGAAGAGGGATTGATTACAGGGGAATATGCTGGACATTTTGAGAGGCTGGGGAGGAATCTTACATTCTCTCCCACTTGAAAAACGCGAGATGTCCTCATCTCTCAAACTAGGATAATTTCGCAAGATGCATGAATATGAGACTTAGAGAAAAATTTTAATCAAGATTAACCACCAAGAAAAGTCTCAAAGAGAGCAAGATTCAAGATAAGAACAAGATTTAAACTTTATTCATTCTCGGAACATATACAGTAAAGATAGAAGAACTCTTTACACTTCCATAAGCCCGTCCATCATATGGTCACAAAAACAGCACTCACAAGCTGCGCACGTATAAGGTAACTCATCTATGGGAATAATTCTGCAGGTTATTGCCGCACCTATCTCAGTGGTATGAGGTGATCTAACAAAAGGACCTCTGAGAGGCAAGCCAAAAACGGGGTAAAGGCATATCTTCTCATGAGGAAGAAAACACGCTAGTAAGAAGACCCGCTCAGAAAACCCAAGATGCCTTGATCTCATGACGCAGTAGTATCGAGGACCCAAACCCAAAGCTTCAATAACCATAGCCAAGCGGACATTATTACGAAAATGTTGCTGACCCCAGGGTGTTACTCTAGTTATGTCTTGATAGGTCCGCCATTTGGTCTGTGCTACAGAAGTTCCCAAGTGAGGGAAAAGTGAGCGCTCATACTGTTCTATAAAATCCTTCTTCACAGACTCACTTGCGTCTTGAAGGTGAGGAATCATTATGGATAAAACTAGTTCTTGTTGCCAGGCCATGAAGGAGATTAAGAAAGAAAGGAGATCGATGGGAGTAAGATTACTGTGAGCGACAAGTAAAAGTTACGACTTATATAAAGGAAGGAGCTAGCGTAACTTAGAAGCCAACGGTAACTTGCCACTGAAGTTTTACCGTCTTTCCATGATTTGGGTTTGGCACATTTTTCTATAGAAGGCATTAAGAACTTTGAGATGAGGAGATAAAAGAAGTTCGTAGGCTAAATTACCTACTTTCTTTGGTCCACAATATCTGGGAGATAACTTCTTATACTTCCCAAGAGATAAAGAACTTCTTTTGGGCCGTACTCGAATGAAGACCAAAACCTTGATATCCAAAACATCGATTCTCACTTCTGAACTCATTGTTCTGAATCCTTAAAACAGGTGGAACTCTTGAGAAGTATTCTGGAGAAAGGTTCTTCCTTTTTTTAAACAGAATCTTTCTTTTATTTTTGAGAGGAAATAATTATAAGATCAGAAAGGGAGGTTCTTACTCCTGTATACCTCGAAGGCTGGGGGAAGAATCTTACATTCTACCCCACTTGAAAAGTGCGAGATGTCCTCATCTCGCAAAGTAGAGGACAACTCTTTTTCTTAAGATCCAAATTATTATGGGGTTCCTTATATTCTGGTCAACCCAACAGAATACGGGGATAATTATCCCTTAAATAGAACTCATCATTCATTCATATCTTTAACACGATAATGGTCCATTAGAACGAAAAATTCCCTTCTGAACATTCCTCCACGGGAATTTCAGTTAAGCAAGTTCTCAATTTGTCATCTCTTAACTTGATCTACCGAGTCAAGTGTTAACAGTAGCAATCTGACAACACAATCCACTAATCTCATAGTGATTTGCTGAATTCATTATCATCATTCCTGTTATGAATATCATCACAGGGACTCGTCCCATTCATCCTCATTGTGGTTTCGCTCAGCTTATTACATTTCAACTAAATTTTGAAAATCATCATTTTTCAATCAGAATCCAAATCAATTCATCAATTCTCAAACAGAATTAAAAATCATATCAACCACATTCGAATTCATCATCTGGATAGCATTAACGCTTATAATTTCAAGTCTTAGATTTACTCGTATATACTGTCAGTAAAGAGCTGTAGTTATACTCTCGGTATATACGGTAGTCATGGCCCTTGGAATTATAGGGTAAATACCATTATGTCTAGGCCTCAAGCAAGTCAGGGATTCTATATAATTGCGGTATTTCCATCTGAAGACCCAATTACCAAATTACGAATTTCAGTTTGAATATCAAATTGTATGAATTATATCACACAATTACAACCTTTTTGTGCTTCTTGATAAATTTTTGACATATTTGGTTTCTTAGTTGATCTTTATTAGCCAATTGGCTCTGATACCAACTGTGAGATCCCTGTTCCCACCGAGCAACGGATTCAGGATACTGGCAGCGGAAGTAGCACTTCTCGCGTGGGACAGGGGTCCCACATTCGGGGCCTCACCCACGGATATCCGGATAAGAGACTAATCTGTCGGTTGTTCCAAAATCGAACCCGGAAAAACTTCCTTTACCGGAAAGCACGGGTGATTCCACCAGGAAAACTTTTACTCTAACGTAGTCAAACCCTTACTGATCAAACAGATCCGATTGCATCTATAAAGATACTTGGTCAGATCAAGGAAGAAACTTGCACTTGGATCATTGGGATCAACGCTTTTTTCCCCATCAAGAGGCACAGCCGTTGATTCCTATCCATAGAACAATTACTATCTAGGATTTACTTTATCTATCGTAGTAACAGAATTTGAGTCTCGATTAACGGATCCATCAGTCCAGCCTAACCCCATCCAGTCCCATGGGTTAGCCAACCGCCCAACCATTGTAGTGATGGGATCCAATTAAGAATTTGGTTAGGTTTTGTCCCGGGTACCAAGGAAAAGAGTTCCAAGGTCCCCTAGCCGGAAGTTCATGCAATTATAAAACTAGTCACACCACTTACACACCCAATATGAAATTGCCTTTTTACAGATTCAACCAAAAACAATCCTTTAATAAAACCATAGTATCACTGATCACAATCTTTCAATTTATCCGGTTGATTCAATTTCCCATCATTCCTTCATTAGAGTATCTATGGCATCATTGGCAACTAGAACGCTCACCACCTGTCCACACAGGGGCCGTTTCAATAGTTCCTAGCCCATAATACTCGGCAATATAATCACTTATCAAGATGGACTCTCGTTGAAGATCACCAAGATCAACCAACAAATCCATATAAAAAGAGCCATGGACTCATCCGTTGAGGACCAGCAAGGTCAGTCAACCAGATCCATGCCCGGTTTCAGAAAACAACTCTTACTCCTTGTTCCAATATCTTCCTCGACGCACGCGTGGGTATCTTGGGCGACCCAGAGCCCAAGCACCGTATGGTCAGCACCCTCTAGGATCCTTCGTAGGTGACCTAGCGCTTCACTCATAGGCCGCTTCCTTGGCCCCTCATCCACCGTACCGGAAGCTCACCATTTTAATCGCACCGAGGCTAGTCAAGACCTCGGCCGACCTTGCTACGCGAGACGTCCTTCATTGAATCTCCGTCAGCAGTTGCAATTTTATCAGTTAGGTCTCCACGACCTTAATCACAAGATGGTCAAAATGCTTTCCCAGCATTCTTGACATAAAATAGTCATTTACAAACA
This sequence comes from Cibotium barometz, assembly GCF_041138505.1. Taxonomy (NCBI): domain Eukaryota; kingdom Viridiplantae; phylum Streptophyta; class Polypodiopsida; order Cyatheales; family Cibotiaceae; genus Cibotium; species Cibotium barometz. Next base: position 43,587,547 of record NC_141060.1, read on the forward strand.
GCATTTGCAAACAGTCACAAAATACAGTTTCTATATCGAATTTCGTCTTTCCACATTATACCTCCTCAATCTACATTACTTATTCCACATTCCCTTCATATGTACTCATTCTCATCCATTCATTCATATCAACGACACATTATTTCCCATACACATTCACCTTCATTATTCTTCATACACATCCATGCATACATCCATTTTCACATCCTTATTTATACATCCACATCCACATACATACATCCATACATACACATCCACATGCATACATTCACATCTACATGCATACATCCATACATACATACATCCATACATACACATCCACATGCATACATTCACATCCACATGCATACATCCATACATACATACATCCATTTCCTCATTCCCATTCATATAACCCCATACGTCTTCTCATCTATTCTTTTTCATCACATCCATTCTCACCCTATCACAACCCATATTCATCTTATCTCATCACATACACTTCTTATCTCATCCCATACACATCTTATCACATCTTAACTCTTCTTATCACATCCTAACTTATCTCATATGCATCTTATTATATCTTATCACATCTCATACATCTTATCACATCCTAACTCATCTTATCACATCCTAACTCATCTCATATACATCTTAACTCATCTTTTATGCATACCTCTATGCAAGAATTTCAATTGTGATAAAAGCAACACTTTTATAATAATCATTTTTTTTCTGTAATATTTTTATAATAAAATAATAATTTATTTATTTTTTTATTTCTATGCACGAATTTCAATATGATGAAAATAATATTTTTATAATAAAATAATCATCATTTTTTTCTTTACAGTTTTATAATAAAATAATAAAATATTCATCTTTTATGCTTGCATACCTCTATGCATGAATTTTAATTATGCTAAAAGTAACACTTTTATAATAAAATATGTATCTTTTATGCATACTTCTATGCATGAAATTCAATTATGCTAAAAGTAATACTTTTATAATAAAATATTTATCTTTTATGCATGCCTCTATGCACAAAATTCAATTATGCTAAAAGTAACACTTTTATAATAAAATATTCATCTTTTATGTATAACTCTTATGCATAAAATTCAATTATGCTAAAAGTAACACTTTTATAATAAAATATTCATCTTTTATGCATACCTCTATGCATAAAATTCAATTATGTTAAAAGTAACACTTTTATAATAATATATTTATCTTTTATGCATAATATAAAAAATTAATTTTCCCATGATTACTATGAAATTCTTTCAATTAATCTAGGATGATAATTCCTAGAATATGATAGGAAATCCTCTTTTCATGCTTTGAATGAAATTATTTTATGTGTAAATTTTTATAAAATTTTACCATAGCTCCGCTACTATAACTAATAAATCTCAATTATTTTGAAAGATAGGTTATCTTTAAGGGAATGATTAGAATGATCCCTAATTGGATCATTAACCCTTAATAATCATAAACTAAAAGCATAGATAAAAAAACTATTAATTTATTCTCAAGCATAGATTAATCTTAGATTAAGAAAAGCTTTATGAAAAGCTTCATTTGGATTGAGAATGGGTCATGAGTATGACCATTTCTTAAGTGAGAGAGAGAAAAAAACCATTAGAATTAAACATAAATAAAAATTTATGAAATTCTTTACTATCATTAATCAATTAACTTCAATAGCATTCAAAAACCATACCAATTAAGCTTTTCAAGCTTGAGAGGGGTTGAGAAGAGAGAAACATTGAGAAATTATTTAAAAAATCAAAATTCACCATACTTACCTTACAAATTGCTTGCTTCTTTGTTCACGGTAGAGGCCCCCAACCAATCAATTGGTTTAGTATGTTGATGGAGCCACCAATGGGAAATGAAGAAAGAGAGAAGTGTCAAAAACTAGTGAATTATTAAAGAATTCACAGTTCTTGGCTTAGGTGGAGTAGAGTAACAATGTGTAAACACTATCTTTTTTTTTCAACAAGGGGAGGCTTCTATTTATAGGAAAAATTGAGCTCCTAACCAAACAAACTGATTCTAGAATTTTCCAAGTCAGTTTGGTCACTTTTTGACCATTTTTAGGTCAGTTAAGCTAACTTTTCGGAACTAGACTTGAATGAGAAGAGAGGAGAGATGAAATATCTCAACTTTTATGATTTTAAAACTCATTTAAGCATGTGTTTTACGTGCCTCATTGAAGGCCCTCCTTTTCCTTACTGATGTGTCAAAAATGGAATCCTTACACTCAAAATATCTCATATTTTTATATTACTCATAGTTTTTTTACTATTAAACCTTGTACATTTTCAACTCTTCATCTTATGTGAGCATTTAAGGGCTCCCCTTCCTTACATATGTGTCAAATTGAAATCATTATACCCAAAATATCTCATATTTTTAATATTGCTCATAGTTTTTTACTAATAAACCTTGTATATTTTCAACTCTTCATCTTATGTGAAATATGCACCTCCTTTAAAGAACTCCCCTTCCTTACATATGTGTCAAAATGGAATCATTATACCCAAAATATCTCATATTTTTAATATTGTTCATAGTTTTTTACTAATAAACCTTGTACATTTTCAACTCTTCATCTTATGTGAGCATTTACTCATTTTTGGGTATCTTCTTTTTTACAAATTGGATTTATCTCCTCCCTACATATGGATTGATGCTATTGGTCCATAGGAACCTTAATTGGACCATAATCCAAAGATTTCTGAAAATCTAGACCCTTAGACTAAGGTTCTTTATACCTATTTCTAATTAATTCCAATTGCACATTGGAAAATTCTTTTTGAATTTCTATTTCAGGGGAACTTATTTTAATAAGATGAGATAATTTTCTATCCAAAAATATTAAAAATCTGAATATTCTCTCTCTAGAATATTTTCTCTCTCTAGGTTAAAACAGTTAGAAACAAGGTCTTTATATTTCTGAAGAGGGATTGATTACAGGGGAATATGCTGGACATTTTGAGAGGCTGGGGAGGAATCTTACATTCTCTCCCACTTGAAAAACGCGAGATGTCCTCATCTCTCAAACTAGGATAATTTCGCAAGATGCATGAATATGAGACTTAGAGAAAAATTTTAATCAAGATTAACCACCAAGAAAAGTCTCAAAGAGAGCAAGATTCAAGATAAGAACAAGATTTAAACTTTATTCATTCTCGGAACATATACAGTAAAGATAGAAGAACTCTTTACACTTCCATAAGCCCGTCCATCATATGGTCACAAAAACAGCACTCACAAGCTGCGCACGTATAAGGTAACTCATCTATGGGAATAATTCTGCTGGTTATTGCCGCACCTATCTCAGTGGTATGAGGTGATCTAACAAAAGGACCTCTGAGAGGCAAGCCAAAAACGGGGTAAAGGCATATCTTCTCATGAGGAAGAAAACACGCTAGTAAGAAGACCCGCTCAGAAAACCCAAGATGCCTTGATCTCATGACGCAGTAGTATCGGGGACCCAAACCCAAAGCTTCAATAACCATGGCCAAGCGGACATTATTACGAAAATGTTGCTGACCCCAGGGTGTTACTCTAGTTATGTCTTGATAGGTCCGCCATTTGGTCTGTGCTACAGAAGTTCCCAAGTGAGGGAAAAGTGAGCACTCATACTGTTCTATAAAATCCTTCTTCACAGACTCACTTGCGTCTTGAAGGTGAGGAATCATTATGGATAAAACTAGTTCTTGTTGCCAGGCCATGAAGGAGATTAAGAAAGAAAGGAGATCGATGGGAGTAAGATTACTGTGAGCGACAAGTAAAAGTTACGACTTATATAAAGGAAGGAGCTAGCGTAACTTAGAAGCCAACGGTAACTTGCCACTGAAGTTTTACCGTCTTTCCATGATTTGGGTTTGGCACATTTTTCTATAGAAGGCATTAAGAACTTTGAGATGAGGAGATAAAAGAAGTTCGTAGGCTAAATTACCTACTTTCTTTGGTCCACAATATCTGGGAGATAACTTCTTATACTTCCCAAGAGATAAAGAACTTCTTTTGGGCCGTACTCGAATGAAGACCAAAACCTTGATATCCAAAACATCGATTCTCACTTCTGAACTCATTGTTCTGAATCCTTAAAACAGGTGGAACTCTTGAGAAGTATTCTGGAGAAAGGTTCTTCCTTTTTTTTAACAGAATCTTTCTTTTATTTTTGAGAGGAAATAATTATAAGATCAGAAAGGGAGGTTCTTACTCCTGTATACCTCGAAGGCTGGGGGAAGAATCTTACATTCTACCCCACTTGAAAAGTGCGAGATGTCCTCATCTCGCAAAGTAGAGGACAACTCTTTTTCTTAAGATCCAAATTATTATGGGGTTCCTTATATTCTGGTCAACCCAACAGAATACGGGGATAATTATCCCTTAAATAGAACTCATCATTCATTCAAATCATATCATTCATATCTTTAACACGATAATGGTCCATTAGACCGAAAAATTCCCTTCTGAACATTCCTCCATGGGAATTTCAGTTAAGCAAGTTCTCAATTTGTCATCCCTTATTAACTTGATCTACCGAGTCAAGTGTTAATAGTAGCAATCTGACAACACAATCCACTAATCTCATAGTGATTTGCTGAATTCATTATTATCATTCCTGTTATGAATATCATCACAGGGACTCGTCCCATTCATCCTCATTGTGGTTTCGCTCAGCTTATTACATTTCAACTAAATTTTAAAAATCATCATTTTTCAATCAGAATCCAAATCAATTCATCAATTCTCAAACAGAATTAAAAATCATATCAGCCACATTCGAATTCATCATCTGGATAGCATTAACGCTTATAATTTCAAGTCTTAGATTTACTCGTATATACTGTCAGTAAAGAGCTGTAGTTATACTCTCGGTATATACGGTAGTCACGGCCCTTGGAATTATAAGGTAAATACCATTATGTCTAGGCCTCAAGCAAGTCAGGGATTCTATATAATTGCGGTATTTCCATCTGAAGACCCAATTACCAAATTACGAATTTCAGTTTGAATATCAAATTGTATGAATTATATCACACAATTACAACCTTTTTGTGCTTCTTGATAAATTTTTGACATATTTGGTTTCTTAGTTGATCTTTATTAGCCAATTGGCTCTGATACCAACTGTGAGATCCCTGTTCCCACCGAGCAACGGATTCAAGATACTGGCAGCGGAAGTAGCACTTCTCGCTGGGACAGGGGTCCCACATTCGGGGCCTCACCCACGGATATCCGGATAAGAGACTAATCTATCGGTTGTTCCAAAACCGAACCCGGAAAAACTTCCTTTACCGGAAAGCACGGGTGATTCCACCAGGAAAACTTTTACTCTAACGTAGTCAAACCCTTACTGATCAAATAGATCCGACTGCATCTATAAAGATACTTGGTCAAATCAAGGAAGAAACTTGCAAAAATGGAGCTCCTAACCAAACAAACTGATTCTAGAATTTTCCAAGTCAGTTTGGTCACTTTTTGACCATTTTTAGGTCAGTGAAGCTAACTTTTTGGAACTAGACTTGAATGAGGAGAGAGGAGAGATGAAATATCTCAACTTTTATGATTTTAAAACTCATTTAAGCATGTGTTTTAGGCGCCTCATTGAAGGCCCTCCTTTTCCTTACTGATGTGTCAAAAATGGAATCCTTACACTCAAAATATCTCATATTTTTATATTACTCATAGTTTTTTTACTATTAAACCTTGTACATTTTCAACTCTTCATCTTATGTGAGCATTTAAGGGACTCCCCTTCCTTACATATGTGTCAAATTGAAATCATTATACCCAAAATATCTCATATTTTTAATATTGCTCATAGTTTTTTACTAATCAACCTTGTATATTTTCAACTCTTCATCTTATGTGAAATATGCACCTCCTTTAAAGAACTCCCCTTCCTTACATATGTGTCAAAATGGAATCATTATACCCAAAATATCTCATATTTTTAATATTGTTCATAGTTTTTTACTAATAAACCTTGTACATTTTCAACTCTTCATCTTATGTGAGCATTTACTCATTTTTGGGTATCTTCTTTTTTACAAATTGGATTTATCTCCTCCCTACACATGGATTGATGCTATTGGTCCATAGAAACCTTAATTGGACCATAATCCAAAGATTTCTGAAAATCTAGACCCTTAGACTAAGGTTCTTTATACCTATTTCTAATTAATTCCAATTGTACATTGGAAAATTCTTTTTGAATTTCTGTTTCAGGGGAACTTATTTTAATAAGATGAGATAATTTTCTATCCAAAAATATTAAAAATCTGAATATTCTCTCTCTAGAATATTTTCTCTCTCTAGGTTAAAACAGTTAGAAACAAGGTCTTTATATTTCTGAAGAGGGATTGATTACAGGGAAATATGCTGGACATTTTGAGAGGCTGGGGAGGAATCTTACAAATGGAGAGTAGAGGCCAAGGACATGACCAAGTTGGGCAACCCCATCTTTACCCCAAGAGAGAACTAGTATGGTGCTTGATTTATCGAGAAAACCACACTAGTAATCATGAAGCCTCCAATTGATACCAGCAAAGAGCTACTCAAGCAAGGGCTCTACCACATGCCTTGCCACCAAACCCGAGACAACTGCCTTGCTATCCCTGGCACAACACAATGTACCTCAACCTGGCCATGAAGTGGCCTCGACATGAATCCTTAGGGTGCCCAAAGTGCCCTTACCACCTCCAATTCTTCCACCCCAACCACTATTACCTCGAGTGACCCCTGTTCACAGCAGTTGACCTTGACAGAGATCTTTGAAGAAGGTGAGGAGGGAGAAACCATCACAACACCACCCTTGAACCCACTGAGTCATGCTTCCCACTCCAGACATGCAAGAATTTTTCCTTCTAAGGAGGTTCCTAAACAAGCACGCATAACTAGGCATTCTCGAAAGAAAAAGACCACAAAGATCGGTAAAGTGGATAGCTGTGTGGTTATAAAAAGTGGGTTCAATAAGGGTATAACCACTAATGTGTAATCTTCTTGATCTTATGAGAAAAAGGTACTACCATTCGTCCTTCTATTGAGAGAGCAAATAGACCCCAATCGTCTACCCTGAAAGTTAGCCGAATATCCAAACCCAACGAGGAAAAGGAAAAGCTAAAGGCCGCTCAGGAGTTGGTCATGGAGTGTCAATCTCAATTAGAGGAGAAACCTCAAGCAGTACATGTAGTGGGAAGTTTCTCTATGCCAAACTTACAACCAACCGAGGAAACCTACTAAGAGCTTGATAGAGGTCTCAACAACCAAGAACTCCCTGAGAATCTCCCTTGAAAGATAGACCCAAAAGCCATGCTAGTCTCGCACCAGGTAGACCCTGTTGCCACGTATCTCAAAATCCTGAGGGACGATTGCCCAAGACAAACGGGTAATCCGATTCATGAACCTGCACCCATTCCAAGAGACATTGCAGGTCTTTCCTCCTCTTTGGCTTCACAAGTCTAGATTCCCATTGGCACCTTACTTCAAGGCAGCCCGAGTCTATGGAAAGATTTGAAGGATTAGATGGAAGGACGGCTTGGAGCAAGAATGGAAGAATAGGTGGAACTAGGGAGTTTTGATGAGACCAATGAGGATGGATTCATAGAACCAGAAGGACTTACATGCATTCCCACAATCCAAGTAAATAAGTTAGGGTAGTATTTCCAAGGAGACAAACTTAATGCAGCATTACCCTTAACTTTTGATGACTTCAAGTCACTGTGATCCTAGATGGCGGGTAGGAGTAACCATTATTACCAAACAATGTTGGGAAAATGGAAAAAACCTCCTATGGATGATAATCACACTAATCGTGATACCAACTGCTGATGGAGCCACCGCAAAGGCCATAGGTCTTCTGTAGGACGTGAGGATTAAGATTCTCGGAGAACAAACTTCCGACACACCTTTGTGGTGATGAACTTTGGCTAGCAGCCTGTTTCTTATGATTGCATCTTAGGACATCCCTTCATGAGAGAAACTAGGATGATCCATGACTAGGACACGAATCATATTTACATTCAGAAGAAAGACCGAATGCTAAAGGTCAACCTACGCACTTGGAAGATCCATCCTATGAGTGGGGGACCCTTAGTAAAGGATTCAGTGAGACGACAGCCAAGTCCACGGCAGTCCACTTGTGCCAAACGTGCCATAAAACAATGGATAATGAACATGATAGTATGGAATTTGTACCTCTCTCGGAGCCAAAAGACTGTGAGAATTGGATGCACATCCTTGCAACCATTGACGTACTTCCAAAATGCATTGGTACAAGATTTGCTACAGCCGATGGGCAAGAGATCACATCCCTCTATATGCTCAGTGCTGCCCAGTGCATGCCCGCCGCCGATGCTACAAGCCATGAACCTGTGAGTATCAGAGAGGAAAGACCATTACGGGAAAAACACTCATGCAAAACCCATAAATACAATGGATTCACAAGAAAGGAGGCATACATCTTTCCGATAGAATTTGAGGAACATTGGTCGAGGTATGTGGAAGCGGTTAATGCACATTCCTCCTTTTGCCAAGTCTGGCAAAAGGAGCTCGATGAGTTCCCTATCCCTGTTAACACCATGACCGTAAAAAAGGAAGGATCAACCGATTCCCAGCCCGAATCCCAAGAGCTTTGCTACTCTACATGTAAAGCAAGATATAAAAAATTGGCGCTAGAGTTGAGAAAGAAGCCAAAACACTAATGAAGGAAGAAAGAACTAAAGCCGAGGAGACTAAACAAGTCTCCAAACACTTCATGGCCTACAAGGTAGGAGACCATTTTGTACAATATGAAAAGGCCTAAAGAACCCATGATGGGAAGCCAGGAACATCTTATAATGGTCCCAGTCAATGTCAATGAAATCAACCTGGCAGGCCCAAGGGAAGATCCGAAACCCATCTATATAAGGGAAGACCTCTCTAAAGAAGAAGAGAAGGACTTTATTGCTCTTCTCTCACAGAAACTCTTGACGGTGTCAAGATGGCCGGTTATTTCAATGGCGTGGTAACAAATTGTGATGCTACTACGGACCACTCACGCAGAATGCCTTAAGGAGGGCAATACACGTCAAAAAAGAGAAGAAGCATAAACACGATGAGATGAAGAAAATAGCACAATGCAAAGCCAAGGAACGGCAAGTGAAACTTAGAGACCAACAAATCATATTTAACATGGCCCAGATAGTTGACTGTTAGAGGAAGAAGACTAGGAAGTGAAACCTCTTGCTTGTGGTTAGGAATGACCACTACGAGTTTCACACAAAAACTAGCACTTGTTGATATGGGTGCTAACCACAACTTAATGTCCTACGACACATGGCATTCTCTTAGGAGGCCAACCTTACTATCCACCCCAAGCAATGTCACTACTATTGCTTCGCATTCTGTTCAATGCTTAGGTGTTGTTACCATTCTATTTCACATTGGAAATAACGCCTTGGAAGGTAAGTTCTATGTCATGCCTACTACAGGGACAATGCAAGAAGAGATCCTTCTAGTAGGATGAGGATGGATGGGACACAATTGGTGTTAGATTGATTGGGACATAAGCATGGATACCCTAAAACTGGCCTCCTCAGGACAAGTTACTGTAGGCTTATGGACAGATGAAGAGCTTGAGCCGCCAATCTCACCTCTACCAAGGGACCAATCCTCTTCACCAACAACCACAATCCCTCTGCTTATCGATGAACATAGAAATGCACCACCCAAAAAGAGGCCTCTCCCTCACCAAGATACCCCATCCACTCAAGGAGCCCCATCCGCACCCCGCTCTGCAACAAGTCAAACCGAGCCCGCTAACACCGCTAACACAACTAACCTACAACTGGCCTCCTCAGGACAAGTTACTGTAGGCTTATGGACAGATGAAGAGCTTGAGCCGCCAATCTCACCTCTACCAAGGGACCAATCCTCTTCACCAACCACAATCCCTCTGCTTATCAATGAACATAGAAATGCACCACCCAAAAAGAGGCCTCTCCCTCACCAAGATACCCCATCCACTCAAGGAGCCCCATCCGCACCCCGCTCTGCAACAAGTCAAACCGAGCCCGCTAAGCTGTTCCTTGAGTTTGATGGCTTCAGGAACTGGCATTTTGTACATACGCAGGGCTACTGGGGCTGAGCTCCGGGGGTCAATTCTATTACATGATCTACTTCTCGAATTGGAGGCATCTCTGTTAGCTCTATTGGGAATAAATCATCATAATCACTTAACCATTCAGGTTCTTTAGCTTTTAACTTTGAGTCTATCGGATTCATTTTGACAAGATAAATGCGCTGCTTCTTTCTAAGTCCTTATAGTAACTTAGAAGCCTTTACTCTACAGACTTGGGGATCCTGAAATTTCAGTTCCTTGAACCTTGTTTCGGTGGAGGTCACGGAAGGAAATGGTTCCATTATGACAATGAATGTCAGCTTGATTTTTGTGGAGCCAATCCATTCCAAGGATCTCGTCAAAAACTCCCAAAGGTATAATTCCGAACTGGCAGTCAGTTAAATTCCCATCTAGATTGAACTGAATACGATCTGTCTCAAGGTGAGTGAAAAGAATCTTCCCACTTGCCAATTCAACTTGCATAGGTTTTCCTAATTTCTGATCTAAGACTAGATTACACAAGCATCCAGGGGAAAATGAAAGAATGAGTACTGCCTGAATCAATCAAAAGCTTAAAAGACTTACCCTGATACTCAGCTGGAGTATTGATGATGGAGAATTGACGATTTGGCCCTTGGTTTTCAATTGTAGCATAAATCTGTCCTCTTTCCTCTTCCACTACTTCTGTAATCGTGACTGCTCTGGTTGCTACAGTCTAAGGCGGAACTCTTTCTCTTTGGTTGCCCCAGTTCTGGGAAGGAGTTCTGAGGCTACTCTGGACAGAGGCAGACGGTATGTTCTCCTGGGATTTCCTTGATTCTGGCACGGGGGACCCTGATTTGATTGATAGGAAGGAGTCTGTCTCTCGGAACTCTGGGACCCTGGTTTCCTTGGCCCACAGAAGGAGAGGGGTAATCCTTGAGCTGGTGCCCAAGTCCTTGACATCCGAAGCATCTGTTCTCGCTTCGAAGCTCTTCTCTTTGCATTCTGGAGAGAGTTGGAGTTCCGGAGAATGTACTTCGGGGGAAAGGTCTCTCTTCATTTCTAAAGCTTCCCGTCTCCACATTCTGGTTAGGACCTTGGTGTCTCTTTGGAGGCAGAAAGTTGAAAGAGCTTCCCGGTGTCTGAAATCTCTTGAAGGATGAGGGAGCTGGCTTTGGTGGGACTTTTACGAGATGATGAAGGCCTTGGCAAAGTCCTTTGCCATTCTGACAGCTTCAGCCATGGACACTGGCTTGGCATTTTTGACCAGTGTGTCCAACGGTTCGTTCATCCCCCGAATGAACCTGGCCATGAGTTGTTCTTCATCTAGAGGTGGTGAATATTTGAGCAGAAGAGCAAAGGCCTGGTGATATTCCTCGATGGTTTTGCTCCCCTGCCTTAGCTCTAAGAATTCGTTCATTTTGATTTCCAAAAATCCAGGGGGACAAAATCTCTTTCTCAAATAGGTTTTTAGGTCGTTCCAGGACTGAGTATTTCTATCCAGACGGTTGGTGTCACAGTGGTTCCTCCATGCTACCCTGGCTATTTTCACCACTATTTTCAGCCTGGCAAGAGCCATTTTGCTCCGCTCATTGCAGCCTGTGACGTCAAAATATTCTTCCATGGCTTCCACCCATTTCTCCACAGCCTTGCCCAAGTTCTCCCCTTCTCCTGAAGGGTCCTGGTTGAGTCCTATGAAGAGCCTTGCGAACATTAGGGTCAAGCTGGTCATCTTCACAGAGAGGGTCTGGCTGACGGCCACGGTTTCCTCGTCTCATGATTCTGCCAAGAATTTATATATTATTAAATTTCTATTTTGATATCATCTACGAGATCCTAAGACTTAAGAGGTTCAGAAAACAATTTCTTAAATAAGACAATGATCTTATTGGAGATCTATGACATATGCCCGATATAACAGATTTTTCTTTATCAGATCGTCCATAAACAATCACTTATACAACATGGAATTTTTTCTCCAGAAAAAATTTCTTTATTTATATAAAAGTTGCAATATGTACATAGAGCGGCTCGGCTCCAGAATTCAAACTCTCCTTGGGAGATGCATATGACAATGGTACTGGGGCCATAGCCATGCCCTGATACAAACATCCACTTACTGACAAGGGAGCTATTATCTTCTCCTTAGGAATAAAGCAACTATAAGGAGTCTGTAGACTTGGCATGAAAGTCTGAAATTCCGAGGCGTCGAATGATATACAATGACACCACGCACCATTTTCAGCTTTAGCAGAATCATTGCCAATGAGAGGTTCTGCCACCACCACAACATTGCACGTTGGTCGCTAAGAGGCGTGGACATACTGCCCTGCAAACCACTTATGTTGTCGTCTCATCGCTGGGTCAAGAAAATATAAATCCTCGAAATGGCATGCGAGTCTTGCTCGGCTTGTTCGAGTCGAAGCGGAAGAGATGAGATGCTCAAAGGCGAACGTAGTCATGTCTTGTGAGACTGGGTGAGGTCGGAATTACCGGATAAGTATGGAACTTCCATCTATAATTTCCAATTCAATTTATAAGTTTTTAATTTTTTTGAAGTTTATTCAACATAATATTAACAAGCGAAAACATTATTTCCCAGACTTACTTTAAAAATTTTAAGCAATTTCTGCTGCTGTTACGTAAATTTTACAACATCGCTCTAATACCAACTGTGAGATCCCATTGCCTCCTCTGCGCACCGGATTTTCGGATGGTAGTAGCGAAAGTAACTTCCTCTTGCGCAGGCAGGGTTTCTCACACTCAGGGCCTCGCCCTCGAATGTCCGAGGCACGAGACTAAGTTGGTGGTCATTCCGAAAACCGAAACCGGGAAAATTTCCCATGCCCGGAAAGCGGGGACGATTCCACCATTTTTATTTTCTTAACGAATTTTTCTAGCGAGGTCAAGATACTGAACTAACCTTCATCTGAATAAACCAGATAGAAGGTAAACTATTACAGACTTAACTTGAAGAAATCAACGCTTTTTTCTTGATTGAATCGGGCACAGCCATTGATTTATTTTTTAGAGAAGTCTTCAGGATTCTAATTAACTACTTGAGTTCTAAGCGTATTCCTATTAATCAATTTTATTATTAAAACTCTACTGATTCCAGCCTAACCCCATCCGGCCCATGGGTTAGCCACCGCCCAACCACTGGAATAGTAGAACCAGACAAGTACTCACCCACCCATAATTGAATGCCTTTCTTAACTTTTGCTTTAGAATACAGATACGCACACACTCCTCTTTAAACTTTAACTTATAAAACAATCCATTGACAAACAATTACAAGTTACACATGTCATAACTCAAAATTTCCATTGAGTCTTTGTTTCTCACAAAATAGTATCACTCTCGACTCTCCGTTGAGACCAGTGGGTCAACAATGAGATCCAGTAATAGATTACAATAAACATTGGTCCATCATACAATATCTTCCTCGACATACGCATGGGTGTCCTCGGCACCGCGAGCCCGTGCATCACCTGGTCAGAACCCTCCAGGATCCTCCTTAGGTATCCTGGCACTTCACTCAAGGACCGCTTCGTCAGCCCTCGTCCATCGTACCGGAAGCGCACCATTTTAACCATACCGAGGCTGAGCAAGACCTGGGCAGGCTTTACCGCGTGAGCTATCCTTTGAACACTCCCCGCCGCCGCCAGCTGTTGCAACCGAACTTCCCTTAGAAAACACATATACCAAATGCTCCCTCCAGCATTCTGGCGTAAGACAGTCCTTTAAGAAAACAGGGTTTCTATGCAAGTTTTTAGTTTTGATTTTCTTTTGAATATAATGAGTATATCTTAATTCCGTATCCCAAGACTTTTAATTCACAGTCTCGATTCCCAAGCAGAATTCCTCGAATTCTGAATTCTTAATCCTCAGATCAAAATCAAAGGTCTCAACTTAGTTTCAGAAATCGGTGGGTGATTTGAGTATAGATTATGGAACTGGTCACATCATCATTTCTTGAAACTGACGAAGGAGTTATGTCTTGGTCATAGTCTGATTCAAGTTTTGAGTCTGGAAAGGTTCTTCTTGAACTATCTTTATCAAAGGGTAATATTTCAATTACTACTTTACTGAATTTAAAACTAATCACGAATTCCTATGAGGAATCATTTATCTAAAATTTTGATTTTGATAGTTTCACTGAATTTTCTCATTGTCATCTTAGAGAATATGAAACGGTAGGATTTTCTTTCACATAGTATTTACTTAATTATTTACCAATATTCATGGGAATTAGTCATAGGATTGAAGAGAACTCTTATCTTGATATAAAAATTCTTTTATGCATCATTTTATGCATAAAAATTGATATTAGTGAAAGTAACACTTTTACAATAAAAAAATTTCTTTTATGTATTATTTTATGCATAAAAATCAATAATGATGAAAGTAACACTTTTATAATAAAAAAATTCTTTTATGCATCATTTTATGCATAAAAATCAATAATGATGAAAGTAACACTTTTATAATTAAAAAAAATCTTTTATGCATCCTTTTATGCATAAAAATCAATAATGATGAAAGTAACACTTTTATAATAAAAAAATTTCTTTTATGCATCCTTTTATGCATAAAAATCAATAATGATGAAAGTAACACTTTTATAATAAAAACATTTCTTTTATGCATCCCTTTATGCATAAAAATCAATAATGATAAAAGTAACACTTTTATAATAATTAAAAAAATTTCTTTTATGCATCCTTTTATGCATAAAAATCAATAATGATAAAAGTAACACTTTTATTTTAAAAAAAATCTTTTATGCATAAAAATCAATAATGATGAAAGTAACACTTTTATAATTTAAAAAAAAATTATGCATCCTTTTATGCATAAAAATCAATAATGATAAAAGTAACACTTTTATAATAATAAAAAATATTTCTTTTATGCATAAAAATCCATTTTGATGAAAGTAACACTTTTATAATTCTTTTATGCATAAAAAAATAATCAATATGCATCTTCTATGCATGAAAATGACACTTTTAGAATATAGAAACGATAGGGATTACTCTTTTAGAATAATAAAAGATAATACTTATTTTTAAATTTTTAAAAAATTTTGCTATAACCTCCTTTGTATGGCTGATCATTTTTTAATTTTTTTCTTTATTTTTACTTAAAAATTAACCTCAATTGATTTTAATAAGCATTCTAACTAAACAATTTTCACTTTTAAAAGAGAATTAATATGAGAGTTTAATTCCAACTATTAGTTCACTTAACTAGGATAAAGAAGGGTTGATTCTAAGAATGAGAGAGGGGGAGAGCCTTTCCACAAGGCATAGCATCCATTTATCACTTCAAACAACACAAAAATTAGAAAAGCATAAAAAGAATAAAGAAAAATATAAGATTTCTAACTTGCATAAATTCTGGGAGCTTTCCTTTGGCTTGATGGTTTGAGGGTTCTATTCTTGTTTGTAACAAGAGTGGCCACCAATCTTTAGAAGAGGGAAAGGTCAAAAACTAGTGAATTATTAAGAAATTCACAGTTCTTGGCTCTTGGGAGGAGGAATAGAGTAACAGTGCATAAACACTATTATTTTTCAACAAAGGGGGATGCTTCTATTTGTAGGAAAAAGTGAGCTCCTAACCAAGTGAACTGATTCTAGAATTTTCTAAATTAGTTTGGTCAATTTTTGACCATTTTTAGGTCAGTTTAGGTTACTTTTTGGAACTAGACTTGAATTAGGAGAGAGGAGAGATGAAATATCTCAATTTTGGAAAAAAAATTTGAACTTCTATTTTAGGGGAGCTTATTTTAATAAGAAGATATATTTTTCCATCAAAAAATATTCAAAATCTGAATATTCTCTCTCTAGAATATTTTCTCTCTCTAGGCTAAAATATGTAGAAACAAGATCATTTATATTTCTGAAGAGGGATTTGATTACAGGGGAAGATGCTGGACATCTTGAGAGGTTGGGGAGGAATCTTATAGACTAGCATTGGCCTCTATTGGAAATGTTGTGTGCTAGGAGCTTGGGAGCAAGGAGGGTGCACGTTGGCAGTCGTGGTAACCAGATTTGCCGATTGCCTTCATAGAACTTATGGGCCTTGAGGAGAGGTTTAGGTACCTACCTATAAGTAGTTACGGTGTGAGGACGAGGTGGGTTGGGGTGAGTGTTGTGCGGCGGGGAGGGTCTTCTCGTCGCGCAGGGAGATTCCCCCTGACCTTGCAGGCTTGTGGTTGCCTTGTAGTAGGAGATTGTCATGAGGTTAGCCAATATGATGAGGTATCGAAGCTTTTGGGTTTAGAACTACTTTCAGTAGTATATGCCCTGAAGTTGTGGAGACATTACCTACTGGGTCAAAGATTCACTTTAATGACAGATCATCAGAGCTTAAAGTGGATCTTCACTCAGAAGGATCTCAACATGCGCCAAAGAAGGTGGATGCAGACCCTGCAGGAATTTGATTTTGAAATAAAGTACCGCCTAGGCAAAGAAAATGTGGTAGCAGATGCCCTCAGCAGAAAAGCCTCCTTGCTTGCAATTACTATAGTGTCAAATCCTTTGATTATTGAAGCAAGAGAGAAGATGATGCAGGATAGATTCTTTGGCCCTATTGCTACCCTACTTATGCAGGAAAGCAAAACTCCACAGGAGTTGAACCGAGCTCAAGGGTACAGCTTGGATGATGGAATTATGTATTATAATCATAGGCTATGCATTCCCAATGATGAGGGAACTAAGAGTCAAATTCTGAATGAAGCCCATGACAGCCTTACTGCAGGACATCCAGGTTTCATCAAAACCTACATGTCTGTGAAGAAAAGCTTCTTTTGGCCTGGTCTAAAAAAGGATGTGCTTAATCATGTACGTCAATGTCTGACTTGTCAGAAAGTCAAGGCCGAGAGAGTAAAAATGCCTGGAAAGTTGCATCCTTTAGACATCCCCCAGATGAAGTGGAAATGTATCAGTATGGATTTTATTACTGGATTACCTTCAGTGCAATCAGGTTACAACTCCATCTTCGTGGTAGTTGATAGACTAACCAAAGTTGCCCATCTGATTCCAGTAAAAGAAACCTACACCGCAGTGGATGTGGCCAGAGTGTTCCTCAAAGAAATCTTTAGATTGCATGGCTTACCCAGAAGAATAATAAGTGATCGAGACCCCAAATTCACGTCAAGATTCTGGACTGCATTTTTTGAAGCAGTAGGAACTTTCTTGGACCTCAGCACAGCTTACCAGCCTGAGACCGATGGTCAAACAGAAAGGGTAAACCAAGTAATCGAAGATATACTTCGGTCATGTTGTGGCAGGGAACCCAAGAAGTGGCTAAGCTATCTGCACCTAGTCGAGTTTGCCTACAATGCTTCTTATCACAGAAGTATTGGGATGAGCCCTTTCAAAGCTTTGTATGGACAAGATTGCTTAACTCCATTAACTTGGTCCGACCCATTGATTAGGGTCGAGATGTCTAGACAGATGCTTGACAACATGGAGCAGCAAATGCAGGAAAAGCTACCCAGGATAGACAGAAGCAGTATGCAGATAAGAAGAGGACAGACAGAGAATTCAAAAAAACAGATATGGTCTTCATTCGAGTACGCTCCAAAGGAAGTTCTCTATCTCTTGGGAAGTACAAGAAGTTATCCCCCAGATATTGTGGGCCATATCTGATTACAAAGAAAGTAGTTGACTTAGCCTACGAGCTTCTTCTACCTCCTCATCTTAAAGTACATAATGTATTTCATGTCAACCTTCTTAAAAAGTATATACCAAGCTCGAATCACGTGCTTGATGATGAAATCTTAACTTCTTCAACCCAAGGGCAGATGGAACTCCAACCTGAAGAAATCCTTGATGTTCGTGAAAAGGTTCTCAGGAATAGAATTGTGAGAGAGTTATTGGTTAAATAGAAGTTTTATCCTTTTGAAGATGCCACCTGGGAGAAAGAAGCCGATTTGTTGTTGCGAGATTACCCCCAGTTTGCGAGATGAGGACATCTCGCGTTTTTCAAGTGGGAGAGAATGTAAGATTCTTCCCCAGCCTCTCAAGATGTCCAGCATCTTTCCCTGTAATCAAATCCCTCTTAAGAAATATAAATGATCTTGTTTCTACCTGTTTTGGCCTAGAGAGAGAAAATATTCTAGAGAGAGAATATTCAGATTTTGAATATTTTTGGATGAAAAAATATCTCTTCTTATTAAAATAAGTTCCCCTGAAACAGAAGCTCAAAAAGATTTTCAGAAGGTACATTAGAAATCAAGTATAATCTATTCAAGAGGCCTTATCCTAGGGGTCCAGATTTTTAAAAATTTTCAAATTAAGGTTTTAAACGGCCAATCAAATTCATCCAAATGTGTGGAGAAGATAAATAGAAGAAATAAAGAAAATCCTTCCCAAAAATGAGTAAATACTCACATAAGATGAAGAGTGGACTAAGGACCAAAGGAAAAGCTAAAAAAATAGATTTTTGACACCTCACAATGGGAATTTCCCCCTCATGAATGAGGCACCTACTTCACATGTGTAATGGATTTTTAAATCTTCAAAAATTGAGATATTTCATCTCCCCTCTCTCTTAATTCAAGTCTAGTTCCAAAAAGTAAGCTAAACTGACCTAAAAATGGTCAAAAATTGACCAAACTGATTTGGAAAATTCTAGAATCAGTTTGCTTGGTTAGGAGCTCACTTTTTCTTACAAATAGAAGCCTCCCCCTTTGTTGAAAAATAATAGTGTTTATGCATTGTTACTCTACTCCTCCAAGAGCCAAGAACTGTGAATTTCTTAATAATTCACTAGTTTTTGACCTTTCCCTCTTCTAAAGATTAGTGGCCACTCTTGTTACAAACAAGAGTAGAACCCTCAAACCATCAAGCCAAAGGAAAGCTTCCAAAATTTATGTAAGTTAGAAATCTTATATTTTTCTTTATTCTTTTTATGCTTTTCTAATTTTTGTGTTGTTTGAAGTGATAAATGGACGCTATGCCTTGTGGAAAGGCTTTCCCCCTCTCTCATTCTTAGAATCAACCCTTCTTTATCCTAGTTAAGTGAACTAATAGTTGGAATTAAACTCTCATATTAATTCTCTTTAAAAGTGAAAATTGTTTAGTTAAAATGCTTAAAACCAATTGAGGTTAATTTTTAAGTAAAAATAAGTAGAAAAATTTAAAAAATGATCAGCCATACAAAGGAGGTTATGGCAAAATTTTTTAAAAATTTAAAAATAAGTATTATCTTTTATTATTCTAAAAGAGTAATCCCTATCGTTTCTATATTCTAAAAGTGTCATTTTCATGCATAGAAGATGCATATTGATTATTTTTTTATGCATAAAAGAATAAATTTTTTATTATAAAAGTGTTACTTTCATCAAAATAGATTTTTATGCATAAAAGAAAAAAAAATTATTATAAAAATATTACTTTCATCAAAATGGATTTTTATGCATAAAAGAAATATATTTTTTTAATTATAAAAGTGTTACTTTTATCATTATTGATTTTTATGCATAAAAGGATGCATAAAATTTTTTTTAATTATAAAAGTGTTACTTTCATCATTATTGATTTCTATGCATAAAATAATGCATAAAATATTTTTTTAAATCAAAGTGTTACTTTTATCATTATTGATTTTTATGCATAAAAGGATGCATAAAAGAATTTTTTTTAATTATAAAAGTGTTACTTTCATCATTATTGATTTTTATGCATAAAGGAATGCATAAAAGAAATTTTTTTATTATAAAAGTGTTACTTTCATCATTATTAATTTTTATGAATTAAAAAAATTTATTATAAAAGTGTTACTTTCATCATTATTGATTTTTATGCATATAAAAGGATGCATAAAAGAAATTTTTTTAATTATAAAAGTGTTACTTTCATCATTATTGATTTTTATACATAAAATAATGCATAAAAGAAATTTTTTTATTGTAAAAGTGTTACTTTCACTAATATCGATTTTTATGCATAAAATGATGCATAAAGGAATTTTTATATCAAGATCAGAGTTCTCTTTAATCCTATGACTAATTCCCATGAATATTGGTAAATGATTAAGTAAATACTCTGTGAAAGAAAATCCTACCGTTTCATATTCTCTAAGATGACAATGAGAAAATTCAGTGAAACTATCGAAATCGAAATTTTACATAAATGATTCCTCATAGGAATTCGTGATTAGTTTTAAATTCAGTAAAGTAGTAATAATTGAATATTACCCTTTGATAAAGATAGTTCAAGAAGAACCTTTCCAGACTCAAAACCTAAATCAAACTATGACCAAGACATAACTCCTTCGTTATAGTTTTCAAGAAATGACGATGTGACCAGTTCCATAATCCACACTCAAATCACCCACCGATTCTGAAACTAAGTTGAGACCTTTGATTTTGATCTGAGGACTAAGAATTCAGAATTCGAGGAATTCTGCTTGGGAATCCAGACTGTGATCTAAAAGTCTTGGGATACGGAATTAAGATATACTCATTGTATTCAAAAGAAAATCAAAACTGAAAACTTGCATAGAAACCCTGTTTTCTTAAAGGACTGTTTTACTCCAGAATGCTAGAGGGAGCATTTGGTATATGTGTTTTCTAAGGGAAGTTCGGTTGCAACAGCTGGCGGGGAGTGTTCAAAGGATAGCTCACGCGACAAAGCCTGCCCAGGTCTTGACCAGCCTCGGTATGGTTAAAATGGTGCGCTTCCGGTACGATGGACGAGGGCCGACGAAGCGGTCCCTGAGTGAAGTTCCAGGATACCTAAGGAGGATCCTGGAGGGTTCTGACCAGGTGATGCACGGGCTCGCAGTGCCGAGGACACCCATGCGTATGTCGAGGAAGATATTGTATGATAGACCAATGTTTATTGTAATCTATTACTGTATTTCGTTGTTGACCCACTGGTCTCAACGGAGAGTCTAGAGTGATACTATTTTGTGAGAAACAAAGACTCAATGGAAATTTTGAGTTATGACATGTGTAACCTATAATTGTTTGTCAATGGATTGTTTTATAAGTTAAAGTTTAAAGAGGAGTGTGTGCGTATCTGTATTCTAAAGCAAAAGTTAAGAAAGGCATTCAATTATGGGTGGGTGAGTACTTGTCTGGTTCTACTATTCCAGTGGTTGGGCGGTGGCTAACCCATGGGCCAGATGGGGTTAGACTGGAATCAGTAGAGTTTTAATAATAAAATTGATTAATAGGAATACGCTTAGAACTCGAGTAGTTAATTAGAATCCTGAAGACTTCTCTAAAGAATAAATCAACGGGGGCTGTGCCTGATTCAATCAGGAAAAAAGCGTTGATTCCTTCAAGTTAAGTCTGTAATAGTTTCCCTTCTATCTGGTTTATTCAGATGAAGGTTAGTTCAGTATCTTGATCTCGTTAGAAAAATTCGTTAAGAAAATAAAAAATGGTGGAATCGTCCCCGCATTCCGGGCATGGGAAATTTTCCCAGTTTCGGTTCTACTCTTGTTCCACCAACCATGGCAGGGCTAACACCAAAATGTTGAGACTGGCCATGGAAATAGGGAGGGGGTGGCTGCAGGTATCACACCTCCAGCACTAGTGCAACTTGCACGTACACCAAGATTAGAGCAGAATAAACCCGCTAACATCTCAAAACTTATCACAAAATTTGATGGGACTAGATACCTGATCCCACATTTAGAGATGTTTAATCAAATTTGCGATGCCTTCGGCCATGTAGAAGATCAAGTCAAGGTGAGCGCCTTTGGCCTTACCCTTGATGGCAAAGCAAGCCGATGGTTTAGGTCCTTGAAGACTGAGGACAATGCCACCTTTGAAGCTTTGAAAGAGGCTTTCAAGGTTGGATACTCTCGCGGGCACCAAGGTACTAGATGGAGCCCAGTTGAGAAACTGCATAACGTAAGGTAGAAGGAGGGAGAAACCATCAGAGAATACATCAATAGAGTCAGATATCTCCACTCTGGTTGCAGTGCAAGAGACAAGTTCTCTAATGAAAGGCTAATAGGGAGATTTCTAGAGGGTCTTGATGATGTGCCCTTACATAACTCATTGTATGCCTTGGGGCCATACCTCCTTTGAGCAATGTTGTAGGAGTGCTATGGATTTTGAGAACAATTTCAAGGGAACACGTTCCCGAGAACTCCATGGAGGCACATCATAAGCTTCCTTTAAAACTACCAGCACAAAGCCTGATGGGAAAGTAAGGAGTCCACGTCAAGACAAAATGTAGAGCAATTGGCCGCCATTGCTTCAATGCAACAAATGACCCAACAATGGAGAATCGGCCAAGGGCGGGATCGGGGAGGTCAACCCCACCTTTATCCTAGGAGATAACTTGTATGGTGCCCAAGTTGTCGAGCCAACCATACCGGCATGGAGTGTCCACATCTGAGACCCCGCCCTAGCCTCTACTGGACATATTGTGTGAAATGGGGCAATCATGAGGTCTCCAACTGCTACCATCAAAAAGTTGCCTTAGCTAGAGCTCTACCTCAGGCATTGCCCTCTAACCCTAGAAAATCGTTGGCCTTGCCAGCACCAGCGCTTCATAACGCACCTCAACTTGGCCAAGAAGTGGTCCATAGAGGAATCCTCAGGATGCCTAAAATTCCCTTACCACCCTCAGTTCTTCCACCTCAGCCCCCCCCCCCCCCCCGCTTCTGCCGAGAGTTGCACTAGTTCATTAGCTAACCTTGACGGAAATCTTTGAAGATGGGAATGAGGGGGAAATTTCAGAGGTTCCTATCTATGAAACCCAAGAGCCTACAAGCCCACCCTCACAAACCTTCAGGCATTACATTATGGAGGGAGATCAAACGTACCCCTTGTACTTAGCAGCCCCAACACCACGGGCCAGAGACATGAATCGGATGACAAAGCAACCACCCATACAGTGCTATGATTGTGCGGGATCTCACCGACTGGCTGATTGACCCAATAGGAAGGGAATGGCAAGTACCTTTGCAGGTGCTCCTGGTATGACCCCATTGTGTGTAGGGTGTGGAGAAAGGCTCACAAGGGTAATCTCAGCACTAGCCTTAACTTGCTAAGTGTTAGAGATGGTTTCATCCGAACAGTCCCTCTCAACGCTCTAACAAGACTGCAAAACCGATAGAGAGCCGTAGCACATGCTTCTGCAGAAGCATCAACTTCGCAAAACCAAGGCCAAGAAAAATCCCGTGAACAAGCACAAGCAACAAGGTGCTCAAGAAAGAAAGCCACACATATCGGCAAGGGTGAAAGATGGGTGGTTATCAAAAGCGGTTTGGAAGACGATACTACAACTCACACATCAACTTCTTCATCTGAAGAGGAAGATTTTCTATGCACTGATGCCCAAGCCAGGGAACCTATTGACACACACCAACTACCGAAAAATCACACCGAGTATCCTAACCCTATATTGAGGAAAAGGAGAGACTTTTGGTAGCCCAAGAGTTGGTCAGGGAATGCCAAGCACAATTGAAAGATGAGCCTCCTGTCGCCTACCTTGAGCCATGTCCATCGGTCTCAAACCTGAGACTCGCTGAAGAAGCTCAAGTATATCCTAGAGAGCTTCTAGACCAACCACCCCCACAAAGGCTAACAGAAGTATCAGCTAGGGGATGAACACCTCAGGGAAATGAGCACAGAAGTCCCTGTTCCCATCCCTTACACACAAAAGAGCTTAATACTGAGCCAAACCAACCTTCCTTGCAAAACAGACCCCATTCTAAGAGACATTGTTGGTCTCTCTTCCTTCCTCTCTTCTCACGTCCAAATCCCTATTGGCACTTTGCTCCAAAGTAGCCCAAGTCTATGGAATGATTTGAAGGATTGGATGGAAGGATGCCTTAGGGAAGGCATGCATGAAACCATGGAGCTTGACAGCTCTATTGAATCTGAGGAAGAAGAATTTCGTATACCCGATAAGGTAACTAGAACCCCCTACGGTTCGAGTGAACAAGCTCGGACAATACTTCGAAGGTGATGAACTCAATGCAACCTTGCCAATAACCTTTGATGGCCACCAAGTTATCGCAATGTTGGATGGAGGAGCAGGAGTGAGGATTGTTACAAAACAATGCTGGAAAAAATGGGGAGCCCCTACCTTGGATGATACCACTTTACTGGTTAAACTTGCTGATGGAGCCACAACTATATCCATTGGTCTACTGAGGGATCTTAAGATTAAGATCCTGGGACTACTTACCGCCACACCTTCGTGGTGATGAATTTTGGATGTCAGCCAGTCTCTTACGACTGCATCCTTGGCAGACCATTCATGAGAGAGTAAAAAATGATTCATGATTGAAATAACGACCACATATACATTCAAGATCAATCTACGAACATGGAAGGTCCACCCCATGAGCGGCAGACCATTCGTAGAGGACTTTGTCTCACAGCAACGATGTGATCCACTGCAGTCCACCTATGCCAAACATGCCATAAGACAATTGAAGATGAAAGGGAGAGTGAGGGGTGTACACCACTGCTAGAGCCTAAAGACTCTGAGAGAATTGGATGCAGACCATTCATGTACCGACCACATATACATTCAAGATCAATCTAGGAACGTGGAAGGTCCACCCCATGAGCGGTAGACCATTCGTAGAGGACTCTGTCACACAACAACGCGATCCACTGTAGTCCACCTATGCCAAACATGCCATAAGACAATTGAAGATGAAAGGGAGAGTGAGGGGTGTACACCACTTCCAGAGTCTAAAGACTGAGAATTGGATGCATATCCTTGCTACCCTAGACATTTTGCCTAGATGCACTGGTACAAGGTTTGCTACTATGGTAGACGGGCAAGAGATTACAATGCTATACATGCTCAGTTTAGCAAACCTTCCCAATGTCGCCACCCAAGAACATGAACATGCTATTAGAGTAAAGCCATCAGGGGGTACACGCTCCCGTAGAATGCACAGGCCACCTGAGAGATTCCTTGGGCCAGAACAATACGTCTTCCCAGATGATTAAGATACCCATTGGTTGAAGTATGTGGGAGCTATGGAAGCGCATGACCACTTCAATGAAATGTGGCAAAAGGAGTTTGTCAATAGCTCTCTTTTGATCCACTCTATCATTCCACAACCAGCAAAACCCACTAAACCCAAACCAGACTCAGAAAAGCTTTGTCGCTCAGCACGCAAGGCACGCAACAAGAAGCTAGCACAAGCTGAAAAGGAAGCCAAAAGGCTAGTCGATAAAGAAAGTGCTAAAGCTGAAGAGACAAGGCAGGTGCCTAAACATTTCAAGACCTTCCAGATGGCCGATCGATTTGTCCAATATGATTCGGCTCAAAGGTCTGATAGTGGGCAACCAAGGACCTCTTATGATGGTCCAGCTAAGGTCAAAGAGATAAATTTGGCAAGCCTGGGGGAAGCCCTGAGGCCAGTGTATATTGGTGAAGACCTCTCTACATAGGAAGAGACCGACCTTATTGCTCTATTAACATAATTCTAGGATTGCTTCGCTTGGAAGTACACTGACATGAAAGGGGTACCTCCTGAAGTGGTCTAACATACCATTCCAATGGTTGATGGAGACAGGCCGATCAAACAACGGGCGTATCCAATGAACCCTAAATACTCCAAGATGGTCTGTGAAGAGATCGAGAGACTTATTGATGCCGAATTCATCTATGAAATCGAGCATACGGAGTGGGTATCACCTATTGTGATAGTGCCCAAGAAGAAAGGAAAAGTCAGAGCGTGCGTAGTCCTCAAAAAGGTCCATGCCACTACCATCTTAGGGACCAATATCCCTTACCTTTCACCGAACATGTGCTAGAACGAGTAGTAGGAAAGGAAGCTTCTAGCTTCCTCTCGATGGATTCTCTGGATACAATCAGGTGCTCATCGATCCCAAGGACCAGCAAAAAAACAGCCTTTGCCATCAAAAGGGGCACATACGCATATCGAGTCGTCATGCCCTTTGGGCTGACCAATGCCTCCAACATCTTGTGTACAGCTTACAAGGATATCTTCGCGAAAATTCCTTGAGGTCTTCATGGATGACCTTTGTGTCAATTTCTCTTAGAAGGAGCACCTTGCATGTTTACGCAAAGTGCTAGAAAAGTGTAGGCTATACCATATCTCGTTGAACCCCCTCAAATGCAAGTTTTGGATTCGGCATGGTGTGATCCTAGGACACATTTCTCCAATCAGGGAATCTCTACTGATGATAGCAAAGTGTGGCTCATCCTAGAGCTGCCGCCACCCATAAACTTCAAAGGAGTCCAGTGCTTTATGGGACACATCGGCTACTATCAGGCAATTCATTTTTATGTACGCTGATATTGCTTTACCTCTGTGTACGCACTTCTCATTATCTTCGAGTGGATTGATGAATGCCAACGGGCTTACACTACGCTCAAAAAAGCCTTGGAAAGTGCACCAATTCTCAGATCCCCAAATTGGGACATCATCTTTCATGTCCACATTGATGCCTCAGTCTTTGCTATAGGATGTGTGCTGGCCCAACCAGGAGAACACAAGATGGATTTCCCCATCAATTTTACCAGCCGCCAGCTCGATGAAGCTGAGAGGAACTACACTATGATTGAGAGAGGTGGATTAGCCATGGTCTACACTGTTAAAAAATTTTGCCACTATCTTTTGGCGACTAAGTTTGTTTTCTTTGTAGACCACCAAGCCCTCCTGTACCTGATAAATACGCCTTGTATGACAAGTAGAATCACCTGGTGCCTGCTTATACTGCTTAAGTTTGACTTCACCACCATTAGGTGAGGAAGGGCTCTCAGTATGTCCTCGTAGACCACATGTCAAGGATCCCCAATGGTGAACAACCAGTGGGAGTAGATGATGATTTACCAAATGTGCTGTCCTATTCCAACTATGCTTGATTCTTGAATGGGGGCGGGGAGGTGGCACATTTCTTAGCCAAGGCCTACCTGTAGATCCCCTCCTCAACAAAGACCGCGCCCATCATTTAATCAAACAAGTTCCCCCCTACCAACTCATTGTTGCAGGTCAACTTTATAAATAGGGAAAAGATAGAATCCTACGACACTGTGTCCGGGAAGATGAGTATGCCTTCCTCCTTGAACAGGCTCACTCTGCCTGTGTTAGGGGTCGCTAGGGGGAACTTTGCAACAGATATCACTGCTCATAAGGTTCTCACATGGGTTATGGTGGCCCACTCTAATGAGTGATGCTGCAGAATACGTCAAACGGTGTGATGAGTGCTAGCGTACAACAATTCCCCGTTTTAAAGACCCATGCCCTGTACCCTATAGTGTCTTTACAACCCTTCAAGAAATGAGGCATAGATTTCATTGGACCCATCAGTTCGGCAGCAGCCAAATACACTCAAGCCTTATACATGCTATGGATTAGTGCACCTAGTGGGTACAGGCTCGTGCAACTTGCGAGGCCAATGCTAGATTGACTACTAAATTCTTTTATGAATCAATCATCACCCACTTCGGTTGCCCCCTCGAGCTTCTCACCGACAATGAGACACACTTCATTAACGAGGTAATTCAATTCCTCTTGCAAGAGCTCCTTGTCACTTACAAGAAGTCCTCCCCCTATTACCCAACCACAAGAAAATGGCCAAGCAGAAAGCATGAACAAAATCCTATGTGCCATTCTGACCAAAATTGTGGAAGCCAACTGACGATTGGGAACAAAAGTTGCCAGCTGCACTTTGGGCTTATAGAACTTCTTACAAGGCCACAACCAATGCCACCCCTTTTAGTTTAACCTATGGCACTAAAGCAGTCATGCCTATGGAGTTCTTAGTCCCTAGCTTACGTGTCGCAGTACAAGAAAAGCTCACTAGAACCGTCTTAGGCTATTGCCTCCTATTTAAGCTTGAAAAGCTTGATGAAACATGCCTTTTAGCAGTATATAACATGATTGTCGAGAAGTTAAGGCATAAACAATGGTTTGACAACCAGCTTAAGGATAAACAAATGAATGAGGGTGACATTGTCCTCTTGTTAAGTACCAAAAAACATAAAAGAATCTCAACCTCAAAGGCCTAGGACCATTCCTAGAGATAACACCACAAGGTGTATTGCGCATCGAAACACTGGAAGGTGTGAAAATGACTGGTTACTTCAATGGGAGTAAACTTAAAAGCTACTATGGCCCTCTCATCACAGAGGCCACCATAAAAGCCATCCTTGATTAAAAAAATAGCGAAAGAAAGACCATGAGGATATGAAACGAGCCACACAACAAGAGGCCAAAGTAAGGCAAGCTAAGGTAGGCGGCAGAGACATATCATGATTAATATGGCCCAAGTGGTCGACCTTGAAGAAGAATATTGGGAGGTGAAGCCTACTCGGTTGTGGTTAGGAATGACCATCCTGATAAGCTTCGTCCAAAAATTAGCTCTTGTTGATACAGGGGCTAGTTACAATTTGATGTCTTATGAAACTTGATGTTCCCTTGGGGAACCCTCACCCAAAGAGACCCCTGACATCGTTACAACTGTGGCATCACGGCATGTTCATTGTGTAGACACGGTCAAACTTTTTTTCCACATTGGAAATAATCCCTTGGTGGAAGGGAAGTTCTATGTGATGCCTATAGGAACAATGCATGAAGAGATACTCCTGGAAGGGGTTGGATGGGACATAACCGGTGCAACATCGACTAGGATGCAGGGACGACGACCCTACAGCTAACCTCTGGCCAAGTTACCGTCCTCACATGAAGGACAAAGAGCCTGTACCCTCAGCTTCCCCATACCAAGCACTTCCCATTTCACCACCCACCATCATTTCATCACGTCACCCCTATCAATCCATCCCCCCAAAAAAGAGGCCGTTTCTCATTCCAACCACATCAATGCCTCACGGGTGCGTCACACCCCCCCACCACCACGCATGACAGCAACCCACTCTCACAGGGTCCCCTCACCAGATATTTCCCCACCAAACCAAACTAACACTACTAACAAAACTCCATAGGGTTCACCATCTCGCCTTTGGGTACCTAAAAAGCTTCTCGTAGCACAAGGTTATTATGAGGGCAAATCTAAATTGTGGATCCCCAAAAGATCTAGCCATCCCTTTCATCCACAAGCAACCAAAGCTCCTCGTCCCCGATACTGGCAACACATTTGCCAACCACAAGCCTACAAGCCTACAGGGTACAGGACAAACACAGGCCCAAGCACTCCCCACTGAGTTCCAACCCTCAATCGAACCCTCAATTGTACCCAAAACCAACTCTCCAGTGGATCCCCAAACCTCTTCTACAAGCCCAACACTTCTACGAGGGCAATCGGTATATCATTAGGACTTGTTTGGGGTCTTCTTGGGCCCTTTAATTTGCCCCAAGCCTAATGACAGTCATTAAGGAATGGTGCAATGGGAGAAGGCCATGTGGAGAAAAATGTTGGGTTTCCCTGCCCCTAATATGTAGGGGTCAAACTTGAATCATACGTTTTTTTTTTAAAAGAAATTGGGCTGAAAATGCAAAATCTTTCAATAAAATCAGATTTCCCACCTTTTTTTAATAAAGACAGCTCAAACTGGCATAAATGACCCCACCTCAAAAAGTGGGCTAGGGCCAGAAACGCCCCCCCATCATTATCCCTCATTTAAAGCTACTTTTCCCTCTCCCCACTCCCTCTTCCTCTCTCTAGAACTAGCAATTCGGTTTTGAGTCTCTCTCTAACTAAAAGAATCTTTTTTGGCCTCCTCCCTCCCCATTCTGCCTTCCCCTTCCCTCCTAAAGTTAGATCTATCTTTCTGTGCCTTCTTGGCTATGGAAAGCTTGGAAAACAGTCCACTTTTTCCCCCATCGAGTCCATCCTCTCTTGCTTGCACACATTCTTCACTCTCCTCTTGCTAGCTTATACACATTCTTGACTCCTCTTGCCAGCTTATATGCTCTGCTAGCATTAGGTTGCAGAGATCTTCTTGGCTATGGAAAGCTTGGAAAACAGTCCTTTTTTCCCCATCAAGTCCATCCTCTCTTGCTTGCACACATTCTTCACTCTCCTCTTGCTAGCTTATACACATTCTTGACTCCTCTTGCCAGCTTATATGCTCTGCTAGCATTAGGTTGCAGAGATCTTCTCACACACCTACAACTTCATAGCATTTAGCTTAGTCGGTTAGCCAAGCACAATGAGTCGCCGACCTCGTTCAAGGGTGGAGTCCTTTAGCAGCAGCAACGAACAAGACGACACTGGCTTGTGGGTTACAAGCACCTTTGCAAAAGGAATGTGGGTGACGATGCGTCCAAGCACAAGGGGAGCCCACAAAGTCTCTCGCAGATACATAGGGTTAAAGTCACACCATTGGAAGGGTCGCATAGTGGATCTCAAGCAGGGGGCTGACGGAAGCAAGCAGGTGATGATCCAACACGTCTACAAGGCATCGCAACTCCGTGTTGACAATGCCAATCACAAACGCTTTCCTGCAAATTGTAAGTTTTATTTGTGCTTCTTGTTTTATGGGCTGCACTGAGACATGCTAATATCATTTCATGTTACGGAAGCTTGATTTTTTCAAGTGTGTTCTTGTAATGTTCTGTGCAGACATCTTTCCGTCGACATTTGTGGAATGGGAGCCTTTAGAGGCCCTTTCTGGAACCTTTGAGGCGCATCACTTTGAAATCGGCAAGCTACTATATACTGGTTGTTCAACATCAGAGCTTTTAGAGCGCTCAGTTTTCTTCTTTCATGCAGAGTATATTGTACCCACGTCAAGAGATGGTTCTGGGACTCTACGGAGGCTCCCTACACCAAGTCTCATGGACCATGATTGGCCAAAGCCCGACAATACTTTGGTTGCACTAACCAGACGTCGGATTGAGATTGATGTGTGCAATGCAATGAAGTGCACCTATGGGTCACATCGTGCGACTCTCACGTTCTTCATGCCTTTACATTTGTTTGTGTTTTTGTTCAAGGAGGCTGATGTTCACCGGACTCCTACAATGTGGATTGCAAAGGGAGGCACAGTAATGAGTGCCTTTTTGCCACCTTCGTGGGATTTGAAGGTTATTCAACATCAGGGTGACAAGATAAAGTGCATGGTGGTGTCGGAGAAGATGGTCGTTCGGTACCAGCTTGGAAAGCAACAACTCTCTATTATCTTTCCTTACAGACGTTGGAAGCTGACTGGAGGCGAATGGCAAGCACTCGATTCGGACATCAACGATGCAGAACAGCTTGATGTACATGTTAGCACGCAAGCTGATGTGTGGGATATCGTAGTAAATGCTGATTGGAATATGGCGAACCTAAGGGAGTACTTAGGCCTTAGGTTTGCACTGAAAGGTGACTTTTCATTTGTGATTGATAACACACCTCTACGTAAGAGGAAAGAGGCATCTTACTTTTGTAAAAGCATTCCCTTCCCCAGATGTATCCATATCAAGCAAGCTATGTAACAGATTTTGAGAGATTAATTCAAAACAATTTTGGCTACTCGCAATTTGCGTTCAATTTTGTGCACTTTTAAGTTTTGTCGCGTGTTTTTATTTTTTTGGAGGTTTTAAGTGAGTTTTTAAACATAAAAAAATTTTTAAAGACCTCTTTATAAGTCACTTTTGGCCACTTTGAGTTCATCTCCTCACTCTCGGCATCTTTGCGGTCCCCTCGCCTTCTTCGCTACTCAAGCATGGCCACCCCCGCCCAAGCTCTCCTATCTCAATTGCACAAGCTTGACCTCGATCACTTGATCGAGAAGCTTGCACCCATCTTTCAGACATCTATTGACATGGAAGGCACCGCCGAACTCCATAATGACGTGTTTGGGGCGTTCACTAGCTACATGGACACATACATGGCTGAATATTGTGTCAACTTTGAAGACGAGGAGGGAACTTGGGTGCCTGTGGATCTTATCAAGCATACCTACAAAGCGGACAAAAATTTCAGGTTTAGGCTTGCAAGATTCCTCAAAGGCCTTAGTAGCGCATATCTAAGGGAGGAGGAAGAAGATAACCTCGTAGGTCTTGGAATGGGCAACATTGGCACAAGTTTTTTGAGGTGGGACATGACTCTTGCCCTCCTGATCTTAGAGGGAACAGAGAAAAGCAAGGGAAAGAGGAAGGCCACTCCTCCAAAGAAAGCCACACCTTATCTCTTGATCAAGGAAGCTGACCCAAAGGAAGAGATTGTCACCCCAGTGCAAGAAGCATCTCTTGCACTTGTGACTCTGGCGGAAGAGCCGCAAGCTGAGGCTGTGAAACGGGACATCGAAGGGGACGATGTCATGGATGAAGTTCCAGAGCTCGAAGTGCGAACTCTACACCCCATCATAGTAGAAGGTGTAGAGTTCTTATTTTTGGATGACATCGCCCATGTCCTTGGGCTACACCAGGATGAAACTCTCTCAGTCATTGCTATGTACGCGGGCATGCGAGACACACAACAGCCGTCCAAAGATGATGACATCCACATTGACTTCAGTTCCGCAGATGTCACAAAGGTGCTTGCGCTCCCGGAAAATCATGTCTCAATAGAGTCCCTTGTGGCAGAGACTCTTGTACAAATATCCCAGTGCAAGGATTTCTACGAGAGTGTGCCAGAAACTAGCTTTGCCCCTCACAAGCCGCTTGCCATTTCGGATTCTGTCAGCCTCGGGAGCATCAATATTAGTGATGCAGACCTTGCGGATCATGATGATGCCACTGAGGTAGTACACCCAATTTCTTCCCTTCTTAATTTGTAATTTTTTGAAGTCAACTCATTCTTCTATCTACTTTGTAGACCGCAAGAGAAATGGACTGGTTCGCAAGCCGAAAGGGTGGAGCACGAAAGGAGGTGGAGGGGAAAGATGCTGCGCTATGGCACTACATCCCGAGCTTCAATGCCGAGATGCTTCGTGTAATTCACAACGACTTTTCAAATGATGCGCAAGCTGAATTTTTGAAGTGCAGAGCCCTAAGCGCCGTCCTGTCTGAAGCCCCTATAGCCCAAAATGCCCATAAATGTATTCTTGTAAATAGGGAAGCAGCTATCTATAGCTTTGGTGATAAAGGTGCAGGGTCTTTCCTAGGATTTTGTGGCCTTAGCCTTGGACAAGGCATCACTGATGCCAAAGAGATAGCCGAACGCATTGGTGACAAACCATCAGTAAAGACTCTCACCCACGAGGCTTTCACCAAGCTCATCAAGCGAGTTGGCTAGATCCAATGTAATCATTTGCCTTCTGTGAAAATCAAACAATTAATGACATCAAGATGTTTTTCGAGCTGATTTTAAGTTTTATCTTCTTGATGTGTTTATATGTTGTTGTCGTGTCCTGTCATGATGTTTCAATCAATTTTTGTGAACGCTCGTCTGTGAAAATCAAACAATTAATGACATCAAGATGTTTTTCGAGCTGATTTTAAGTTTTATCTTCTTGATGTGTTTATATGTTGTTGTCGTGTCCTGTTATGATGTTTCAATCAATTTTTGCGAACGCTCGTCTGCCACCGCCCGTCCGACTTTGGCTCGACTCGACGGGCCAATTTCTCCCGCGTGTGGCCCCAGAAGGGTATATCAGCTGTGCGGGGTGCGCCGGGGCCGAGGGGGGGGGGCCGGTGGTCGCTCCGTGGAGCCTGTGTGCCACGGAGCGACTTTTGGCTGTTTGACCTGGTCAAACAGCCAAAAGTCGCTCCGTGGCACACAGGCTCCACGGAGCGACCACCGGCCCCCCCCCTCGGCCCCGGCGCACCCCGCACAGCTGATATACCCTTCTGGGGCCACACGCGGGAGAAATTGGCCCGTCGAGTCGAGCCAAAGTCGGACGGGCGGTGGCAGACGAGCGTTCACATGAGGTCGAATGTACATAGCGACAACAATTACATGCAAAAGACTACAATTACCTTGACAAGACAACAATCACTTGCAATAGAAAATAACTTTTTTGAAAATAGACATGGTTTTTCATTAATCAAATTGAGATTACAAAACACGGTTTGTTGCATTACAAGGCTTCCCCTATCTAGTGAAAGAGAGCTTCCTCTCCACGGATACGCCTAGCTAGATGAAGATCAGATGGCTTCAAAGTGACACGTTTTGCATGCACCATGCACAAAACCGCGTCTTGGAAAAGCGAAACCAAAATATCCTCGGCACCTTGTTGCAGAGCGCCTAGTGCCGCCGCTTGCACACGATTGACATCCCGGTGCTGGTCGTGGATAATCTCTTTGACGAGACGCCCAAAAGGTGCCTTTGGAATAATTGGTGTGCAGGTCTTTTGATATTTGCGAATTTCTCTAAGGGCAACTGTCCCTGGTCTCCACCTTTGCTTCTTCTGCGTTGTTGGGGGCGGTGGTGCTTGCGCGTGGCGAGTCCAAGCTGGCGTGTCATTTTTAAACTTCTGTCGCTGCTCTTGGAAGTTATCGGAAGGGATTTTTGAGCGTTTAGGAATGGTTTTCCCCTTCTTAGCCTTTGCAGGTGTTGGAGTTTTCTTTGTCTTTGCAGATGGAGTCTTCGGAGCTGCTCGCTGCTCTGCCTCCTTCCTTACTCGCTCCTCTTCATCTTTCCTGTCTTTTTCCTCACGAAGCCTCCGTGTGTTTGCTGCCCTGGCTTCTCGTTCAAGCTTCTGTCTCTTATTTTCTACTTCCTCAGCTGAGAGTTTTCTCTTTCCTTTACCAAGTGCACGAGCCAAGACTCTGTCTAGCATTGCATTGACAATCCTATTGCTCGGCAGGTGCTCCCTTTCTACTGTGTCTTCATTTCTCCTCTTTGTATATTCTGCTCGAAGACTTTGTATGGCCGCTTCCAAAATTGTGTCATCTTCGTATCCGGCCATTCGCAGGTCAGCAACAAATCCGTGAGCTTTTCTGTTAAGCCAATCCTCCTCCGCAGCAAAGAATGCTATTCTTCTCTTGTTGCTTGCGGCGGCCTGAGCTTCTTCTACAGCCTTCTTATCTGCCTCCGCCTTCCTAACTGCCTCGTCTTCTTCCTCCTTCTTGGCAGCCTCATCCTCCTGTGCTTTCTTTGCTGCCTCGTCCTCTTGAGTTCTGACCGTCTCTTCGGCTTCTTTTCTTGCTCTCTCAGCTGCCTCCATGTCCTGTGCTTCTTTGTGTAATCTCTTCGCTTCTTGGGCTTCTTGGGCCTCTTGGGCCTCTCGCTCAAGCCTCACACGCTCAGCTTCCAGATCCACTTGGGCTTGTGGGTAAATGTTTGGGATTGCAGTTCTATGTGCCACCGGTAAGGGCCCAAGGTCTTTGAAAATGTCATCCTGCGTATTGGAGGGAGGATCATTTGGGGGCTCCATGTGCGTGAGATATTACTGCACGAGCGAGAGAGAGAGAGAGAGAGAGCGCGCGAGAGAGTCAAGGGGAGAGGAAGAGAGAGAGCTCACAAGTCAAGACTTTTAAAAATGACTATAAAACTCATTGATATTTATAGGAGGCCAAAATTACAAAAAAGTCAATTTACAAAATGAACGCGCCAAAAAGTGGCGAACAAGAATTATTGGGTGGGTAACCACACACGGCCATTTCTTAGTCGACCACTGTGCCATTGCCTCGCTCTTTCACGTGCCATTGACGCATTGCACCCTTCTCTTTCGCCTTGCACCTAACACCTTCATGATTTTGCGCCTCAAAGACAAATTTCCGGCTCGCTTTTGGGCCTTTCTCCCAGTAAGTGCACGGTAAAACCAATTGAACATTTCCTGAAACGCATTGCTGCGAACCTTGCCACCACCATGACCCGTGTTCTTAAAATAGGCCGCCTTGGCTTGGTAATGTGATCGTTCCATGCCTTGGTTGCTCCAGAGTGCAAGAGACCCATATTCATCTAGAAAGAAGGAACTGTGCGCATAGAGAATATGCATGTAGTGTGTTATATGAGTTTCCCCCCAAGCATCGATCATTTCTTCTGTGAATCTGTCAATCGAAGTCTTGAATGTAGCTATCTCTGCTTCATCAAGATACGGGCGCTCAAGAAGCCTCATCATCTCATCACAAGCTTCCCACACATGTGCACGCTTCAATCCTAGTGTCGCCTCATTGCCTCGATAGGTTGTTACATCACAAATCTGCTTCCATAATTCAAAATGTGTATGGCTTTGAGCCTCACCATAGTTTGAGAGCAGGTGTCTTGCTTTTGCACCACCCATACATATCTTATTAGGGTTATCTTGGGTACTTGATGGGTTTTTGCGATCCTTAGAGAGGGTGACAGCACCTGCGTGAAGCCCCACGGATGATAAAACAACTTCAAGCTCTTGGATGCCCTGTTCTCGCCGTGACTCTGGCTCCATGTTCCAAGCATAATTGATGTGGAGCATCAACAATTTGTCCAAAATTCTAAGTCTTGCGTGCAAGGTACACACATGTACTCGCGACAGTGGAATTGAAAGAATAGGGTTCCAAGTAGCATCCTCCTCTGCGCAAGATGGTGCCTTGCTTTGATTGCAGCTCATAATTCCATTGAGCCAGACGTGCATACCCTTCCCTTTTTGTAATTGATTTGAGCCCTTTGCACTTGCCTGCTTACGACCTTTCACCTTGGTTGCTTGTTTGGCCTTCCCCACTGCGACACTTGGCATCCTTGGATGACAACAAAAGATGCATGGAAACAAAGTGTTAGCACCGCTTTTAGTTCCCAACATGCATTTGAGGGTCTTGAGATCACCACCAAGGTGCCACTCTATTTCAAAGTGACCAGTGCCAGGCACATGCAAGACTTCACCATTTGATTGCCTGTGTATCACTCCTTGAATACCTGTACGGGTGAAGTACCACCTCAGACTGTCATGGTCCTCGTGCGGAAGGGTCCATGCCGCCTGCCACCATATGTTCTTCTCAGACTGCACTCCAAAGTAATCTTGCTTGCGTCGCTTTGTGTGCAAGTTATTCTCCGCATCACCTGTTTCATCTTCGCCGTCTAAGCTCTTTCGCTTCAATGCCCTGCTCATGAGTGTCAGACTTGTACGTTCCACCCTTTGGCCCTTTACAACCTGACATTCATCCAATTTGAGGACAAATATAGCCTTTCCATCCGTCTCCTCTAATGTCATATCATAAAACTGAATCATAGCTCGTTGAAGCGCCTCCACCTCGACGTAAACATTGTTAAACTTGTTGTAAGCAAAATCTTTTGAATTTGACATTGGCATGCTACCATCCACCCATCTGTAGCCGCCTAGCAAGTCGGCAATATTGTTGTTTGCTGACTTCCTTGCCATAACTATACTGTATGGTGTTGGAAGTATAGATCGTGTCATTCCTTTGCCTCGTAGACGTGCTGTGATGCAAGTATACAAAGCCCTGTATCCCTTATCACTGATACCTGCTGTGTCGCACACAGTGAGCATGTCAATGGGACTGACAATCTGCTCGAATTCCTTGAGAAAATACTTTTGAATCCTGTCACGCAACGCACCATTTACTGGATTGGTTATCATATTGATTACTTTCTGCTCTCGAATAATGTGCTCAAGGATAGACTCCTCAGTATTGGAACAACCTAATATTGCTTTAGCACATTCCCTGGACATCACATAGTTCAGAGTCAATGACATAACTATATGAAAAAGGAATGTAATGCTAGTTTTGAAGCTGTGATTACCTTGTTTGACGCACACGTCGCTTGCGAGCCCCCCCATCTTTGGAAAGAAGACTCAGAGGCTTGCGCTTTCGCTGCCTTGCATTATATCCCACGGGGAGGTGAGTGAAATGATCGACACGTCGGCGAAGGTTCCGAGTTGAGTTTCGAAGACGGAGATAGTTCTCTATAGCTCGATCCCTCCTTTCCACACCTTTATCAAGCTTCATCTTCTGCTCTGCATCCTCCTTCTCTAGATCCTTGACTCGAGCCAGCATATGTTCTTTTGTGGCCATGAAAGTTGACGCACATTCTTCCTTTTCTGCCTTGCATAATTTTAGAAGCTTCCTGAGGTGATTTTGATTTGAGAGTTCCTGCAAGTACAAAGAATAGAGCCTCTGACAGTACCCTAAGAAACCATTATAACCATCACCCAAGAAGCGTACGACCTGCGTGATATTACGAAAAGGGGGAGGTGCACCAGTCTGTGGATCAAGGGGATAAATGCTTCCATCAGTCCAAAGATCAATGGCTTTTGCACCTTGAAGTCGTAGCACCTCAGCAGGAATACATCCCTTCGTTCGATTACTTCGCATTGTGGCATACTCCTCGTCTAAGTCCACGTGCAAGTGAAACTTTGATTGCTTGTTGGTGATGTCCCGTAGAGCCATTGTACCTAGCAAATGGAGATGGAGATGTAGATGGATACAGAGATGGAAATGTGGATGGTGATGGAGATGGAGATGTAGATGGATACAGAGATGGAAATGTGGATGGTGATGGAGATGATGGAGGATGGAGGATGGAGGTGGAGGATGGAAATGTGGATGGTGATGGAGGAGATGAAGATGGAGATGGTGATGGAGATGGAGGTGGAGGAGATGCAGATGGATATAGAGAAATGGAGGCCTTGAGGAGATAGATATGGAGAGCTTGCTAGTGATGGAGATGGAGAGCTTCAGCTTGCAAGGATGTGTAGATCTGTACCTTCACAGGAGGGGATGGTGAGCTCTTCCATGAGAGCTGGTGGAGAGGATGATAGATATGGAGAGCTTGCTAGTGATGCAGATGGAGAGCTTCAGCTTGCAAGGATGTGTAGATCTGTACCTTCACAAGAGGGGATGGTGAGCTCTTCCATGAGAGCTGGTGGAGAGGATGATGGAGTAGGAGGTCCAGATCTGCAGGCCATGGCTCCTAGAGAGAGAAAAAGAAGCCCTTACCCAAGTAAAACACCCTAAACGCGTTTTAGAGAGAGAGTGTAGAGAGAGAGTGGGATCTGCAGCACCTCCAAAAAGGGAGGGAACAAAGTGACGAAAATTTTCAAACATTCTTTGTGAAAGGTACTTCACTACAAGACAAAAAGGCATTTAGGTCCATATTCCTTCCCAAGGACAGAAGATCTAATGATTAGATTACCTTTAGGCCTATTTTCTTTTTTGTAGAAAAGGAAAAATGCATTTTCAGGCCTAGGCCACTAGCTTGGTCAAAGCTTGATTAGCATTTTAAGCATTTCACTAAGTGTCCAAATAAAAGGGCCCAAGAAGACCCCAAACAAGTCCTAATGTTTGGATCCCCAAATCTCCCCAACCTCAACTTCCACCCCGTGTTACTCAGCAATCCCCTACCCTTCAATGGAAACCCAAGGTGACATCCGCTGAAAAGACTACCCAGGAGGAAAAAGGGAAGCAGAAGCTTCATAGTGACACTACAAGCTCCATGCGCCACTGACAGAGTTAATTATTTATATACCTTCAACGTCAGTTACCCCCCCACCTATCATTGTGAGGTTGCAACAATAGAGTACAACAATGCCATCATCAACTTAGGTTTTTTCAGTCTTAGGTACTTCCTTACCAACTGCTTCAAAATCCCTCAAGGAAGTGATACCCACTACCTCGCCATCGCCTAATTGGAATCGACTCCTTATTTTGGCGAATTGGGCACACGGTCAGTACAAAACCTGCAATAGGGTGTTGGTAGCATAGCCTTCAGGTACAAAACCTGTATTGCAGGGTGCCCACACAAAAAAAATAAAAATAAAATAAAAAATGTGCAAGTTAAATGCCACGAG
This sequence comes from Cibotium barometz, assembly GCF_041138505.1. NCBI lineage: Eukaryota > Viridiplantae > Streptophyta > Polypodiopsida > Cyatheales > Cibotiaceae > Cibotium > Cibotium barometz. Next base: position 43,627,171 of record NC_141060.1, read on the forward strand.
CATTCCAAATTTTCCATGGCCATTCCTTTGCAGGTTCTGAAGTGCCATGACGGTTCCAGAACTGCCTCAGCTGATCCAAGCTACCCAGGCTTGCCACGCCTGTTGTTCGAAGTTTGCCACGACCGTTCCAAATCTGATTCAAAGCCCCTGGCTGTTCCTTTCCGATTTCATGAGCAAACCCTCATTGCCTTCTTCAATTTGGAAGCCCGCACCCATTCGTTCTTGATTTGTTGATCCTGTGGCCATTCGCTGGACTTTCCGCATGGCCGTTTCTTTCTGATTGCTTGAGCGAACGCCTGTTCCTTTTTGTTTCTGAATCCCGCGGCCGTTCGTTGGAGTTGCCATGGCCGTTCGCTTCCACTGTGCAAGTGCCATGGCCGTTCCTTGCAAGTGCCATGGCCATTCCCTGGATTTGCCAAATGGTCATACCCTTCTGAGACAAACCTATAAATAACGGCCCCACCGCCTCATTTTCTCACTTTTAGCTCTTCCCCTAGTCGAACTATTGCCAATTTTTCTCTTGAGCTTTCACACCCACCCACCAGCCAGCACCATGCCTGACTCTTCTAACTCCTCCACCGAGGTTCTGTGTCACACCTCTATCCGGAGAAAGCGACCTACAGGTGGCCGCTTTGAGGAGTACGCAAAGCGCCCAACCCAACTTTCTCATCTGGGTGAAGCTCTCATGAAACAATAGGTTAACGGGCACACGATGCATTCCCTAATGAAAAACAATCACAAGGTGGAGCACAAGCTCCTTTATTACACTGGGCCATGTTACAAGGCTATAGCCTCAGACCTCGCGGTGGTGCAGAAGCTGGAGCAACTTGGCTTAGGCGAATTGCCAACCTTAGAGCCATGGGGACCGGACCTCTACAACACCCTATACTTCACAGAAACCTACGATGTCAATCAGCATACTGGCGAGGTCTTGGATAATGAGGAATTGGTATGGAATTGATCAGAGATGCTTTGTCACTCCCCCACATGGATCACCCATATGTCAAGCTTACCAATGCACAGAAGCTGACCAGAGGTTTATTCTGGGGCAGCCCCAACAAGGATGGTGTTGAATGGGCTAATATTACATAGGAACATCTTATCATGCCGGCGAGAGCATTGCAATTTCTCCTCACCACCGGGTGGACATACTGCTTTAGCCGATGCATCTTGACCAACTTGGCTCGGGTACACCATGGTCAGATGGTTAACTAGGCGGATTGTCTTTTCAGGGAGCTGCGCGCACAGTCTGCTCTAGCCCTCAAGGGAAGCTGGCAGCCGCTACATTGTTGACCCAAGTCCTTTATTACATGGTCGGGTGGGAGGGGTTTCCCCATGCGATCCAGCTTAGCAGCCGAGACGCAATAGTCACCTCTCTGCCCCCTCCATCAACTTCTCCTAACTCCCCACCAACAAAGAGGCAACACCAAGAGCCTGCCATCGTGCTAAACAGGCCCCTCCACCACCCAGCCAACACAAGAAGAGTCGGCAGTTGCTACTGCAAAAGCAACCAGGAAGGCCATTGATGAAGAGAAGTAAGAGTGCCAAAAGCACAAATTTTTCAATAGGAACTTGTTTGAAACTCCACCTCCAGACCACTTCGTCGACATGCCCTAAAACACAAAGGCAGACCCTTCTTCCCCCAATGGAGCACAGACACAGTGAACACTCCCCGTTGGGGGGGGCGCTCAGGAAGTTTTCATTCCAGTCAAGCATATGCAGAAAGTGTTCATGATGCGGCCCACGTGTGCCAAACTTCGTGCTTGGTTTCTCCCATATGGCCAGGGAACTCATAACTGAGATGGCGGATTGAATTTATCGTCAGCACAGCAGGTGGCCCAAGTTTCCCAAAGAGATGATATTGGCCAAGGCCCATGAACGCCAAGTGTCTGAGGATCTATACTAGACCAACTTGTAGTACATGCAGTTGCAAGCAAAGTTTGACGAGAAGATTTAGCAGTTGGGGCATGCCCTTGCTCATATAACTGAGCTCCAGCAACATCTCACTTAGGCCCATGAAGCTGCTCTCAGAGGGCACATCATGAGCTGACCATCGTTGAAAGCCTGCACCAAGATGCCTAGAATTGGGCCTAGACAACATAAGATACCCTTGCCTGCACCAAAGAGATTTCCTTAGGCACCGAGAGATCTCAGAAGCAACCATCCGCACCTAGGAAGAGCACCTCGGAGATGCTAAGGCCTAGGCAACCCAACCCCCTTCCACCCCCTTTGCTCCTTCCAGCACTCTCAACCGCAGCAAGGTGGACGCCCTGATGGACACAACCATAGAGCTCCCCATCTTAGCCCTCCCCCCACAGACACCCGATCAGCTCATTGACCTCCATTTCCGGAGTGTCCGCCTTAACCTCTTACAGCATAACCTTTATCTTGATGAGCCCCTCTCCTGCCACACAACTTCACCTACCTCCTCACCAAGCTCCCAATCTCAAGCATCACCCTCATCCCCCATTTCTTCTTCCAGGGCCTTCTCTCTTTCCACCACCCCCATGACTTTTTTGAGCTCCCCCAACATCCTCTCCAAGAAACCCTAACAGGCTCGTGTCAACTTTTGTGCTTTGGCTTCCCTTAGACCCAGCTGAGCCCATTGATCTATCTGTCCCAAACAGCTTATGCCCTTACCCTTACCCCTCTCAGATCTCCTCAAGGGCACTTCACTATTTGCAAGATATCGGCTGGTGAGTCGTAAAAACAGTGCATATCTTTCTCTCCAGGCGACGGACGCTCTTCCCCCTTACTCCGTCGTCGAGGGCTTACTTCTTTTGTAACAGAGATGATTTGAGTAGATGGAAGTGATGGCGTCTGCTAGTTTGATGATACACATGTCGCCTTCCCACTGGACTTCTCCGCATGAAGTTGTTGCCCAAGCAGTGGCCTTCTTTCATGCCCACGACCCCGTAGATGCCGCTGAAGCTGGCCCAATCCTAGACAATAACGCCAGAGGAGACGACCACCAAGGCAGTTTGCCACCCCCACCCCAACGACCCTCTTCTCCTCCACCTCCCCCACCACCACCACCCAACTCATCTTCCGCCCCTTCCAGCAACAAACCCCCACCAACACCACCCCCATCTGGCACCTCAACCCTCCCACTTTTCCATGCACAACCCTCTTCTCCCCCCATCCATTTTCCCACCTGACCCCCATCACCTCCTTCTTTATCACTTTAGCTATGCACATTGCGTTCCATGATCTCCCCTCCGATTTCGCTAAACCCCCACCTATCCTCGATATGCCAGCCTCGCCACATGACCCTTAACATCGACAACCCCTCCACCCTGATCACCAACTCAACAACCCTCCATTGCCAACCTCGAAGAAGGGGAGATCCCGCCGCCACTACCCTTGGAACGTGAGGAGGTCGACCCTCTACTCAACCCACTCAACTGGCGTGATCCCCTCGATTGCACAGAGTTTGAGCAGGCCATTGCAATCCTGCTCGATTGACAACTCCAAGAAGAGCATGTCACCCGCCGCCTTACCGACCGCATGGACATCTACGTCTTCTTGTTGCGATCGTACCTCGCTGCGAAGCATCATCAATAACGGTGTGATCACCCCCCAAGGAGCTGAGGCGGATACCACCAGCCACCCGCTGCTGCTCGTCCCATAACGTTCAAACTCATGCGCGATCAGCCATGGAGGCAACCCTTCCTTGCCAAGCCATTCATATGGGAGACGTATTGTAATGCACCTCGCGCACTTAGGGTTAGCCCCGACTACCTCCCGATTCGCCCCGACAGTGGGCATGGAACGTCTTCCATGAAGAGCAAAAGAAGAATCCAAAACTCAAGTTCAACTTTCCGTGGTTCGCTCCCTCGTCAGCCCACCATCCCTACACACTTAAGGAAGTATGGTCCGACGCTTCCACGAATTCATCCGCTATTATGACCAAGTCCCCGACCGAGCCATGATCGCAACCATTCGGTTCTTCAATCTTATCATCATGATGCTAGAGTCATTTCCTGACTGGAACCATTACTTTGAAGGCGCACGAGGTCTGGAACCATTACTTTGAAGGTGCACGAGGTCTGGCTTTCAACCTCAACAAAGGACCCACTCTCAAGCAGATCTTCGGCTACTACAAGCGCATTATGTGGATGCCCTCTTCGCATCTACAAACTTTCAAAGATATGATGGAGACCACTTTTTGGACAAGTTACAAAGTCTTCCATCGAGCCCCCCCTGCTCCAACCTTGTGCCGAGATTTCATCAGAACCTATTCGATCTATTACAGATAGATCCGACCAGCTCCGAGAGGACAGATATGCCGCATTAGGGAGGAGGGTATATTAACCACTCTGGGTAACATTACCTTGTGCGTGGCTACACCTTTGTAATTTATTTTTTTGTAACCGCGCTAAGCACTAATTGTAAAAGAGACATGGAATGATAGAGCTTACGACTTGTGTAACATCGATCATGATGTACATAGAGCTAGAGAAACTAGGAAGACTAGTTTTGGGCCCCCAATTGTAAATGGGCGACTGGACATTATAAATATGAGCTCATGTATATAAACCATTTTATGGAATATGAAAAGGGACAATCCCATTTGTCTCACTTGAGTTTGCCTTCTCTCTCTCTCTCTCTCTCTCTCTCTCTCTCTCTCTCTCTCTCATTGGAGCTTGTGGTTGCATGTTAGCTTGTGTTCTTGCTTGCTTGCATGTTAGATTGTTGGTGTATGTAAGTAGGGGTGGTAATGCTCTCCTTTCTCTTCTTCTCTACCTTCTCTTTGCTATCTACCATGTCCCTTTTGCATGCTAGTTACATGAAGTAGAGGTTGAGCTCTCCATAGCTCCCTCCTTCTTACTCTCTACCTAGCATTTGGATCTCTTCTTGAGTGACACATGAAGTGGTGGAGTGAGCCCCTAGCGGCTTCACATCGAGGAGTTAACCCTCATAGGGTTGGCCAAGTGCAACTCTCCGAACTCAGCTCTTGCATGCATCTTTCTTTTCTTCTTTCTCTCTTGTGTGCAAGGTAGCATTTTATAACCTGAGATTTTATGAAGAAAAAATTAGTGAAATTACGTTAAGCATGTAGTATAAATAGAATCCGAATTCTAATTTGGTATATATATATATATATATACTAGAACTACTTTTTAAAAACTCACATGAGCACAAAACGGCCTCTTTGACTCATTTACCAAAAGAAAAGTGTCATTTCAAAAATATGAGTGCGTGCTAGAAATAAAATCCAAATTTTGATGACCCCAAATGCATGTATTGTAAATAGAATCCAAATTTTGACAGACTGACACCACTTTTTAAAAACTCATAGGAGTATAAAATGGCTTCTTTTGAAAATATGATAATGTGGACTACAAATAAAATCCAAATTCTAATGGCAAAGAGCATGTATTATAAATTGAATCCAAATTTTGACGATCGTGTATATATATATACACTAGCACAACTTTTTAAAGACTCGCAGAAGTATAAAATGGCTTCTTTGATTGATTTTTCAAAAATAAATTGTCATGTGTCAAAATTTTGACAATAAGCACTACAAATAAAATCCAAATTTTAATGGTCATTGGTATATATTTACACATTAACATAACTTTTTAAAAACTCACACGAGTATAAAATGGTTTCTTTGAATAAAGTATATATAGACCGATTTAAATACCAAAATTTGAGATATATTTTCTTTAAAGTTTAAGCCCAAAAGCTTCCACTTGGATAGTCCAAAACCCTCCACTCCCAGAGAGTCCAAAACCCTCCACTCCTAGAGAGTCCAAAACCCTTTCTCTTTTTCCAACGAAGCTCTTTTTTGAAAACATGTGGACTCTTTTTCTTTAAAAAATGTGTTCAATTTTTTTTAAAATACCAAAGCTCTTTTCTTAGGGATATTGATAAGCATTAAGTTTTCCTTATTTCCAATTAGAAATGGCTCTTTTTGTGGAAAAAATACTACTTTTTTAAAGGAAAAAATCTTTTCTCTTAGTATCGGATACGCAAACTATTCACCAAGATGAGCATACTTCCTTGCACAATAGAGATAGAAGAGAAGAGAAAAGAGACAATGTAAGGCTCGGTTCGGGAACTAGCATTTAGCCAACGATAATGAGGGTTAACTCCTCGATGTGAAGCTACTAGGGGCTCACTCAACCACCACCACTTGTGTCACTCAAGTGGGGCTCTCCTCAAGCTAGGATAAGAAGCAATGAGAGAAGGAGCTATGGAGAGCTCAACTTCTGCTCAATGCCTTTGTGGGTGCAAGAGTGAAGGTGAGAGACAGGAAGAAGAAGAAGAAGAAGAAGAAGAGGCAAGCAAAGAGAACATCACCAACATGTACACACACACAATCAAGCAAGCGAGAATGCATGCACACAAGATTACCACCATAGCCACGAGAGAGAGAGAGAGAGAGAGAGAGAGAGAGAGAGAGAGAGAGAGAGAGAGAGAAACTCAATTATGATAATGAGATTGACTCTTTTCATATTTCATAAGTCACTTATATATGTGAGCTCTCTTTTCACAATGGCCGACCGTCCATTTAACAATTGAGGGCCTAAAACTGGTTCTCCTAGCTCTATGTACACCTAGGCTTAAGCTCATGACCGTCATTACACAAGTTGTAAGCTCAGTCATCCTATATATCTTTTACATGAAGCACTTAGTGTGGTTTACATATAGAAATGAGCTATATAAAGTGTAACTACGCTTTAAAATAATGTTATCTAGTGTGGTTAACATGCCCCCCTCCCTAATTCAGGTATGTCCTCAAAGGTGGCAAGATGAATTAATGGTAGTAGAGGGAGTAAGTGTGCAGGCAAAATTGTACCATGACTTTGGGTACTAGGTGGATTTTTGAAAGGCGTTGTTGCTCATCCAGAACCATCTCCATCATGTCTTTAAATGTTTGGAGACACGAGGTAGGCATCCACTGGATGCGCTCATAGTAGCCGAAGAGCTGCTTCAAGGTGGGGCCTTTGTTGAGGTCCAAGGTGAGGCCTTGAGTGCCTTCATGATAGTCCTGCCATTGGGGAAATGCCTCCAAAAGGGTGATGAAGAGGTTGAAGAAGCATATGGTGGCAATGATTGCGAGATCCAGCACCTAATCATACCTGAAGCATGCATTTAAGCAACCATGCTTTCCTTTGTGCATGGGCTCTGGGACGACGTAGGAGGGGTGAACCATGTGAAGTTGAATTGAAGTGTGGGGTTCTCCTTTTTCTCGATGCGAAACAAGTCCAGGTCCAACAAGACGATGGATGGGAAGATAAGTTGGATTAATGCGGAGGTTTCAAGGCGCCTTACAGTACTCCATCCAAATATATGGCTTGAGGAGGAATGGTTGTCTCCAAATCGGCTACTCGCCCATTAGTTCAAATGTGAGACGCTGAGTACCGGAGTGGGGCCTGATGTAGCCTCTGTAATGTCGTGCGGATGTTGGCGCTTCCATGTGTTGTGCTTGGCATCGAGGTAGAGCTAGAGGACATCGACGTCTATGCAGTCCTTTAGCTTGGTGATGGGAGCCTATTGGAGTTGTCAGGGCTGAGCAGGATTTGTATGGCCTCTGCTCAAACTCTGTGCGGTCCAAAGGATCGTGCTAGTTGAGTGGATTGATGGGGGGATTTCCACCTCCTCTTGCTCCGTGGGGGTTGGGGTGGTGGGATCTTGCGGTGCCGAGGGAGGCGTCTAGGAAAGGGGGTGGATGTGCCGCTGTAGAGGGAAGATCTTGGTGGGGGGGAAGGGGGGGGGGCATGGGCAGGCCTAATCCAAGATGGAGGGATGAAGGGGGTGATGGTGGTGTGGGTGAAGGAGGTGGCGAGAGAACTTGAGGAGGGGTTGTAGAAGGGGAGGGAAAAAGGGGCAAGGTGGCGGGTGAAGCGATGGAAGGAGGGAAGCTGGTCGTCGTAAGGATTTTTGCATGGAGGGTTGGGTGTTCAAAGGAGTGTTGGTGGGTACCACTCATTTTGGAAAAAGAGGGTGATGAGGAGGTTGAGGGATGGGTAGGGGAGTTTAATGATGAGGTAGGAGAGGGTGGATGAGGTGAGGGGATCGTCTCGATGACGATGTTGTGTTGGAGAAGGTTGAGGTGGAGAGTGCGATAGTGTTTGAGAAGTTGTGGAGGGTTTTGGGGTGGGGTGGAGAGGAAACTTGGTGGCAACATCCATTAAAGCATCGATCTTTCGCACCATGGTGCTGGACTTTTGCCTCATATTGCTGGTTGGGATTGGAGGGCACGCTCTTCCACTGTCTACGTAGCTAGGCATCTTTCTTCTCTGGAGGGTTTTCTCGGCCACTTGTTCATAAGAGTCCAAGGAGGCGCGGATTCGGTTGTAGCCATCCTCGGAAGTTAGGGCACAACAACGGAGGCCATGAGCTTCCTTCTAGGTGAGGAAGAGGGCATGGTGTTGGCAGTTTGGGCGTCCTCCCTAGCCACATGGAGTTGTTGCTGGAGCTGGGTGTGATGGTGGCTAGGACGACAATGAGAGTATTCTCGTGATGCTCCAAGGATGTCTGCAAGAAGAGCTGCCTATGCTAGAAGTCTAACTGGGTTTGGAGCTCATCAGCTCTGGCCATGAGCATGGCCTGTTGGGTGGCTGTAACTTGCTCGTGTTGCCACTGCATGTAGTTTGTCATAGACATGACAAGCTCCCTACGCGGCACCAAAGATGTTAAGGATAGACTCTGTACACAAGAGATCAAATTGCAAATATTCATTCCACTTGTTAAGGTGTGTCAATTTTAAGGTTTCTTCCTACCTATGGGGCACTTTAATCCATGTGATGTGAGATGCTATGTGGGTCCCCTATCGTGCAAAGAGAATGCAATAGAGAACCTTGGAGGCATCCTTTTTACATAGTGGGGCATCTAGTCCTTAAGAAAATAAGGATACCCTACCATGCAAAAGAGAAGGCTAATGGGTTCCTTAAAATTCTTCTATTGGCGCATGATGAGATACCTCCTTCAACAAAGAGATACCAACAATATATAACATTCGTTTAAATGCAAGTTTACTTCTCATGATGTAGTCAAAGGATGTTAAGGAGTTAATTAAAGAAGAGACTTCTGGGAAGATTCAATAGACAAAAGATTTACAACTATCATAGAAATATTTAATCCCAAGATTAATCACATTGAGCTAATAATAATAAGAACTTCTACTTACTATGAAGACCTCTTTTCAAAATTTCAAAGGATTACATACGGTCATTTCTTGGTTATTGGATCTTTGGAATATGTGTGTTAGTGACCTTGTGTCAACTACCAGTGAGAAATCAAGAATCACAAAAAGATATATATGACGAAAACCAACAGGTATTTTTCATTCTTATCCTTGCTATCAATTCTGCATGGTTGGGCATTCTATCATGTAAAGGGATGGCCCGAGGGTCCTTGGATACCTTCTAGTCACAATCTATAAAACCAAGGAATTGGACATAAACCATGTGAACCCAATCCATGTGAAGGTCAATTATGGTGATTTAAGATGAATTCAATGTCTACATTGACCAAAGATATATTCTCACTGCCTAGAGATTCAATTTCAACACCATGACAAATAGCCATTTTTGCATAGAGAAGTGGAAAAATATCTTGATAGGATAACACCAAGGTATACCAAAGATGCATTTAGGCAATATTTCAATTGAAAAACTAAGATATATATAAAGTTACAAAGTAGAATATGGATAAGGTGAGTTTTGGATAATAGGCAAGTGTGAGCATTCATGATTAAAGTAGCATTTTAGGGTATATATAAAGTTACAAAACTAGAATATAGATAAAGTGAATTTTGGATAATAGACAAGTGTGCTCTACACTCAATAATGATGTAATTAACTTTAGGGCTTTCTTCTCCTCTTACGCGCACTTCTCATCACTCCCTATATGGTACTTACATGGAATTTCTGGCTTTCATGGTCAATAGGTATTCAAATTCTTATAAACTCTTTTCTTGGCTTTCATTTAAGTTTTCTGAAGTTAAGGTTGGTGGTGAAGGAGCAAACATTGAGGTTTCTTAAGTGAATAAGCTAACACAACCAAGATATTAAGTTAGAGTGAAGTGTGAGCATGGAGAATAGAGCTAAAGAGAGATCCATAGAAGTGGAAGACAAGGCTATCGAATTGTGAAGCATGGAACTACAAAAAGACTTGTGAGAAAGGTCAAGAAATCTCCACTAGAACTTGCCTTGTCAAGCTCAAAAGGCTCTCAATTGGTAAATAAATTTTAGATGAACAAAGTTAAAACGAATGTAAAGAAAAACAATAAGCATTCTTCATAAAAGTAAAATCATGATATTGACACCACTCTCAATAGTTTGGCACTAGCACCTCTTGGTGACAGCTAGAAGAGGGAATAAAATATTGAGCGAGTATCTAGTTGATTACCTTGAGCATATGTCTACCCGACCTAAACACAATAACCACCTAAGAAGCTAGTGACCGCAAACTCTGTTAAACCATTACCAAGGACTTTTCATTGTTCCCTACGTAGGGAATCTCTAATTATATACGAAAATTTAGAGATTTCCTAGTTGTCTAAAGAGGGATTTCATATATTAAACTAGTGGATTAAATTTACTAAGTACTCTATCTTATATTGCTAGGTATTCAATCTTATATATCTAGGGAATAAAATTTCCTAGATACTCAATCTTATGTATCTAGGAATTATTTGTTGTTATCTACATAATCTCAAAGTCTAGAATATTGGTCCCTATCTAGGAAATTTCAAAGTCTAGCTAGGAAATAAGAGTCATTATCTAGGTAATTGGAAACTTCCCATATGGATAATATAGAGTTGTGGATAATATAGAGTTGTGTATTTTCCAACTATCAAATTCCTAATTTTTAAACTATTGCATTTTGATTGTAATAATGCTTTAGAATGTTCATTCAATGCAAAAGCATAAGAAGTGCTCACAAGCTTGAAGATGAGAACAATAAGCAAGAACATGAATTACATGGAAATTGAGTTTCTTGAAGATGAGAACAATAAGCAAGAACCTAGATTGTATGGAAGTTGAGTTTCTTGGAGATGAGAACAATAAGCAAGAATCTAGATTGCATGGCAATGTTGAGTTCTACAAGAAACAAAAGCAACTTGAGAATACATATGTGAAAATACAGTACACATATGAATGTTCACACTTGCTTGAGCCTACGTTTTTTCCTTGTAGAAAGTCCATTGACAAGTACTAGTATATAAAAATATATAAGAACCCAAGTTGCATGAAAATAGTAAGAAAGTAAATAAAGACAACTTGTAAGGCCATTTTCACGTATGTTATTGAAACTTAGAAAAAGCTCATACCAAAATCTAATGCACATTTTTGGAAAAAGGATCTTATTGGCAATGCAACATTTGATATGTCACTATCTTAAATATTAATGATATCATGTCCTGGGTTATAATGAGTGTTACCTTCACTTTGATTGGTTGAGTGTTTGACTAAGTGAGGTTAGGCCTTCGAGCTACAACCAAAACATTCCGTGAGTTACAGTTATCATTGACAGCATGTCTCTTTGGTAAAGAGATCCAATGGTAGCCAATGGAGATTCAATGGAGATCTCTTTGGTAAAGAGATACAATGGAGTACTTTGAATAGCTACACCAAGTTATGACCGCATCTAAGTTGAAAAGATATAATGTTGTTGCACTATTAACAAGAAGAGCTATAGTTTTACTAAGGTCTCGATTCTAAGATATTTTTATTATAAGGCAACAAATAAAGTGCTAGATTATAACTATTATATTGCACAAGTTATAAGACTCCTTTTTTTATTTATATACATCATAATAACCTTGGTGTTTTTTCTTTCTTGATAGGATAAACATTAGAGGTGTAAAAATGATAGCATGCTAGTGTACATTCATATTATTCGACAACAAATGGAAGCTTCATTGATGACTTGGTAGTTTCTAGATCACTCTCAACTTGGTGGCATACAAAGAGTTCTTTGCTCTAGTAATAGACTACATCAAGATAATCTCACATGCACATGTAGATAAGCGTTCTCTTCAAATTTACATTTACACTTAACATCTACTTGCGTGCTACTTTCTTTCCTTGCCAAGATGGAAGTCATAAACAGGACATTGCTTGCATGCATTAACTTCTTAATCGCTTAGATAGATTTTAGAATATCCCACTTTATATCCTTTTGTTGGAATTATTTTAGATCGAAAAAAGGTGTAAAACTATGTGCATGTCCATGAGAAGGTAAGGTTGGCTAGAATGTTTCATTCTACACTCAATAACCTCTTGGAGATGAATTTTGGCTACACTAACTCTTTCATTCTGTGTTTAAGAGCACCTTGAAGATGGATTTTGAAAGAATTGTTTCGTTCACTTGCTTGCATCTTCACTAGAAGATAGTATATTTCATACTAGGTCGATGAAAACATTTCAAGCATTTCTATCAAGAATATGCACCGACATTTATTTTGTTAAGAAGGTGGTTTGAGACTAAATGAACACTTTCGGTTTGCATACATTATTTGGTGGTCTCATAAACGTCACAAGATGTAATACGTCAATTTATAGGATGATGTGAGATGCTCATAATCTACAACCTATCATGTCGGTTTATATTCATGATAACAAAATTCCATGGTTATAACTTTACACATATCAAGTTCTCTAAGATCAAGTTGGCCAACTTTGATTAATGTGATCATCTTTTAATGAGACTTACCAAAGCCTAAGTTGAAAATTAAGATGTAAATAACTTATGTAATAGTTAATATAATTTCAAAAAATCTTATTACATAACTAATGAGATTACATGATCTTCCAGCCTTCCAACATGGCCAAATGATTACATCAAGGTTGGAAAGGACTCATAAAACTTACGAGATCTTTACAACAACTATAAGATCACACATACATACTTGATGATGACAAGAACTAATCAATAATTCTATCCACATGAGAGGGAGAGCAACTTCTTCATGCTCCTCAAATTAATTAGTTGATTTTAAGAAAATTTCCACCACACAATGATCTTTGTTTCTGGTCACAAAATTTCTCTCATTTCATAGTAACTCTTATTGATTCGAACAAGACAATAAAGAGATGACAAGAGAATATTGTGATCTTATATCTAAAATGACTTCGAGAATATATCCTAGCTTTGTTCTAAGAGCTTATTATAAGATTTGTGGAATAATCACAAAACCACCAAAGAAAAAAAGAAGTGAACAACAAGGGTATAATAAAATGATTTGAATAGAACCACATTAGTGACAAAATACTTACAGTTACAAGGAAACTTGGTTTTTGCCATTTGATAAATGTTTGAAGCCATGTAGACATGTTGAACTACTGCCACCATGCCTTCATTTTGAGTTTTCTTGAAAGATAGCTATATTCCCTTCCAATGTTGTTATAAAACACCACAAGCTTTAACTCTGTGTAGCCCTCTTAAGCTTGGCTGTAAGTAAACCCAATCATTAATCCTAAATCTCTCTCCAACCCACATACCTTGCTCATTGCTTCGACTCTGTGTGGCCCTCTTAAGCTTGGCTGTAAGTAAACCCAATCATTAATCCTAAATCTCTCTCCGACCCACATACCTTGATCATTGCTAGAGCTGTTAAGAACATACTCAGAGATGGAATCACTAGGCCTCCTATTCGATGTTTCCATGGCTGAGAACTTGCTTACAAGAGGATAAAGTGACTTAAGTGGGATTAGAGGAGGAATAGGGAGGTTAAAAGGCTGCTAGAGGATTAGACAAGAGCAAAGGTCTCTAGAGATGATTATGAAGCTCAATGCACTATAGGGGGTTTCATAACGTCCAATACCGTTAACATTGATCTTAATTCGTGATCGTAGAAGCCACAAGTATATGTTGGAGGGTGAAAATAAACAACATGACCAAGAGAAGTGGTCTCTAAGTAGAAACAGCATTGTGTACCTTGTATTTCCTAAGCAAGAAATATTTTTCTATGTATGGCTCGCCCACTACAGTCAAGAGAGAGCCTCTGTCTCTTTAATGCAAAAACACTTGTTGCTTTGAAATGTCCACATTTTGCCATAATGTAAGCAAATGAGGATATGTAGATGCTTTACACTATTAAACAGTGTCCAAAAGCTTCTAATGGTAAGCTTGAGGTCTATGGCAAAAGAAGACTGCATCAAAAGGTCAAGCAAATGAAAAAGAATGGCAGCATCTGGTGTTACAGAAGCCCACGCCTGTAGTAATATGTTCACATGACAGTAATCCAAGGAAGTTCCACTCCTATTGTAGCCCTAATCCACTAGAAGATTAGAGAGTAAACCACTTGCTCGCAACTCACAAATCTCAGAGTCAGACACTCTCCAAGACCACGCCATTTAACAACAACGCTAAAAAAGGCAGGTATACGATCCAGAAAACGCCCAATCAGAGGAAGCAAGAAGAAACCATGAAGAAGCAGAAGATGCGAAACTCACGTGGTGGAAAAAGCCTGCGGCCTGCCTCAGTGGAGAGTGGTGGTATCACGGGTCCCTTCAGATCGAGGTATATTTATTTCACCATCACGGGCAGAGAAAAGCCGAAGCGGAAGAGGACAGGAATTGTCTGCCTCCCAAAGCAGATACGGTAGCGACAGAGGCCGGCACCTCATATAAGAAGCCAGCAAACTAGGGCTACCGTTTTAGGGTTAGGGTGTGCCGGCCCCCGGATCCGTTCACAAGCGGGCGGTGGACAGTCAATTTGTACGCCCTACAATCATATACATACATCTCCAGCTACGTAGTCGCCGCATTTATATATGGGTAGCTTCTGAGAGAAAAGGATATTTCCCAAAAAAAAAACTGTGGTCGTAGCATCTATAGTTTCATTTTATTCAAAATTTTGGCGACTACTAGAAGGGAGCAACATACTCCATGAGGACCCCTCATATCCTCTACAATGTAAGGGGAGAGTAACTATTGGTACCTCCAAGTTACAAGCCACCCCCTATAACCACTAGAACAAGCGCCCGATGTTATCTATAGTTTCATCTTGATAATTTTTAAACATGCTCCTCATCCAGCACCACTACTACTAATTTTGCATCTACTACTAATCGTGCATATCGGCATTGCTCTCTTGTTTGAACCATGCTTTTGAATCCACTAATATATATTTCCCCAAAAAGAAAGAAACTACGTAGTCGTCGCATCCACAGTTTCATCTTGATAATTTTTAAACATGCTCCTCATCCAGCACCACTACTACTAATTTTGCATCTACTACTAATCTTGAACCATGCTTTTGAATCCACTTTTGCAAGCATCCACAAGCTCGAATTGTAGGGATTATGATGCCTTCTGAATGTGAAGCTAAGCCCATACATGAAACCATGATGCTCAACTTGGTACATTGTATGCATTATCATTTCTTTACAACTCAGCTAGTGGAGCATCAATATTAGCATTATACCTTCTATACCTCATGTAAAAGTCTATCTATCCCACAAGGTGGTAACAAAATCACCTCAATCTTTTTGCTTTCTATTTCTATTGTGTTTTTGGAAATCACAAGTCCCAACAATTGTTGTGACAACAAGACTCGACTTGCAAACATAATCAACTAATAGAGATCCAAGTGCAAAAACAAAGAAGAAAACTCACAACACATCATTCGGTCCGATCCACCCCCTCCAAATGGTGACTCCTCTCCCCTCCTCTCCCCATCTAGAGCATTCATGTCTTTTTATTCCAAAAACTGAACCATGGAGCCAATAATAGCTTGCTTCAAATTTGGGTTTTCTTTTAGAAAATGAACCTTATTGCCTTGTGCACTACCTTTACAATTTAGTCTCCTTCATATTTATGATTTGCTATATAACAAAACAAAAAAAAACTTTCGCTTAGGTTTATTCATATGGCTATGCTGGCAAAGCAACCCTCTTCATTTGAGCTTTTCATTTATCTGTATGGACCTGCTTAACTCTAATGTGGCTATCTACATTCATTCACCTCCTACTTGATTCTAGGATCTTAATCCTAGTTAATGGTGGTTATGCATGTAAGTAAGTGTTTTTTGGTTGTTTTACATGGTTCTTAGATACCAATTCAAACAATGCATGAACATAAACCCACAATAATCCACATCTAATGGACCTCAATGCTTATGTTTTTTGGAGTGGATTCCACCTAATCACAATTGATAAGCTATTCCTTAGCTTGACGAAACAAAATCAAAGCCTTATGGGCTTCAAAATCATATAAATCACCAAGAAACAAGGGTTTTTCCTTTCAAAGATAAGAAACTAGAATGCTCTAATTCAAATAAAGTTTTTTTAAAAATAAAAAACAAGAAGACAAATACGTGGCTTACAGCTCATGTCTCTAGGCTTACGTGTGTTGACTCACATTTTCACGGCTCTCACATCTCCCGACCCAAGAGTTGGTGCCTGGTTTTTAAAGTTTTTTAAGATTTTTTAGACTTGATGGGGGGTGGTTGATAACTTCTATCCTCTTATCATGAATAGTAGCTATCTTATCTCTTTATCTCATCTATTACCATACTTGTGTATAAAAAGTGTGAAGGATAGTCATAGTTCACTTCAATTCATTTTCTTTACTTGTGAGTCCTAATTGTGAGTCCTACGATAGTATGGCATGCTCCAAAAAATTTGCTTCTAAGGTACAGTGTCAAAGTGCCTTGATAAGGTGCCGAGAACATAAGGCTGGCGGAAGGCATGGGTGTGTGGATGGGTGCTTGATGGACCACAAGGTAGGAAGGAGTGAGGAAGGAGTAGACAGGTCTAAGTTCCTAAGTGTCGATGGTGAAAGGATATAGAGTGGAGGATTCTCCAGTGGGCATCTTCACGAAGTCCAAGCATGCCATGCACAAATGGAGAACTAGTAGCCCTTGTGAGTGTATAGACACTAGAATTGTGAGTCATGGATAGGAAGAGGACTGGACTCAACAAGAACGTGAATCAATGAAGAAGTGAGGAAGAAGTCAAGATACGGCAAGATAATTGGATTGAAGGCAAGTATGCCAAGCGTTGGCATGGAGCATGGATGATGCAACAAGGATGGGATCTGGTGTTGGAGTGCCTTGATAAGGTACGGATGAGAACATAAGACACTATTTGCGGAAGGCATGGGTGCATGGATGGGTGCTAGATGGGGTGCTAGATGGACCACAAGGTAGGAAGGACTAGACGGGTCTAAGTTCCTAAGTGCCGGTGACAAAAGGATGTGAGTGACGGAGGGTGAATGCACACCAAAAACCTGCAAGAGTATGGCTTTAAGTGAACGTGGATTTGGGTTTAGCGGTAGTAGGATTTTCTTTTGGGTTTGCAAGTGGTTTAGTGGCAATTAGGCTAAACTAGTAATGTACTTGCAAACAATCCTAGCTAGACAAGCTGTACCCTCCGTGGGGAGCAACTCAACTCAGTAAGTGCAAACAATCCCAGCTAGACAAGCTCTACTCTCCGTGGGGAGCAGCTCAACTCACTAAGTGGGGAGCCAAAATAATTAGCTGAGTTAATTGAGGGTGAAATAGTCATCATAAGCAGTTGACTTAATTGAGGGTGAAATAGTCATCGCCAAGGAGAGAGAGGATGTTAACAAAGTGGTGCATTTGCAAAGTATTAGATAAAGACCCAGCACTAGCTGCTGTGAGGTGCACAACAGAGTGGTCATCTCATGGCAACCACCAAAGACAAGAAGGGATGCACAAGAAAGGTGAAGAGAAGGGTCCATTTTCTCTTAAACTTGTTTAAGTAAGACTTGTGGTATCTCAATCCAAATTGAGGCATCACCATTAGCACCACTTCCTCAACGACGAACCATCCTGGCTACATGACAAGGCCAAGGGCAAGGCCCTGTTCGTGTCTCAGCAAGAAGGCGGTTTCTGCAGTCCAAAAAGGCTGGAGAACAAGTGGGCACAGTGGACCACCTTCTTCATAAGCTTGCCCACAAATCTGGCAGTGGCATCCCTTGCTCCTCAAGGTCCCGAGGGACGCTGGAGTTGTAGTAGCCAGACTTTGGAGAGCATGAGCCATCATCCTTGGCACGACCAACCTAGGCAAACTAATCTAATTATGATGGATTAAATGAGGTAGAACCCATGTGTAGTGAGTTTCTGAGTGTGGATGCCACCGGCCATGAAGACTTTCCTTGTGTTTGTTTTTTCAAGACGCAAATCAGCTACTCTACCTCCATATCGAGCATTCTCTTGTAGTTCACTTCTCCATAGAGAAACTGTCCCTCTCTCTCTCTCTCTCTCTCTCTCTCTCTCTCTCTCTCTCTCTCTCTCTCTCGGTTTAGTGTGGGTTCTTTGGCTCTGTCTCACGCTTTGGTTAAGGTTAGCTGAATGAGTGATGATGGCATCTCATATGAGGATATCCTAGTTGAGAATAGAAGGCAAACTCGACGTTGCCTAGCTAGTGAGGAATGTCAAACAAAAAACATTTGCTATTCGAAAAGGGAAGAAATGATGGAGCATCTTCTACAAGTACATGGAATAAAGTATTCCATTCCATGTCAAAAAATTGGACGCCTGCTCGGGTGTGCTCAACGAAAGCAACTTGAGATCGTCGCTATACAAGAAGCATTCTCGAGCTTAATTCAACGACATGGCATACATGTTCGAGAGAAATAGAAAAAAGTATGAACAAGGGAAAATCAAAGAGTTGCTCAAGACATGGGGTGCTATGGAGAACTCCGAAAAGCTTTTAAAGGGACCAAAAGAAGAGTTTCTCAAAGGAGCTTTGGTTGAGGTAATGGATGAATATATGGTGATGAAAAATGGGTGTATGTCAAGATACGAGATACACATATGTCACACTGACAAACATTAATGGGAATGTTTTTCTTATGTCTTTTTCTTCAAATTTGTTTTTTTTTCTCTAGAAACACCATTCTCCACAAAGTGGTCAATCACGGGGAGTCCAAGTAATGGTTGATGGTAATGATAACAATCATATCAACCAATCATCTACTAGGGTATGTGAATCATGTCCCTTTTTTCTCTAGTATGCTCACTCGTGGTCATGTGCTTCTCCAAATCAAATGAAGTAAAAAGTTACCTGGCTTTATTTTTGTAGAGAAACATCTCTACATTTGATGTTTTCATGAAGTTAGTTTCTTCCATGTTTTCAACAGAATAGGGATGTGATTTAAAGTCTAAATGATGGTTATTGAATGTTTGTCTCATAGGTGGATGAAAAATACATTGTCAAAAGATGTTCTTGACAAGGTATGGTTTCTTGACAGTTTATGGTATAAATTTTTTGAAGCCGCGTCTCTGAGGATAGCGCGGGAGTCAAAAACTATTTTGGGGGCATAGATATGGCCAAGCACTTGTTTTTATTCTTGCCGGTTGTTGACATATATGGTTTATGATTTTTGTTACTATGTGCAACTAATGTAGTCTTTAGTATCCTTCTCATGCAATGTGGGTTGTTTCCTTTTGAGGGACCTTTGGGTTCTCTTTGTGATGTATACAATCACATGAAAAAGATCACACGCTTATCGTGGGAAGAACATGGCATTATCTACTTCAATCCGTTGTCTAGATTTGACCCTCAACACTACCTTCTCACTATGAACCAGTAAGACAAATGTTTTTAGGTTGAGAATTTGCATATGAAATGTCTTGTCTATGGTTTTCCAATGTTTTACCTCATTGTGGTTGTAGTGCCCTTCAAATCATATCGCAAAATTGCTCAAATGTCCATTTGAAAGACTTCATGAGGAACCCAAGATTGACGTTAGCACCAATGGAGATGCCAGAGGTACATCCAAGAAAGATTCATAGTATTATCTTCTCTTGCAAGTTCAGACTTTAGGGTATCGCATAATGTGGCTACTACGTATAGGTTCCACACCAACTAAATGCCATTGATTGTGGCTACTACACTGATATATATAAAGCATCTTAGTGAAGGTGCATATGGGAAAAAATCAAAGAGTTGGGTAAGTTTTGGAGCAACATTTATAGCATGCTATTTATATATGGTCTCCTAAGGCTTCTTATTTTATATGTAGCTAACAAAGACATGGTTTATGCATGATGGCATGCTAAGGTTGAAGGAAGAAATTTTCAAATGGACTAGGGATGCCATGAACGTGGAAAAGAGACGATATCCACCTTCATTTAATTCCTAGATCATTCTTTTTAGCTTTTCCTTGCTCATTTCGGTTCTATGAACTTTTTGGGTTGAATAGATGCTCCATGTAACATTTTGATTGAGCAAAAATAAACCTTTTTAGGCATATGGATGCAATATGTAACATTTTGGTCGAGCATGTAAATGAAACCTTTTTGGTCAAATGGATTGCAATATGTAACATGGACCTCATTTATAATTTTGTATGTAATATGTAACATTTTGTTTGAATGGACATACTTCGTCTAGTCACTTTGCAACATTTGTTTTACAAGCGATTCGTCTTTCAAATGTGTTTTAAATTTGTTACTCTTATTCTGACTTAGCAAAACATGGCAAAAGGAAGGGATGAACTAGGATAAGACTGAGATTGAACTGTGAACTATGAGTGGACTAAAAGGGAACTAAGAGTGAACTCAAAGTGAGCTAGGAGTAAACTAGGAGTGAACAAGGATAGGCATGGGAATGTCTAGTATACATTTACACATAGGAAGAGAAGAGAAATAGAAGTGAACTAGAGAACTAGAGAACTAGAGTGGGCCTGAATATGTAGTGAACTAAGAGTGAACTAGAAGTAAACTAAAAGTGAACTACAATAGCCGTATGAATATCTAATAGCCAAAGGCAAAGTAGTGAACTACGACTAAATTGGGAGTGCACTAAATTGAACTGAGTGAACTGTGGAATCCCTTGCATCAATTGGTGTTTTTGTTGATGATGATGATAAGATGAAAGTGTGTCTACACGGTCTCGAGCCACAATACAAGGCGTTCTAGGCGTAAACTAAGAGTGAAAAAGGTTAAGCATGGGAATGTCTACTATACATTTGCACATAGGCAGATAAGACAAATACAAGTTAACTAGAGAGGTCTGGGAATATGTGGTGAACTAAGAGTGAACTCAAAGTGAATTAGGATCATTAGTGCACATCATAAACCAAATAGGTATACCCATACCATGTTGGCTTGGCAAGACAACTGCATATAGAGGAAGCCAAAATAGATTTGTCTTGAAAGTACTATTGATAACCCATGAATTATGCAAAGAAAACTGCATTGCCATCTCTAACATCCACTTATCTTTAATAATAATAATGAAAGGCTTATCCTTATCATCCAGAGGATTGTAAGGTTGGCAATAGCACATCTAGCAAAATAGAAATGTTAGTATATTCTACTAACCATAATCTTTCCATTTATGAGGAATAAGAATATAACGCATACCTTGTCTTATGTCTTTAACATGCAAGCCTCACTCCACATGGAGGTCTAATCATCTTTTGGGATCTTCCCTATAGCTGCAAAGAAATGTCAATCTCATTTGCAACTAACCAAAGCATGTACCAGGTATAAGATACATTAAAATAGTTTTAGAGCATAACTTGATTTTGTATTTGGTAAGACAACATTGAGATCTCCTTTTGAATCATAAAGAACCTGTAGACAACTTGATTAATGGGAGAAGATCGCTCGTAATGTAATCTTTCCTTTGACAAAGACATCTTTGCCACATGTCATGAGGTACCTACATCAAACAAGTCTTCCATAGTACTCAACGATATTTGGATGGATTGGTAAGTGATATAAATCCTCACGGGTGCCAAGGCTATGTCCTTCATGAAGTAGAAATAAGGAAATGGAAGCATTTTTTGTGTCCTTAAAGATTTGTACTCTCACCTTGAAAGGGCAATCATATTTCTTTGACCTCCTAAGTCTCTTTTTAGTTTCTGTTCTATGTGGTTTCCCACCTCTATGGCACGCATAACGAAGAATTGTCTTGCATTGGCCATGGTTCTTACTTGAACAAACCATAACTAGCCTCACTTTGTGCTCAAGCATAATATCCATCAAACCTCGATCCATATGTGATACATTTGAACTTCTTTCATGCTTGAGAAGGGCAATGGGATACTTTGGGATTTTTGGTCCATCTCTTGCATTCACAAACATTAATAAGAAGGCCCTTCACATATGTACTAGGAATTTCATGCCTTCTGATGCCTACACACCATGTAGACTTAATTTTTTTGAAGAGTGTCGTCTATCTCTAGATGAAATGTTGTTCTATCCCCCACTGTATGACACTCTTGCAGAATAGGAGATCTTCAACTTTCGTTTGGTGAGCTTATTAGGCAAAGATACGTGGAACCATCATCATTTTTCTCCAAGCACAAATTGCCTTTCATTTTCCTCCATCTCTTCAAATCAAGAATGTCTTTCATTTTCCTTCATCTCTTCAAATCAAGCATGTCTCTAGTGTCACAAGACTTCAAAGCCTCTAAGGTTATTGAAATGCTACTTTGGATTGTGCTCTTCATCGAGTCATAACTTTTTTTATATAAGAGTAGAATGTGCTAGAAACATACGGATTTGGATTAAGGGGAGATAATATTCTTTGTTTGATGAGCTCTTTTGAGCTTGGAAGGGTGCCTTGCGAATGATCTTCATGGTCACTAATTTCATGGGCGCTTGTGCCATTATCTAA
Organism: Cibotium barometz; assembly: GCF_041138505.1. Taxonomy (NCBI): domain Eukaryota; kingdom Viridiplantae; phylum Streptophyta; class Polypodiopsida; order Cyatheales; family Cibotiaceae; genus Cibotium; species Cibotium barometz. The sequence goes on from NC_141060.1 coordinate 43,649,738, forward strand.
ATCAACCATTGAGAGCACAAAGTCACTTATGTAGTCTTCAAGGCACTCCATCTATAATATCAAACAAGAGGAGAGTGACTAAATGTGACAAGAAAGTGAGGTAAGAACATGTGTATGATAATACTTTCCAAAACCCCTAGTGTATTTAATCAGCTCACCCTTAGTTTACTCTATAACTAGGAAACTCCTAGTTCACTCCTAGTTTACTATGTAGCCAAGAATATTAAAGTTCACTCTAAGTTTACTCATAGTTTACTTACTTAGATAACTTCTAGTTTACTTACAGTCCTTTTTATACTTTGATGTCACTTATATATGTCAAAATATAGTGATCGTGAGCTAAGATAGTTATTTGTAAACTTTTAGGCTCACTTTTATGAAATCTCCTTTTACATCAAGTATTCACGTGCAATCTTCCTCAAAGTTTGTGCCATCCCCCAAATTTACTAAGTTGCCCCCAGAAAATGTTGCACATAGTTCACTCTTAGTTCATCGTGTCTTAGTTCTCACTCTTAGTTCAAGCTTAGTTCACTCTTAGTTCACTTACGCATCTAACAGTGGAAATGCATCCCCGATTGCGATGCCTCATTTTAACCATTGATTCCTTCTAGACCACCCCATGCCACTTAGTGACGAGGGGGGCGCCCCCTGCGGGGTTACAAGTGACAGGGCACAGGTAGGTTGAGTTTTTTTTTCTTTTTTTAAATTTCTAGCTAGGAGAACTGGTACTCCATCATCAAGAGAGTGCAGGACACATGTAAGATGAGTTTTTTTCCCTTTTTTATAAAAATTTAAAAGATCCAGCAATGAGAATTAGTATTTGAACATCAAGAGAATGTAAATTATGAGCTTAATTACTAGTTAGTGGGGTGTAAGAAAACAAAATATTAAAACCATAAATAAATAAATGAATAAAATAAAAAAGCTGAGTTGGTGTTGTGGTGTGGCACATGGGATCATGGTGATCTTTTGATCCCTGGGGTTGCTTGGCGGTGCCACTTAAGTGTGTGAATAATTCTCTTTGGTTTTTGACACCATGGGTTGCTCATCTTTGATGGGAACAGGGACATGTAGGCCACTGCATATGGGCAAGGTGTTGTTTCTCGGAGTCCATGGGCTTTTCCCACTTTTCTAAAGGTTGTGTCGGCACATGACTCGAGGTGGAGGCCACTACTCTCCATTCGTGGTGGTTAGGCTTTGGAGTTGGTGTAGGAGGCATAGCTTTAGGTCTCCACACCCACTTGGATTTGACATTCGAGCGTGCATTTGCAGGGGTATGAGGCATGGATTTCTTTATTTTGGCACCTATTTTTTGGGGTTTTCTTTGTAGAATCCTTGTGCTTCTACCCATTTTGACAGGATCCAATGAAGCGTGGACTTTTGAGGTGGTACTGGGTACCGTTCCCTAGATCTTTTTGGCTTCCAAGTCCATATTAGGAAATTTGAAAAAATCCCAATTTCCATTTTCATATGTTCAGGACAAATAGGTCAATAAAATGTATTAACTTCTTTTTTCCAAAGTGCATATTTGTGATAGTGAGGGCTTACAATACTCAAAGTATATTATATTTAAGGACAATCTCATAGGAATGCTTTATTTAAAATCAACATTGTATACCACTAATTTTGTGATCACAGTCATCATGTTGCATTAACAATATATCGAAAAAATATAAAAAATGACTTTTTGACTAATTCATCAAAGTCATTAATTAACGACAAACCCTTTGCAAGGATAGCATGTCCTACTCCAAACTCAAAGTTCACAAATATCTTTAGTTCCATGAACTCAACATTACATCCACGAACATTACTCAATCATTGAGTGTGTCAACTTAATGACATCCTTATGTCTGTTCATAGAGCTACCAATATCCTTTGTTCACAATTATCTTCACTTCCATGAACTCAACATTGCATCCATTAACATTACTCATCATTGAGTGTGTCAACTTGATGAAGTCCTTATGCCCATTCATATAATTACCAATATTTGTTAAGCTAGCCAAAGATAATAATGGCGATAGAAAATATGATATTTGCAAATCTAAGAAAAATGACTATTCATTAAAGATAAGGCCTTAACAATGATCCTTATAAATTGCCATGACTATACAAGACCAACACTCATAAAAATACAGTTGTAGATAAACTAATTATTTAAGATAATGCCTTAACAATGACCCTTACAAATTGCCATAACTATAAAGGACCAATGCTCATTTAAAAAATAGATTGAATGAAACATAATGACAAATTATGGAAACTTAATATTGATAACACATTGCAATCAAAACTCATAGTCGGCAAAGAGCTCATCTCCTGCCTTGAGGTTACATATAGATTCAACATAAAAATATCCATATCCATGTTCAAGGTTATTGATTGACATGTGAGTTTGTTTATGCCAAGGTGGCAAAGATGGAGAAAACACATATCTCACATTTCCTTTCTCATTGGAAGCCCTACAACTATTTATGTAACCTACCACATTTCTATCTCTAACATCACCCACTATATAGACTCGATCCTCTTCAATGTCAATTGTTGGGTCCTCAAGAATGGAGTACCTCCTTGATCTGGGGTGCATGGAACACAGCAAATTCCATTCATCATGAAGAAATTTAGATCCATAATAGTGCAACAAATCTCGGCCAAGAGGAACACTTGATTGGATGAATAGCCCTTGACCAACACCCACAATTGTTGAGTTATTAACCATGAAGAAAACCTCATTAATGTAAAAGACTTCACCATTTTTAACTGGCCAATGAGATGGTTGTAAATGGTCGCCATTGCTATCGTAAAGGCAAAGTGGAGAAACTTCAAATATCCTTACAGTTGAAAACAATAAAAATTCATGATCATTACTGTTTACACTAGGATAAACAATATAAAAGAACCCAATTAGTGTTTGCACTTGTAATATGCTTGGAGTTGTGATATGAAACCCTTAGCTCTGCAGCTCCTGTGAGTGATGAACCTTTTCTTATAACCTAGTCGTTCTGCATAGTGCATTGCAACCATTTCATTTAGTTTTGACACTAGTGGTATTTTTTTCAATATCTTTAATTGTGCAGTACTTAGTCGATGGAGGAGAGTGTATTGTTCTTGAAAATATAACTTCACAATCATGTGTTGCATGTTTAATAACATCTTGGCATGAACTGAATACGTCATTTTCATCACATGCTGAGCCAACATATTCCTTGGATTCATCCTTGTACATCTCCTCCCACTCTATAATCACACGTTGAAAGTATTCATACAAGGTATGTCCTTGTTGGACTGGCAATTGTCCATATCTATCAAAAGAAATCATTGTACGAATGTCTCCTCCAGCCATATCGAATGGCACAAGTATCTGTATAAGTCTTAATGTCAAAATTGGGTGGAAAAATGCAATTCTTTGGTGGACTTGCACATCCTTTGTATGGACTATCATCAATGAGAGAATTGTCCTTGTTACATAGCATTGTGCATTATATTGGTGCCAAACCTTTTTGAGTGGTTTGAACACGGTCTCCACACCCATCTTTTATGGCCGAAATATGTTCTCACACAATCATACACAAGGCTTCTCTTGTCCCCCCACACAATAAAAAATGGTAATTGTCTCCCTACATGCAATTCTAGAGTTTCCACCATATGCACCACATTTTTGTGCAAAGCTGTGGACCATATCCCAACATGGAAATTTATGAATAGATTGGCTAAAAACTCTATGCATCCTGGACGAAGTACAATCCATTGTTTCCCACAACGCAACCTTGAATGCTTATTTGACTTTGTGAAGCAACGTTCTAACAATAATCCATTCAAACCCAATATTACAGACATTTGGCCTGCCACATTCCTTGTATCCAATCCTATGTTGTCATTATCTTCGTTAACACATCTGTGATATAATTTATCTATTGAAAAAAAAAAGATGAAAGACATGTTGTTAATCGAACAAAACTTAATCAAAAAATTACACACATATAACTTCTCATAAATATTATATATATTTTTCACTATAAAAATCAGATTTGGTAATATGATAAATTGTCCACATATTGTGGATGGTTTTGAATGTTGAATTTAGTTAGTTATCCAAATCTCACTAGATAATGTCTTGTGCATGCATGTTATAGGGAAAAGAAAAGATAGAAGACATTGAGCCAATTGACCAAAACTCAATTAGAAACTCACAAACACATGATTTCATTACTCTTAAAATACACAATATATCTCTAAGTACATATAACTAAATTTGGTCATAAAGTTAGTTATTCACATATTTGGATAGATTTGAATGTTGGATTTGGTCAGCTGTCCAAATCTCACTAGATAACAATAGACATCTTGTGTATGGGTGTTATTGGCTAGATTCAATTACTTGGCATGGGTGTTATTAGCTAGATTCAATTACTTGTCCAAATCTATGTTAAGGGTGGGTAATGCTAGAGGTCAAATCTTATAGATGGATGCGAATTTCTAGATTTAGTTACTTGTTCAAATCTATGTCATGGGTGTAAATGCTACAGATTTGGCCAATTGTCCAAATCTTATGTATGACTATAAACTTTATGTAGCCTTATTGACATACCCAAATGATCGACTATATGTAAGCATTAAATTTGAATAAGTGTCCAAATCTTTGTTTGGGGTGTCAATAAAAAAATCATAAACACATGGTATAATTGATCTAATGTGAGCATGGAATTATTTTACTTTATAATAATGAACAAATTATGATGTAGTCAAATTAGCTCAATAATAGTGTCTTTGAATTTTACAAAACGAAATAGAAGTTTTTCTACTAAGTTAAGATCATAAGTACCATACATAAAAATCTAACTGATGATATTCCTAAAGCATTTACTTACATATCACAATGGAAAAAAATATTCTACCAATAAAATGAGAACTAAATATGTTTTTTAAAAGCCTATTGTGTCTGGATTATCAGGAAGAAATTGATTAACAAATTCTAACATTGCCCCTTTATGCTCCTTTGTAAGTGTAGCTATATACTTTGGTGCGGGGCCTTCTATCAGAAACTTCTCATTTGTAAACAAAGAATTATCTCCTTGCTTTGTGATTCCAGCCGATGAATTGATTTCAAGATTCCCCTCAACAAATCTTGAACACATTGATTCAATCTCACGTAACTCTTGTAAAATTGGAACCACTGCCACTGTCTTTCATTTATTTTGCAAGAGCCATTCTACATGCACTTCCCAATGCAAATACATCAAAAACATACTCATCCTCCCTACAAAAAGATCGTATAGTTGTAGAAATAAAATCTTCCATCTTTAGTAATAGTCTTTGTGCACTGGTTTGCTCTTCATGACCATCTGAGTCACCACTATCACTATCACTATTGTCACGAGTATCCAAAATATATGGTCTATGCTCCAAATCTTGGTAGCGATGATTGTCCATGAATTCCTTCTCTTTACTCACGAGTATCCAAAATATATGGTCTATGCTCCAAATCTTGGTAGCGACGATTGTCCATGAATTCCTTCTCTTTACTCACTAATACATGTGCCAAAAAAGTATTGATTGATCCATCCACGTGATCTGTATTAGAAGGGTTAATATCCATGCTACCAATTGCCATCTTATCTTTCCCAGTTACCTTCTCTAAAGCACTCTCCAAGGCTATAAGTTGCTTGAATGTTACAAATGCGATGAGGACAAATTGTGCAGGTTCAGCTAGTTTTAACAATCCATGCAACATCATGTCAAACCTGTTTGAGCTCCATGTCATGCTACGAACCCCATGAACTACATCAATCACCACTGTGCCAATGGTAATTCGTTCCTTGAGTGTGTTGCACATGAACTCCATCCCTTCCATGTCTGGTCCAACTTGGTATACACTCCAAGGATACTTATCAAAATGCAAACTAGTTCCCTCCTTTTGGTTTATAATCCATTGAATGTATGCTTGTGCCAATGGAGGCAATGCATCTTTATGATCTCTACGAGCAAGCTTCTTTTTTCAGCCATATTTGACTTGATCCAACTATATTTTCATAGTATTTTGGCTAGATGTTGTAGTAAGTCACACACTGATCCCATGGCCTATCAACCTTGTCACTTGACTTTTCCTTGAACTCCTTCACAAGCTCTTCCTGCAACACCTTACCTCCTTCATTTGACATGCTCTTTCTGCCATATCCATCTTGTCTATATCATGCTTTCCCCTAACTAGAACAATCTTGGAATCTAATATTTCTTCTTGAATGATCTTAATAAACACCTCATCAAAACCTTGTAAACACCTGAACATGCCAACAGTCAGTTGTCTCCCACCCTTATTGATATCATTACTATGCTTAGCACAATAGGGCAGTGATCCATCTCTATATGCATCCACCATAATCCTCATCCATGTCTCAAACATGTCATCTGGGCATATTATCATGTGTGCATCCTTTGTTGTAACATTATCACCAAATGCAACTCGTGCTAGCTCGATAAATTGCTGCACAACATTCTCAACATTAGACAATATTATGAACTAATTTATCAATGATAACCAATAATATATTGAGGTATTTCTAAAAACACCAAATATTGAAGGTTGATAGTTACTTACATCCCATTTTGCACATTGTTCACTTCCCTTTGCAACTCCTTGTTGAGGCTTTGCAGGTCTATTGAATGCAATCCATTGATCCCTTACTTGCTTTAGATTATCATGATATGGAGATTGTCGCATTATATTTTGAGATTCTAAGTTTTCCATTCAAGATAATTCCACACTCTCCTTTGGAGGGCAATTTTACACTATTCTCGCCACCCTTTCCACATAATACTTCTTTCTTTGATTCATGGCTTCATCAGTCACACTCTCTGTGAAAACTCTGGTTGTATAAATGGAGTGTTGACTAGAAAGTATCCAATACTTGTATTTATGAAGACGGTCTCTCCTCACTATCTCTAAGGGTTTGCCCCCAGTGGCCTCATCAAAAGGCATTAGATCAGCGCCTGATTGCAGGTGGTCTAGAATTCAATCCAAAGTCGAGAGCTAATTTTTTAACATGCTTCTTGCTCAATTTTCTATAGACATATATTACAGGAGCTTGTACATAATTTCTCACTGGGATGTGGAAAGTCTCTTGTAGTCCGAATGGGTAGTATTGCTCATAAGTGACCAACCCAAAATGACCTTCACTACTCTTTTTTGCAAGCTTCTTCTTTGTTTGATCATTGTCCACCACAATAGCAATATCACCAAATGGAACAATGGTAGAACCTTCGACTTTATTTGTCACCAAAGTAGATGATGTTTGTTGTTTTTGATTCACTATTTTGGTTTTAGCTCTAGCCTCATCCTTTGAAATATTGGCTTGAACCTTGTAAAATCCATCTATGTATTGTTTTATCATAGGCTCATCATCCTCCTCCTCTATACACCAACCCATTGTTAACATAGATTGAGCACCGTCGGTCTCTTCATCTTTGAATCATCATAAGAAAATGCATCCAACACTTATGATTTATTAGAGTCTCTAATATCCACACGAATGCATGGAACTCCTTCCTTTCCTGCAATCCGCTCAGATAATGCCTATACTACACCAAGCTTTTTATATGCCTCTTCCTTGGGTTGTAATGTAAACAATTGTACATGTTTCATTGGCTTCCCCTCTTCATTGTAGAAGTCAAGGTACCAGGTCCATGCCTTGTCATCTTAACGTCGTCAAAAGTATCAAGCCTTGAGCTTCCCTTGGAACTTTTAGCAGCAGTGGATGATGTCTTCCTCTTTGACATTTTGAACCTATTCAAAGTTTGATGTCATCAACTTACTTAGTTTCATACATTTTGTAGATCTTTAAAATTTTTAATCATTTAACATTTACATAGAAAAAACAATCTATTAATCGGATCATGATTGAGTACTCTAGAGGGATGAAGCTAAAATATTAGACTTGGTTAAATACTTTAAAGGGATATGAGAGGGAGTGAGCTATGAAGTGTATATATATTTGGATAAATTGAATGGTTAGCGAAATCTATTGTGAAGAACATTAGGCAAGTCCTTAATAGGAGTGAGATATGAATTGTTTATAGATTTGGAGAATTGTCTAAATTTATATTAAACGGTTCGTCAAATCTATAAGAGGAGCATTAGGTGAGTCCCCAATAAGAGGGAGATATGAATTGTATATAGATTTAGATAATTTTCCAAATCTATATTAAATGGTTGGTCAAATCTAGTGAGAGGAGCATTAGAAAAATCCCCAATAAGAGTTAGCCTTAGGTAGGTCTTCAATATGGGTGAGGTCTAGTGAGAGTAGTATTTTGGAAGTCCCCAATATAGGAGTGAGCTATGCATTGTAGTTAGATTTGGATAGTTGTCCAAATATATTTTGAATGGTTGGCCAAATGTGGTGATATGAGCATTAGGAAAGTCCCCAAAAAGGGCTAGCCTCAATAGGGGTGATGTGTAGTGAGAGGAGCATTATGGAAGTCCCCACAATAGAAGTGAGCTATGACTTGTAGATAGATTTAGACAATTGTCTAAATCTATATTGAATGATTGGCCACATCTAGTGAGAAAAGCATTAGGCAAGTCCCCAATTGGGGTGAGCTATGGATTAAAAATAGTGAGAGAAGCATTAGGAAATTTCCTAATAGGGGTTAGTATTCGGCAAGCCCCTATGGTTAGTATTAGGCAAGTCCCCAATTGGGGTAAGATATTGATTAAAAATAATGAGAGAATAATTAGAAAAATGCCTAATAAGATTTACTATTAAGCAAGCCCCCAATAGGGACATGGGGTCTAGCGAGATGATCATTAGGAGAGTCTTCAATAGGAGTGAGCTATGAATCATAGATAGAGTTAGATTGTCCAAATCTATATTTAATTGTTGGCCAAATATAGTGATAAGAGCATTAGGCAAATCCCCAAAAGGGGATAGTTATGGATTGTAAGTAGATTTGGACATTTGTCCAAATCTACATGGAGTGGTTAGTCAAATATAGTGAGAGAGGAGCATTAGCCAGGTTTGTGGTTAGGGTTAGTATCAGGAAATCCTTTAATGGGGTTGAGGTCTAGTCAAAGGATCATTAGGCAAGTCTCCAATAGGAGTAACCTATGAATTATAAATAGATTTGGATAAGTGTCTAAATCTATATTGTATGGTTGGCCAAATCTATTAAGAAGAGCATTAGGTAAGTCCTTAATAGGAGTGAGATATGAATTGTTATAGATTTGGAGAATTGTCTAAATCTATATTGAATGGTTGGTAAAATCTAGTGGGAGGATGATTATGTGAGTCCCCAATGGAGTGACCTATATAGATTTGGATAATTATCCAAATCTATATTTAATGGGTGGTCAAATCTAGTGAGAGGAGAATTAGACAAATTCCCAACAAGGGTTAGCCTTAGACAAGCCTTAGACAAGAGCCTTAGACAAGTCTCTAATAGGGATGAGGTCTATTGAGAGGAGCATTTTCAAAGTCCCCATTCGGAGTGAGCTATGAATTATAGTTAGATATGGACAATTATCCTCCCCAATTGGGGTGAGCTATGAATCAAAAATAGTGAGAGAAGCTCTAGGGAAATCCCCAATAAGGATTAGTATAGGCAAGCCCCCAAAAATAGGGATGTGAGGTATAGTGATATGAGCATTACGCAAGTCCCCAATAGGAGTGAGCTATGAATTACAGATAGATTTGGATTATCCAAATCTGTATTGAATGGTTGGCTAAATAGCATTAGATAAGTCTCCAATAGGGGTCATGGATTTGGATAGTTGTCCAAATCTACATTTAATGGTTGGCCACCAAAAGTATTGAGAAGAGCATTATGCAAGTTCCTAATAGGAGTGAGCTATGAACTACATGTAGATTTAGACAATTTCCAAATCTATATATTGAGTTGTTGGTCAAATATAGTGAGAGGAACAACGCAAGTTCGTGGTAATGGTTAGCATAAGGGTGTAGTCAAAGGAGCATTAGGCAAGTCCGTGGTAATGGTTAGCATAAGGATGTAGTCATAGAAGCTTTGAACTATAGATAAATTGCTCAAATCTATATTAAATGGTTGGCTAAATCTAGTGAGATACGCATAAGTGAAGGGTTTAAGGATTGTAGGTAGATTAAGACAATTATTAAAATCTATATTTAATGGTTGGCCAAATCTACATTTAATGGTTAGCCAAATGTGGTGAGAAGAGAATTAGGTAGGCAAGTCCCTAATAGGAGTGAACTATGAATTAATTATAGATCTGGGCAATTGTACAAATCTACATTGAGTGGTTGGCCAAATCTAGTGAGAGGAGCATTAGTCATGTCCATGGTTAGGGGTACCATCAGGCCAATGCCCACCATAAGGAGAGAGTGAGCTATGAGCAATAGATAGATTTGGACAATTGTCCAAATCTGTATATTGAATGGTTATCCAAATCTCATGAGAAGAGCATTAGTTAGTAATATGAGTGAGCTATGCATTGTATATAGATTTGGACAATGGTCCAAATCTATACTTAATGGTTCTAGTTAGGGGAGCATTAGGCAAATCCCCAATAGTAGGAGTGGTATATATATGTATATAGATTTGTGCAAATCTATATCAATGATGAATTATTGGCTAAATCCAACGAGAAGAGCATCAGACAAATTTATATCAAGGTTTGGCCTTACGCAAGGTCTTTAATAGGGTTGAGGTATGTATTGTAGGTAGATTAAGATAATTATCGAAAGATAATCTATATTTCATGGTTGACCAAATCTACATTTGATTGGTCGACCAAATTTACCTTCAATGGGTTAGCTGAATGTGGTGAGAGGAGAATTAGGTAGGAAAGTCCCTAATATGAGTGAACTATGAATTAAATATAGATTTGGGAAATTGTCCAAATCTACATTGAGCACTTGGCCAAACCTAGTGAGAGGAGCATTAGTCATGTCCATGGTTAGGGTTAGCATTACGCTAATCCCCCTTAGAAGTGAGCTCTGAACTACAGATAGATTTGGACAATTGTCCAAATTTGTATATTGAATGATTAGCCAAATCTTGTGTGAGAAGAGAATTAGTTACTAATATGAGTGAGCTATGTATTGTATGTAGATTTGGACAACTATCCAAATTTATACTGAATGGTTCTAGTAAGAAGAGCATTAGGCAAATCCCCAATAGGAGTGGTGTATGTATGCATATAAATTTGTCCAAATCTATATCAATGAATGGTTGGCTAAATCCAAAAGAAGAGAATTAGAGAAACTCCCATTCAAGGTTGGCCTTAGGAAAGGTGCTCAATAGAGTTGAGGTCTAGTGAGAGGAGAACTATAGAGGTCCCCAAAAGGGTTGAGGTTTGGATTGTAGGTAGATTAAGACAATTATCAAAATCTATATTTAATGGTTTATCAAATCCTTATTTAATTGGTTAGTAAAATGTGGTGATAAGAGCATCAAGTAGGCAAGTACCTAATAGGAGTGAACTATGAATTAAATATAGATTTGGGAAATTGTCCAAATCTACATTCAGTGGTTGGCCAAATCTAGTGAGAGGAGCATTAGTCATGTCCATGGCTAAGCTTAGCATTAGGCCAATCCCCACTAGGAGTGAGATATGAACTATAGATAGATTAGGACAATCATCCAAATTTGTGTATTGAATGGTTAGTCAAATCTTCTGAGAAGAGTATTAGGTACTAATATGAGTGAGCTATAAATGTTATATATATTTAGATAACTATCCAAATCTTTACTGAATGGTTCTACTAAGAGGAGAATTAGGCAAATCCCCAATAAGGGTGGTGTATGTATGTATATAGATTTGTCCAAATATATATCAAGGAATGGTTACAACTAAATCTAATGAGAAGAGCATTAGACAAATCCGTATTAAGGGTTGGCCTTAGTCAAGGTCTCCAATAGGGTTGAGGCCTAATGAGAGGAGAATTATGGAAGTCCCCAACAATAGCAATAAGATATTAATTGTAGTTAGATTTAGACAATTGTCCAAATCTATATTAAATGGTTAGCCAAATGTAGTGATATGAGCATTAAACAAATCCATAGTAATAAGGGTTAGCCTTAGACAAAGCCTTAGACAAGTATAGGGGCGAGTTCTAGTGGGAGGAGAATTATGGAAGTCCCCAATAGAATCGAGCTATGCATGAGAGTTAGATTTAGACAATTGTCCAAATCTATATTGAATGGTTGGCTAAACCTAGTGATATGAGCATTAGACAAATCCCCAATAAGTGTTAGCCTTGGGCAAGTCTCCAATAGGGGTGAATTCTAGTGGGAGGAGCATTATAGAAGTCCCCAATAAAATTGAGCTACAAATTATAGTTAGATTTGGACAATTGTCCAAATCTATAGTGAAGAGTTGGCCAAATCTAGTGAGATGAGCATTAGACAAGTCCCCAATTGGGGTTAACATTAGGCAATTCCCCAAAAAAGCAAGGTCACATGTGATGGTCATTATGCATTTCTATTCGATGTAGATTTGGACAGTTGGCCAAATGTATGTTGGTGGGATTTAGGTAAATTGAATGAATTTCCATATCTTTGTCCAACTCCCATGTAGGGTTTGGTTAAATGGATACCTAAGGATCGGGCTAAGTGGGTGAGATAGGTTATAATCTAGGTTCCATGATACATAAGGGATTTGGACAAATTTAATAGTTGTCCATATCTTTGTCCAATTCCCATGTCTAGCCATTATGGACTCTAAGGATTTGGTTAAGTGGATGCCTAAGGATTTGGCTAAGTGGGTGACCAAGGCAATAGTCCACTATCTAAATCTTCATGTTATGTGTGAATGGCTCTAGATTGAGAGAGGTGGTTTTCATTTGTATGGAGGAGTTTACTTCTAGTTTAACTCTAGAGACAAAGATATCTATTTGAAGAGAAAAAGAGCTAAAGCGAGTCCATTCAAAGAGCAAAAGATCCAAAGTGAGTCCACATATAGGTATGCAATACATTTTTCTTATTTACAAGACTCATTAAAAGAAAGAAAACACGCTAACATAAGCCTAATCTTAGATTAAATGACTTGCCAATAGATTAGAGATAGTTTAATGAAATGCATTAATAAATAGTGATAGATTAAATGCATTAATCTCACAGGTTAGTCAAATTAGTGACTGTGAATGAAAAGTTAGTATAACCAATTTAATTAGTGAAATCAGTTTAATATATTAATTTCTAATAGTTAATAAAGATAAATTAATTAGTATAATTACTGATAATATGAACTGTAAATATAGATTAGTTAATCAAGATTCATTGATGGCATGTAACTTCCCTACTGTATGTACGTGGGGGAGCGAGAGAGAGAGAGAGAGAGAGAGAGAGAGAGAGAGAGAGAGAGAGAGAGAGAGAGAGAGAGAGAGAGAGAGAGAGAGAGAGAGAGAGGTAAACTCTCCTTCTACCGAATCTATGCAGAGAGAGAGAGAGAGAGAGAGAGAGAGAGAGAGAGAGAGAGAGAGAGAGAGAGGTAAACTCTCCTTCTACCGAATCTATGCACAACAAGCTATTTTTCAGATTATGTTTGGTGGAGAAAGAGGGAGGAAAAGATTGATTCTGGTTTAGGGTATCACCATTATCATCATGCAAATTATTTTTGCAAGGCTTTGCTGCTAGGGTGAGACAATTTTCTATGGAGAGAGAGAGAGAGAGAGAGAAACAATTGAGACGATTTAATATGGAAAGTTGAGAGAGAGAGAGAAGATGATTTACCTGTGCATATCTTACTCCACACCCTTGCTTCTCTCTGCGTTTTTCTTCTTCCTGATTTTTTCTTCTCACATTTTGCTTCTCCACGCTGTAGAAGCAAAGAGTGAAACATTTTTTTTGGGATTTTTGGGCCAAATCTTGTGAGATAGTGACTTTTAATGTTGAATCATCAAAGGTCGATCACACATTTTCTTTCTTTTTGGGCCACGTCCCCCCCCAAACACATAACCATAAGCATAATTATAATAACTACCTACATTTCAAATTTTGTTATATTATATATTATTTTGAATTTCATTTTAATAAATTTTCAATGATGTCATTAAAACAAAATGACTTTTCGTTTTAATGATTTTTCAATGATGTCATGCCACAAAAATTGTTACATGGGTCATACCGTCAGGCTAGGGGCTCGGGCTAGGGGCTTACCCCAGCAGCCCCCTAGACCCCTACCGTCGGGGGCTATGGTGGCCCTTGCATCCCACCATAGGGGGGCTTGGCGGCCCCCTTGACCCCCCGCCTCGGGGGGCCTGCCGGCCTACCAGGCCCCCCGGCTCAGGGGGCCTAGCGCCCTCCCGAACCTCCTGCTAGGGGGGACTAATGACCCCCTAGACCCCCCGTCCTCAATAATTCCTGGTAAATTGGGTGCCCCTAACCGCCCTGAAAGACAAGCCAGTTACCACCAATAAGGATAAAATTTTGGGAAATCATCCCTTTTTGGGGCCCATAACTCCTTGTTTGGGCACCTATGTTGGAGATGTTCAAGAGCTTGATGGATAGACCCCACATATATGTACATACATACATACATACATATATGTATATATGCATATATATAGGTGTGTGTGTGTATGTATGTGTGCATATGTATATATATATGTGTGTGTGTGTGTGTGTGTGTATGTGTGCATATATATATATATATGTATATATATATATATATATATATATATATATATATATATATATATATATGTATATATGCATATATATAGGTGTGTGTGTATGTGTATGTATGTGTGCGTATGTATATATATATATATGTGTGTGTGTGTGTGTATGTGTGCATATATATATTATGTATATACACATACATACATACATACATACACATATATATATATATTATGTATATACACATACATACATACACACACACACACACACACACACACACATATATATATATACACACACACACATATTTCACATATAGATATATAATACTATATATATATATACACATATTTCACATATAGATATATAATATTTTACTTGTATGTATGTAGGTATATGTATACATACATACATACATACATACATATATATGTATATATATACATATATATATATATGTATATGTATGTATGTATGTATACATACATACATACATACATATATATATATATGTATGTATGTATATACATACATACATACATACATATATATGTATATATATACATATATATATATGTATATGTATGTATGTTACATACATACATACATACATATATATATATATATGTATGTATGTATATACATACATACATACATACATATATATGTATATATATACATATATATATATGTATATGTATGTATGTATGTATACATACATACATACATACATATATATATACATATATATATATGTATGTATGTATGTATGTATACATACATACATACATACATATATGTATATATACATACATACATACATACATACATACATATATACATATATATATATACACACACACACACACACACACACATACATACATACATACATACATACATATATGTATACATACATACATACATAATACACACACACACACACACATAAACACATACACTCACATAAAGATATATAAGATTTTATTTGTATGTATGTATGTATGTTTACACACACACACACATGTTTGTATACATACATACATACACACACACACATACATATACATACACACATACACATACACATACACATACACACACATACATATACATATATACATACATACATACATACATACATACATACATATATATCTACATTTGTAAATATGTGTAGATATATCTAAAGGTATAATGAGGACAATTGGCCAAAACTAGGGCCTTGTTAGAGTTCCATGTTAGAGACTGATTTGGACACTTGGTCAAAACTAGAGCCTTGTTAGAATTCTATGTTAGAGGTTGATTTGGACACTTGGTCAAAATTGGGGCCTTGTTGTTAGAAATCCATGTTAGAAGTAGACTTGGACACTTGGTCAAAACTAGGGCATTGCTAGAAATCCATGTTAGAGGTAGATTTGGACACTTGGCCAAAACTAGGGCCTTGTTACAAATTCATCTTAGAGGTTTACTTACACTTGGCCAAAAATAGGGCCTTCTTAGAAATCCATGTTAGAGGTTGATTTGGACACACTTTTTGACAAAACTAGGGCCTTGCTAGGCCCTCTTAGATTTGGACACTTGCTCAAATCTTTGGAGAGAATTAGCATTAGAGGGGTATGCATATATGGATGGTTAGGTCCTTAAAAGTATGGTATGATGTGTGTCCATTTAGATATAGATTTAGACACCTAGGTAAATAGTAAAGAAGTAGTATTGGATGAGAGAGAGTATGTTAAACTAGCTAGTTCATATGAGATGTTTATGAGATAATTCATATTATATTATGTAAAACTAGCTAGTTCATATGAGATGTTTATGAGATAATTCATATTATATATAGATTTGGACAGTTGGCCAAATTTAGATATTTACATATAAATGTCTAGGTTCATAAAACTAGGATGTGATAGAATTCTGAGATAGATTTGGACACCTGACCATTCTTTAGAGAGTTGTGGCATTTGTAAGCAGGAATGGGACATGTATAAATATTTGGGTAATAATCCCAGAAAAAGGAGTAGTCCATGTATTCGGTGGAGTTAAAGGATTTTGCCACCTAGTGACCTAAAAAATATTCATTTGTATTTAGATTTGGAAAATTGGTCAATTCTATCAAGTGGTAAGTGAAAGAAGATGATACTAATGATAGATTATAACTTATATTCTACTAATTGAATTTGGACACTTGATCTAATTTGGAGAACTAAATCTATGTATTTTTTATGTGTAGGGAAAATGTTATCTCAATTTTCTCATGGAGAATGTGTCAAGTTGATCTTTATCAATAATGTGATGGTGGTGACAATATGCAAGATACATGCAACCCATGAGGAAGATATGTGCCATAGAGAAACACTTGGGAAAGACCACGTCTCTGTGAGCATTGATAAATGCTTCAACCATGACATTGCACTACCATTCCCAACTTTAGGTGCAAGCAAATTAGTCGATGCAGTCAGTAGCATTGTCAAGTGGTGTAAGAATTCTCTAGAGATCTTTGGTTTAGCACCTGACATTCAATAAGTTTTGGGCTCAACCATGGATGGTGGACACGATTCAAGAGGAGTGCCATATGATGGAATTTCAATCTGTGAGAGTTGGAGAGAAAAAGCTGTGTTATTGTGGTCAGAGGGCAAAGAAGAATGTGTTGGGAACGGGGTCATATTGTTGGTATTTCCATATGAGGCTATTGGTTTTGAAGCTTTAAGTGGAGATGATGTGGGTGTGGTGGTTGATCAAGCCATCCAACAAGCTCAGTCCACCAGTACCTTCTTTAAATAATGGTGTTAATCTCATTAGGTGGCCTATTAAAAGACTCACATTTGAGGATGGTTCAGCGCTCCTCATTGAAGAGGATTCCAATGATATGGATGACCAGTTCATTGATGAATGTGTTGATGCTCCAACTAAGAAGAGGAGATACTACATGGTGAAGAGGCAGCCCAAAGTGTTGGGAATAACAAGGAATTCAAAGAGGACAACACTAGATGTTGTTTCCTATGTAGGTACAATTGATTGTTACAGGAGAAAATGTTGCCAAGTTGCTAATCATGATACAATGATACAACTCCACAAAGATTTTTAGGGGCGTTGCTTGCAATCTCGCACTGATTATGTGTATGATTCCATGGAAATGGCATGCCATGTGGATGGAGTGGGGATAGGACAGTATAGCTTCACATTCAATGGTATGGAAGTATGTTCAAGGGCATGGTATGAGATGCATGGTATTCCAACCATAACATTTTACAAATACAGGGGTCAGTTTGAGAATGGTATACGAAGGTCAATGCACGAAAATAAGGGGATTATAAGAAAGGCATGGGATCACACTGAACTAGGAAGGGCAATAATTTGAGAATTTATACAAAACAATTATGAGAAGATGCTTCACAGGAGTAGGACCATGACAGATAGTTCTAGGGAAACCCAACTAGTTATTCCAGATGTCTACAAGCAGGTGGACATTTTGAATGAGGTTAATATGACATTGAAGAATACCAATCAAAAAGAAATGTCGGCATCAACATTTGGTAGGATCTAGAATACAAAATTCAAGCATGTTAGCCTTGCCAAAACAAGCGAGTTTTCAAAGTGCACTATATGCAGTGGAATAAAGGATCAGTTGGGAGCCACAAAGTGCCAAGATGAACGTAATAGATTGATGCGTCAAAGAAAGGCCCACATGTTGCAACAACTTAGTTGTATAAATCTCTACTATGCTTGGAGATTGACCTCACAATTAAATCCTAATGAGTACTTATGCATAATACATGATAAGATGGACCAAAAGAAAACAACAATCTTGAGATTGAAGGTGCGTTCCAAGGAGACAGATAAGTCAACATAATTGCCTATCTCTAAATTTCACAATAGGTTCTCTTGCCTTATGTCTAAGAAACCTTGAGAGGTGTGCCAGATATGAGTATGGAGATCTTTCCAATGATGCTATGCCTAGATCTACTAGCACATTGTTGAATGCTTTAAACTCTAGAAAGGCTCTTGATCAGCATTACCCGCATGAGGGTGGATACATGGGAGCTTGCTCAACTACATTGAATGATGTTGGGATAGCAACAGAAGTGTTGAACACAATTCCTAGTTCAAAATTAAAGAAGTTGCCAGAGAATTTGATGTTACAATTGGACAATTGTGCATCAAAGAACAAGAATCGGTATTTGTTTGCCTATCTATCATTGTTGGTTGCCAAAGGAGTATTTAAAATGGTCAAGTGAGGATTTTTTATGGTTGGTCATACACATGAGGATATTGATGCAATGTTTAGCAAGTTTTCTAAGAAACTAAGGACTAGCGAGATATTCACCTTCCCCCCCACATTTAATGAAAATATTCAAGGATAGCCAAGTATCTGCTCCAACCCCATTCTTGATGACAAATGTCCTAGACTTCAAGGGATTCATTGATGGGTACTTGTCTGATGGACAAGATGTGCTAGTGGGGCACTCAAAACCATTACAATTTATATTCTTCATGCAGGAAAAGGTTCCAGTCATGCAATATAAAGTGCATCCTAAATCTATTGAATGCAAAGGATGGTGGTATTGAATTATGCAAGAAGGATAGTGATGGTAACACAATACTACTGACAGAGGTTCCATGTGTTGTTACAATGTTTGAGTATATTAAAGATCACTTAGAGGTGGTAAAAGGAATTAAGGATTACATACGATATTGGAAAAGATGGGCTGATGTTCAAGGATCTGATGCATATTTCACCTTGTACATCAACCCAATGATTGAGTATTGGGAGGCCATGGTTCAGGCACTAGAGAGACCAAGTGTCCAGGAGACGGAGGCTTCTATCAAAACTTTTGGCCAAGAACTCTAGGCACACATGTGGATGACATAACTATTGATATTGATGATAAATTCTTAAGATTGGAGGAACTTGATGATCACTATTGTGGACCACAAAGTAAAAGGCCAAAGCAAACTTTTCAGCCCATGGTTAATGTTTAGAAAGGGAGGCTTTGTTCTTATTCGATCAGAACCAATATATCCTATATGGTTGGGTGTAGTGTAGAGTAACATACATGCCAATAGAACATCTGAAAACTACAAGAGGATTTTAATACGATATTGGGCACCAGTATGCAAAAAGAGAAATGTTAGTGATGCTGAGATTTATAGAGATTGTTGGAACAAATTCTAGATGTGTAACAAGAAGGATCCTATGCGTTGGGAACTATCAAACACGATAGTTTTTGCATGGATCACTAAGGGGCAAAAAGTACCACAAAAGATTAAGATTCCAGCAAATGTGTGTGCTAAGGCAAAGGAGAGTTTGGCAACATCGGAGGACTGTGATGAAGGCCAACGAGTTTAGATCATTACAGTACTAGTTGGATCTATGTTGGTCACCTTTTGTTTATGAGTTAGTACATGTTAGTCTCCTACTATTTAGAATTTGATTGTTTTTTATACTTTTCTTTAAAATTTTATGGATATTTTCTTGGCTACATTGTAGCCCAAACGGTGTTTGTAAACACCCCATATGTGTTATTAGCAGCCTTGAGTAGCAACACTTTCTCTTTCAAATTTAATGAAATTACCAAATTCATCGAAATTACCAGAATTAATTTAAAGATATCAATTTCATTTTTTCTAAAATGCATGGATTTTTCCAAATTCCCTAATATGGACTTTTCCAAGGTTGTGCCAACAAATGACCTAGATGGATGGGTTCCCTTCTCCCAGAAGACATGGGCTTCTATGAATCCAACGAGACCCAAGGTTTGGGTAGAACACTCTTTCATAGGGTTTCCACTTGGGAGATCTCAACTTACGGTTCGACGTTCAGCCAAATGGTGGCTCCTTGCATGGGTGTTGTACTTTCTATGGTTAGCCAAGGTCTCGGGGGGTTCACCTCAAAAAATGTTAGTGTACCACGTGAGTTCAACAACAGGAGGAGTTTTTTAATTAGATACATTGAAAAAAATTAACACGATTACATTAACAGGGGAGGGGTTTTTTAATTCAACTTTAGAAAAAAATCATTTAGTTCATAAGTAAAGAGGGGTTGTTTTATTGGGGGAAACTTTTTAGTGTTAAGGGGTATTTTTAATACCTCTTGAACGTACGTGATACCTAGGGTTTTCTAGTAGTGCACCCCCCAAGGCCAAGGTACTCATGGGTATCCATTCCTTCTTGGTGACCTCCTTGAAGGGTTGCTAAGGTTAAGGTTTAGGGGGTGGTGTTCATCTTTGCTATGCAGTGAGGTACATGATCTCCATAATGGTTTGAGGGAATGGCCAGGTGAGAGTATTGTGTAGTGTTAGTAGAGGTCACTTAAGGTGATGGCTCAAATGTGTCGAGCATGAACATGGATGTGATTTCGGCAGCCAATTGTGAAAACCTTGTCCCAAGATTTTATGGAAGAGTGTCCATGGTTGCCAGAACATGAATCCAGTCCTCTGAGTCGGTAGGCTTTGGGATTGGCTCATATACTTGATCCTCATCTTCACCATCCAACATCTTATTACAAGCTCTACATACATCAATCGACGTGGTGTGAGCTTCTGTATTGCATGCTATACAGATATCGATTGAAGAGGCGTGAATGATTATGTCAGACTCATAGGCGAGAATGTCTCAACCCATGGGATGATTCTTTCCTATTTTTAAATTTATTTTCAAGGACTAGTTACCCTTACATATATAAATGGTTACCCTTGCAAATTGTGAACTAGCCTTGTGTCTCTCATGATGTAAAACATTCCCAAGGATCATGGTGCATGACCCTCTTCTCTAAAAATCCATTACCATGAATGTTCGGTGGAAGCTTAGCCCAAAAGTCTTAATCTTTACATCCTAAAGGATGCCCAAAGGTTTAGCTATATTTGGCAAGCTTAACCATGAGGCAGCTCATGCCTTCGAGTCATGGACTTCCCTAGGCTCCCAACATTCCTTGGTGATTATGTAGACACCAACATCACCATCCAAGATTATAGAGACCATCGTGCCTTTATAAATGATAAGCAACACAACTCTCATTTTTTCGCTTTCAAAATAGTATCCCAACTTGTTCATGGGCACTTTTGTTTTTCCTTTTGTTTTGGGTAAGGAAGGAGAGCACTCCATTGTGACACAGCTCATACTCCTCCTCTTCAAGTTCACAACTATGTGAGCTCTTAAGTTCCCATTCATTTAGTTAGATAAATCTCTTCAAAGTTGAGAATTCCCTTGTAAAAGATAACTTATTGTGGGACTCAAACTTCCGAGGATCACTTGGCTCATAGTAGTCACAAGGAGGTGGGCTTGGTCGAATTTGTTCTAAAGGAAAAGACTCTAGAATTGGCTCTTTTTATGGCCTCTTAAGAATGGTTATAGTCTCGGTCAAGCCCTTTAGCAGGCACTAAAGTTCCCTCATTGGTTCTATGATTGTCTCTAGGATGGTCAGGGATCGCGGCTCAGGTAGATTTAGTGGTTTGTACTCACCCACTTGCTCAAGTACTATCCCTAGTTCAGCCTATACCTTCCTGGGCTTATTTCATTTGCTCTTTTTCCGACACAGAGTTGGGGTACTCTTTGAGTTTCTTTGGAAAATTTTCATTGGGAAGAGATTGTTTGAATGGGAGATCACTTGCTGTCTCCATGAGGGAGGAAGCTTTGGAGCTCTCGTTCGAACCACTTTCAATGGTCACGACATTGTTGCCCTTGACAACAACAACTGATGATGCATTGCATTTTTATGCTCTTTGAGTTCTTCTTCTTTTTGACCTCTGGTTCTATAGTTCATTAACCTTTTTAGGGGCTCCTACAACCTTTTGGGCTTGTGCCACAGGCTCTTGGGCTGCTAAAAGGAGGTCCAGGCTTACGCTTTTTGCTTCTTCATGCCCTCGACTTGGTTTGGGGAGACTTGTGATGGCATTAATAAAGGGGACTGTATGAATATCAAATGAGAAGATGATAAAAGGGTACAATAGCCTTGACCAAGGTCACTTATATAGTGCCTAGCCATTTCATAGTAGCTAATTAATATGCCCGTGCCCCAAATCTGTGCGCTCAAGAGACCCAAGGTCAATTTGCCTAGGCCCATATTTATACATATGTATGTGTATATATAATTACTTCATTACAAGAAGCCATACCCTCCTACAATCATTTCATCCTCAAAATCAAAGGGTGGTCATGCACAAAAGACACATACAAAGGCTATATACAAAAGCCAAAAATCACATCTGAAACTAAATGTAAATGTCGATATCTATGCATATGACCCCTCCTAGATCAAATGGAAAGGAATGCAGTGCAAAGTCGATGATGAAGCTAACAATACATCCTCCAAGTCGAAAGCAAAGCCAAGAATTCGTATGACCCACAGGGTCAAATGAAAAGGATAACAAACTCCTGTGAGGCTAATCATACAACTTCCTAGATCGAAGGAAAATCTGCACCATCCAAACTCTAAAAGATTGGTCATCCACCCACCTGGATCAAAGGGTAAATATGGAAGACTAGCATCGATAAAGAGGCCAGCCCCAAATCATCCCTATCACTCAAAGACCAATAACTAGTCCATCCTCATAGTCATAATGTGAGTCTGTTACATGTATATATTTTATCATATTTTTGATGCATAATGATCATAAAAAAATATGTTTGATTTAATGTGTGGAGAAATCGGCTTAATGGAATGTGCGAATGTGCATAAGGTTATTATATGTGCGAATGTGCACAAGTTTTGTAGCATTATATGGTAATGATGTGTGTGAACACACTTAGGACCACCGGGGTACTTTTTCCCTCACTAGGAGATTTTTTCCCCCGTGCGTATGTACACCCTCTTATCTACTCATTTTGGGGTGTGTACTTATCTTTTGTATCTTGCACACATTTGTTCATTCTAATCTAGTGAGTTTGTGTTCTCTCAAGCTTCTCTATCTTGTGTGTGTGCATTGTTGCAACCCTAACCCTAATTCCAACAATTGGTATTAGAACTAGCTTCCTTGACACTTGATCTAGTAGTTTGCCTCCCTCCTCTCACGACCCTATTTTTCTGTCTCCTATTCAGATACCCTCTTAGGAGAAGAAGGTGTATACTGTAGTATGTTGTATACGAAGTATATTAAGTTTTCGGGATCCACAGCACGATTCGGGTGAGTTTTGGGCACTGCAACAGATGTTCTGGGAGAGGCATCATTTTGGATTGGTTCTGCTCGATTTTGGGTGTTTGGGCTATGTAATAGCAAAGATTTGGTATGCAGCAACATCTACAATGTCTTCAACAACATTGACCATCATACTTTTACCCCAGTAACACTCTATTCTCTACTTTGTGTTAATTTTCATACACTTTACAGGTGATTCAGCTAGTTGGCAGCCCCATCCAAGGTTCAGTGAATACTGAGTACTTGTAGTGTGTTAAAAGATTTTGCATTTGGTAGAAAGTCATGGCTGGTAGTAGTGATGTATTCAACATGTTGTCTGTTGAGGATAAACTTGATGGAACTAACTACCCATTGTGGTCCTATATGATGAGGCATTTATTGGTTGCTAAAGGCCTTTGGAATGTGGGTAGTGGTAGTGAAACTCATCCTGTTTCACAACTACCAGTGCAACTAGGTATTGCAGGTACATCTGAAGTAGAATCTGATATAGATGTGGTTCCTCCACATGCACCAGCAGTACCTCCCACTGCTGCTCAAACGAGATGGAATGGAAGAGATGCACATGCACATGCATTGCTTGCACTTTTTGTGAAGCAAAGCACTCAATGGACAGCTTCTTGACCAAGATCAAAGATTTTAAGGAGCAGCTTGCTAGTGTGCATGAGATATATCCTGATAGTACATTGGTGCCCACAGTTCTCAATGCATTGTCGAATTCTTATCAGAGTTTTACCTCTACCCTTAGACTCATGATGAAGGAAAATCCAAATGCCCTTACATTTAATGAGTTGGTTTCAGTACTCTTGCAAGAAGAGCAGTCTAGGCAAAACAGATCTAATATGCGAGTTGGTGACCAAGCTTTTGTTTGCCAATCAAAAAGGCAAACAAAAGCTTTACCTTTGCCAATCAAAAAGGCAAAGGTAAAGCTTCTTCGCATGGTGGCTATAAGCCAAAATCAGAATCCTCAGGTAAGGATGTAGAGAAAGAAGGTGATAAGCCTAAAAAGAAGGGCAAGTGTCACTATTTGCAAGAAACTAGGGCACTACATACATGAGTGCAAGAAAAGGCTAGAGAAGGAGAAAAAGAAAGAATTGGGCATGGTTGTGGTGGGTTGATGCATCTGCACCAAGTTCAAAGAAGAGGAAATCTGCAAGTTTTGCTCAAGATGATTGGGCATGGGCTGTAGATTACAGTTATAACCCTTCTGTTCATGATGTATACATGTCAGTGAGTCGGATGCTTGGTACTTTGACAGGAGTTCTAGTAAGCACATTACTTCACAAAAAGGTTTGTTCTCATCTCTGGAATTTGTCCCAACAAGTGCAGGAATCGTCACATGTGCAAATGGTTCCTCGTATCCTATCAAAAGAATAGGTAGAGTTGTGCTCATTGCTGCAAATGGGGGCGCATTTACTCTTTCAAAAGTTTTATATGTCCAGGCATTAAGAAGAACTTGCTGTCAATTTTAGCCTTAGCCTTGTCAGGCTTGACGATAAAATTTGTGGATGACAGATGTACAGTTCAGGAGGATAGAAATTATGGTTATTCTATCATTGCCTCAGGTACCTTGTTTCATGGCCTATACAAGATGGATGTATTTGAGAAGTTACAACATGATGCTTGCTCAATCTCTATGACTTGTGCTATGAGTGATGTAGAATTATGGCATGCACGATTTGGCCATCTGAATTATGACAGTTTGTTACGCCTTCAAAGGCATGATATGGTGTCTGAGTTGCCAACTCTTGAGACCCCTACTAGAAATGTATGTGAGGGGTGTATCCTTGGTAAAATGCATCAAGCATCATTTCCAAAGGATGGATCTGTGAGAGTTGTTAAGAAATTACAACTTATACATAGTGATGTATGTGGTCCTATGAGGACACCATCTATTGGGGGATATCTCTACTTCGTCACTTTTATTGATGATTACTCTAGATATAGCTGGGTGTATCCATTAAAGTAGAAGTCAGAGGTTTTTATGTGCTTTAGGCACTTTGTATACATGGCTAAAAATGTATGTGAATATAAGGTTGGCACCTTCGCTTAGATCGAGGGGGGGAGTATATGTCCAAGGAATTTCATGCATATATGGTTGAAAAAGGCATAAGGCATTAATGTACAATGCCATACACACCTCAACAAAATGGTGTGGCTGAGAGGAAGAACAGGTCTCTCATGGAAATGGCACGATGTATGGTGAAAGCCCAAGATTTACCTCATGATTTTTAGTTAGAGGCAACTATGTGCGCAAACTATGGTTTTTAGTTAGAGGCAACTATGTGCGCAAACTATGTGTTGAACAAATGCCCTACCAAGGCCTTGCAGTCTAAAACTCCTTATGAAGCTTGGCATGGCAGGAAGCCTTTTGTGGCTCATTTGCGTGTTTTTGGTTGTCTTGCTTATACTCTTGTGCCTGAGCAACAACGCAGTAAGCTTGATGATAAGGCAATTAAATGCATATTTGTGCAAGGGATATAGACTCTCCCATCCGGTGTCTCAAAGCGGATTTTGGTAAGTAGAGATGTTGTTTTTGTCAAAAACTTAATTCAGCCCATGCTTTAATGCAAAAAATAGCAAAATGTATGCTCACAGGAAATGTTTGATTCGCTCCTACCTTTGTTTAATGGAGGGCAGCCATATGTAGAGCAATTGAGTGCTCAACCAAGTGCTAAAATTCAGCTTGCAAATCAGCCTTTTAATGAGGCAATTATTGAGGATATAGCAGATGAGGAGAGAGCAGCCATAGAAGAATCTAAGCATATGCCAAAATGGCTTGTGCAAACATTGAGGGATAGCAAGTTGGCAGCTCCTTTACCTAGCAGAACTCGTGCAAGTTCTCACCATGCAGATTATTCTCATGTGGATCATGTTCTCATTTCTACTTTATGTAATGAGGAGGAACCTGTTTCCTTTGAGGAAGCACAGGATGATGATCATTGGATGCATGCTATGCAGGATGAGTATAACTCTATACTCAAGAATGACACACCTGGTATTTGACAAATCTACCTCATGGTGGCAAGAAGGCCATTGGTACTAAGTGGGTTTACAAGTTAAAACACAAAGCAAATGGTAGCATTGATCGCTACAAGGCTAGACTTGTTGGGGTATGCCCAGCAAAAGGGCATTGATGAAAGGATAAGAGTCTAAAGTATGCAGGTTGAAAAAGGCTCTTTATGGCCTTAAGCAAGCTCCTAGATCATGGTATGAGAAGATTCATGCATACTTGGTTACAAATAATTTTTGCAATAGTCCAACAGAGACTACCCTATGTGAAGAGGAGTAAGGACACATTTTTGGTCATCGTTCTATATGTTGATGACATGCTGCTCACTCACGGGACCTGATATAGATCAGATTTCAGCCTTTAAGGCTGATTTGCACAGTCATCGTTTGAGATGATGTCAGATCTGGAGCCCTTGCATTATTATTTGGGGATTCAGTTTATGCAGCGCAATGATGGCATTGTTATGCTGCAGTCTAAATATATACAGAAGCTATTGAAGAGGTTTAATCTTGAAGACTGTAAACCTGTGGCTACACCTATGGAGACAGGTACTCGACTTAGTCTTCAAGATGCAAGAGTCTCTTTTGATACTAGTTTGTATCAAATAGACTATTGGATCCCTTCTTTATGTATGCAACATGAGGTAGATATACATTATGCGGTCTCACAGTTGAGCATATTCATGCATAGCCCAGGTATGAAGCATTGGCAGGCTGTCAAGTGGGTTTTTCGCTATTTGCAAGGTACTCAATATTTTGGATTATTTTATCCAAAAGGGGGTGAGTCACAGCTGCATGCTTTTAGTGATTCAGATTGGGCTGGATGTTATGACACACGAGTGTCTACTAGTGGGTTTTGCTTTCGCCACCTCAGTAAAATCAACACTACCCTCATGCACTATACCTAACTGCTCAAACACATAGACTATACCCAAGTGAACACTACCAGGTACACTATGAAAACTAGGAGTAGTGATATTGTGAACATCTCCACATACAAAATCCCTTGAAGAATAGCATGTCCTATCAAACATAAGGAACTCAGGCCTATGCCCATAAGTATCCTAAGAATCCACATGTAAAGTATCACTAAAATCGTGTGCTATACTAGATATATCCACATGTGAAGTATCACTAAAATCATGTGCTATACTAGATATATCACTAGACAAATGCATACCATCCTCTAAAATGCTCCCACGATCAACTAGTGCATCCTCATCAACTAATGTATCCTCATGATCCATAGGAAGGTAGAAAGGCATAAAAGTATCAATGCTTGATATGCTCGTTGCCATCTCTGCTCTTGAGATCATGCCCACATGACTCACACACATCACTATCATCATTATATACATATGTGGCAATAGCATCATGTGCATCTGTATCACTATGATCACATTCATGTGTACCACTATGATCATGTGCATGTGTACCACTATGATCATGTGCACGTATATAATATCATCATAAGTGTGTGTGTGCAATATATCATCATGTGTGTGTATGAGGTACATCATCAAAGGTATGTGGGTGTGATAGATCATCATCATCATCATCTAAGTCTGTGTTGGTGTAGTCCACATCCTCAGGGACATAATCAAAGAGTTTAGGACACTCATGTAAGACACCAAAGAAAGAATCATCCCATGCAAACAATACCGAACCATCTGTGTGAAGGAAGTCAACCAATGATAATAAAATCCCTGTGCGTGGACCATCTGGTACAAACATCCACCTTATCAAACAAATGTCTTGAGTGACTAGGCATTAATCCCTCGAGCTCAAAAAACCACCCAGGCATGAATAGGCTGCCTCATCATAACATGAAGTTGATGAATGAGTATCTAAAGGCCTAAAGCTCGAAGTGCCAAAAGTATGTGTAAATGTGACAAAAGAAATATGATCTGTGATACGAAATGGTAGCTCACAATAATGAGCGTAGAGCCATGATGATAATGCATGAGCATCCCTCCTAAGATTAGGATCTGAAATAGTAACATAATGATGTCAATGACGGTGATGGGGTGTAGAGTGTCAATTGAATGAGGGCTAGAAATAGTAGGAACTGCCCATAAATGTGTGTGAACAATCTCCACAAAGTACCCTCAAATATGTGAACACTCCTCAAAACACATTTACAAAGCACTAAGCATGTGTACAATGGTCGCATGTGTGAATAATCCCTCACAAATGCTCAAGGTATGTAAACAAATCCAATGACCTACACGTTGCATGTGAACAAGGTCTATAAACAAATTCCAAAAGTGTGGTAAACAAACCCTCAATGCTCTATGCGTGTGAACAAGGCCAAATAATGTGTAAATGTGTGTGACACACCTCACACATGTGAACAAACCCCAAGTGTATGACCCTGCCTCAAACAATGCTGAAAAGTGAGTCCAGCACTCATAAACCGAAATCACAAGCAAACAAACCCCAATGATCCACACACAAGCTCGATAATGTACGAAGGCCCCAAAACACTTCCTAAGGGTATACCACCCGTGAAAAAAAATCACTAGCATGCATGAAAGAGTCATTAACGTGAGTGTGAGCAACCGCTATACTCAAAACCTAAGGAAAACCCATGGAGAAATATAGAAAGGCCAAAGCCTTAGAGTAACTGTAAATGGGCAAGGAAAAAGGTGTGAAAACCTTAGTATGAATGAGTGATAGACAAAACCTAAAAGAAAAATTCACTCTCTTTTTATCTCACATGAGTGGCCAAGACGTTTGTTCTCTTCGATTTTCTCCTCTCCTCAAGCGCTAGCAGCCCAAAAGCCAAAAGCTCACAACAAGAGCGCTTTTTGTGATGAACTCTTTGCTAATGTAGACGCTGTAGCGCTAGTGCTCTTTTTTTTAATGAACTCAGCTCACATACTTCCCTTGTATGAAATAAGCCTACTTAGGACACGAAAATCTAGGAACTAGGAGTGTGATAGGATTGATGTGCACTTATATGGGTAATAAATGAATTCTCTAATAATTAAGAAGGATAAGAATTTTTCTTGGAATTTATAGCTTGTACAAATTGTATGACAAGAAATCAATCAAGGACATGGGTAGGTATGTCGATATGAGTCTTTATGGCAATAATAATCAGTTCATACTATAGTAGGTATACCTACCTCTCTAGTCTCGTATCTCTAGGCTCATGTTTGCATGTTCACGTGTCCAAGCTTATAGGTCGTGTCCAAGTGCATAGGTCAAGCTCACGGCTCACGTATCTAGCTCATAGCTCACGTGTCCAAGCTAACAGCTCATGTGTCTAGGCTCACATTCCCTACCCAAGAGTTGGGAGCTAGTTTAATCTAGTTTTTGATGATTTTTTAGACTTGAGGGGTGAGATTGAGGGTCTTAATCCTAATTAAAGATTGTTATATAACTGATTAAGTATTTTTTGATGGATTAACATGCTTCTAAGCTACCAATTCTAACAATGCATTGAATAGATTATAAAAAAAATATGAAATGCATGAACATAAATTGATATTCCCACTCTAATTCACCCTGATGAAGCAGTGCTCGTGTTCTCAAAGTATTTTCCACTCCTAATCACAATTGCTAAGCTAATACTTGGATCAAAGTAATAAAAAAAGCCTCTTGTCTCACATTTCATCCAAATCACCAAATAACCAAGGTTTTGACTTACCAATAGATGAAGATAAAACGGCCTAATGCAAAATAAACTTTAAATCAAAATAAAACACACAAACAAATCCATCCAATGGCTCCAAAACCATATGTTTTTTGGAGTGTGGCCTCCTAATACACATCGAGCAATATTGGGTGATCCCAATAGCTTGGAATAGATAGAAAAATGGAGCTAAGCCTTGGACTGGTCCCTAGCAGTGGCGCCAAATATGTTCAAGTCAAGAGTTTATATAGCCTTATCAATTGTGGGTGCATTACCTCATCTGTTTCATCGTCACTCCATTGTCACAACAAATTTCTCCTTGCCAAAGGGGTGAAGGGAGAGCTTTCTATGCCTTGATTGAGGCAACTAGAGATCTTCCTTCATGGTGGTTCTGTCTTCTTACAAAAGGCAAGTGAAGAAGAAGAAGCTAATGTAAGAAGAAAACATACAATTAAACATATCTAGCATGCATTTGTAAGCAAGAAATTTTCAATAGCAAGCAAGAAGAGAGAAGAAGGAGAGTTCACAAAAATATTGCAAGGGAATGATTCTCCATTGATTATTGTCAAAAATAACACATATATAAATGACTAGTTTTCACACCAGGCCACCAGCCAAACTAACTTGGGGCTTGTAGTAACTGGCCAAACTGTTGAGATAGATGATCCCTATATCATTTAAAGGGAGCTTGAAAGGGAGGTAATTTTTCTACCATCTATTAAAGCCCCTCATTCATCAAGTGGCATAGGATATAGCCTCTTTAATGTACTTTACAATATGGGGCTTCATGTAATTTTTTATATAATGAAAGTCTGATTCTTAATTTTTTATCTAATGAAAATTCGATAATTTTCTTTACATTATATGTATTAACCACTATATAGGTTAACATGATTTCACCTACATGACCTATCGTAAGATGCTTTGACATGTTACTCACTCTCAAACAAGCATTTATCTTTTATAAGATAACATTGGAACATATAAAGTGGCCTTACCATGCGTTTAATGTCAAATAGGAAGAATCTAAGGACTTAGTGTACATACTTACTTAAGAACAAGTAATAGAGTCTAGACCATTTTTAGCTTTGAGAAGAGAAATAATATATTGGAGCATCGTACAAGTATGACCTTCTCAAACTAGACATTGTGGGGATGGTCTTGATAAAGGCAGTAACCTTGGTTAGTGTCTTCAACTTCCAAAAACTATCCCTTGACTTCCAGATCTTTCGGCTTGCCTAGATGAGAACTCATCGAGCTATAAAACATACTACAAACTAGATATGAAAAATATGGTACAACTCCATGCACATATGAAAACAACAATAGAAAGTCTCCAAAAGGCATGATTTTTTTTTATATAATGAATCCAAACTTGGCATGTGAGCTCCTTGGCCTTGTAGAGGCTCCATATAAAGTTTGGGCTAGATCAAAGCCCATTAAGGGCCTTAGCGGAATGTTTGCGTATGGGACCTTGAATTTGTACATTCAAGCCTTTGGCTAGGGTAGCCCTTGCAGGGCTCTGATCTACCCAAGTTTCATCTGTAGCCTCCAAAGGCCCTAGGAAGCCCACACACCAAGTTTGGTTTCATTTAAAAAAAACCATAAATTTACTTGCTCGGCCTTGTCTACTCCTTCTCCAGTGGCACCTCAACGTCATTACTACTTGAAAATAGGTATCCCTCTCTATTGATATCTCATTAAAAAAACCATAAATTTACTTGCTCGGCCTTGTCTACTCCTTCTCCAGTGGCACCTCAACGTCAGTACTACTTGAAAATAGGTATCCCTCTCTTGATATCTTGTGTTGTGATCAAGGCATTAATAGCTCCTCTTGCAACCTCTCGAACTCGGCATCCAAGATCTCATACTCTTCGCGAAGGAGCACTTGTAATGGATGCTAAGCTTGGACAATTACTACTACGTCGTCCAAGCTAGTGCCATCGTAAATGATCGATTTCATTGACAAAAAGTGGAGCATCTTGTACATCTAAACAAACAAGCATGCAAGACAACTCGTCCTTCCTCATGTCCAAGATCTCTAAGACATCTTGCAACAAAAGGTACTCAACCTTTATGATGATGAGAGTCAAGGATGTAAGTGGTAGTGGACCATGAGGGTGAGGGTGCGAGGGCTGTTGAATGCATGTAAGTGCTAGTTGGAGACTTTACTCAACCTCTACCACCTCTGAGGGTCTAGAGTCAACTCTAGGTACTAGCTCTCCCAACCTAGGTGTGCCAAGCATGAGAGGTCAGTTGGTAGGGTCATCACTATCAAGATTTACCTCAATGTCTAATGTTGTAAAAACAATAATCCATTCAATCAGATCAATTGGGAAATGCTATTTGTAGAAGGTAGGGATAGAGGTGTGAGGATGTGTAAAGAGACATGCACTAGGGCTCTTTTTATGATTTTCTTGTGGCTATCTCTGCTCTTCAAGAAGATAAGAAAGTAGATACGAACCCACCTCCTAGATGTAGGGTCATAGATGGAGAAGGTACTTTCATCACATTCCAAGAAAAATACTCCCAAGCCTAAGCCATCAATGGGATAATAAGGACTCAAGCTCATGTTCTTGTAGAAACTAGGGTAGACCTAATCTACAAGGTGAGCATCACGAGTACTATTGATCCACTCATAAAAAATGACATGAGCATCCATGATCATTGATTGTGTATTTACATTTTAATTTTTTGTGTTGATTTAATTCATTGAGAAGATTATCTCGTGCTCCAAGTCTTTCCTCCTACCATGCCTTTGTTGAATCTTTTAGTTGCCTTTCATGTACTTAGCATGCATCTTTTGTAATCTCTTTTATTCAAATTTTGCATACATATAGGAAAGTAGCTTAAGGCTCAAAAACTGGTTAAAATAATTGAAGTATGCTACCATTCTTATCATCATGTGTATCATTGTTATTATCATTTGCATTTTTCCCTTCTAATTTACGAGAAGTGTAATTGCATGCAATTATTCTTATGTGCTTTATATTGATCAAAGGCTTGTTTACAATAATCAAAAGTGAAATGACCTATCTTATGACAATAGATACAATGTATACCTCATGTTCGAGGAGGTGTTGATGATGGACTTTTACATGATGATGGGCTATTGATTCTACATGATGTGTTGTTGGTTTTATCTCTCCATTGAACCTCTTTCTTGAATGGAGGTGACCTAGAGGATCCAGGTAATCCATGATGAACTAGGGTAAGGCAGAGGGTAAGAATAGGAGAGTTGGATAGAGCATAAGGGAAGCTAGAGATTAGAGAGCAAGTGAACGTAATATGAAAATGAATGAACTCACTAGAGACTAGGGTAAGGCAGAGGGTAAGAATAGGAGAGCTAGATAGAGCATAAGGGAAGCTAGAGACTAGAGAGCAAGTGAACGTAATATGAAAATGAATGAACTCACTAGTACTTATGCTCACTTATACTAATAATTATACTATTACTTATGCTTATATTTATACTTATACTTGGACATACTTATATGCATAATTATATTTATACTTATACTTGGACATACTTATATTCATATTTATACTTACATTCATATTTATACTTAAACTTACAAATAAAGTAAGTTTATACTAAAGTAAGTGAGTTATACTTCATGTTTGACTTATACTTATTTTTAAAGAACTAAAACACAAATACAAATGAAATTTGACTGATAGTTATTTAAAAAAAAATCTAAAAACTAAAACATAAACATAAATTTTACAAAAGCTAAAAGTATTTTTTGTCAAGACGTGGGGAGATTTCACATTTACTCCTAACCTTCCCACCATCTAGCTTAAGTAAAAGTTTATAAAAGTACCATTTAACATTAGCAAAATCTCCTACCTAAGAAAAGTACGAGGCCAGTCACTCTCTGTGTGTGCTGATTGTAAATGTGTAGTGACCTTCCTAAAGAATAACCACATCCACCACAGTAGCACTAGAGAAGAATGTGTGGGATCCTGCTTGATCCAAGCTAATAAGCCAATCACCACTTAAGAGTCTCCATCTTTTATACTTAAAACACATACATAATGACGTTGAAGTACTTGTTCATTAAAATAAATAACATTACACTAACCAAGATTTTTGCGTGACATTCACAATATTTGTAGTCACATTTAAGTGAAATATATTGCAAGGTACCAAACTTAGTTTTCCCTACTGGAAAAACAATGAGAGCACATGAGACTCACATGCAACAACGGACGAGATACACCCACCTGGCACACATGTGTGGCTGATACACACACAACAGAGGGATCCCATGGATACGACAAGCCTCAACAGCAATGAATGGACCCTCCTGCGCCCCTGATACCACATATTAGATCGGGCAAACAACGGCAGCACACACGTGCAACAACCAGCCCTAGATACCCACGCCCAACGTGAGGCCCAACCCTAGAAACCCACACATAAATGTGAGGGGAATAGAGACACATATGTAAACCCTTTGCCTTTTATACTTAGTTGACACCAATAATAAAAGAAGATTTGTTGGGCAACCAAACAACTTGCATTCTTCTTTTCATATAACAATACACCAATCTTAGTATGGTAAACACTAATTTTTCCACTTCGACACACCAGAAATTGTCTTTTTGTGGATAGAGAGCTAGAGAGCATACTACATTTCAAAATCCAAACCTAAAAACAACCAATTGCTAATTTAAAAAAACATGCCATAATCTTACTATTTGGCTTATGCCTTGGAATTTGGTTGCAGGATCAATTGACTTTCTTTATGCATATACACAAGCTAAATAAGATTTTCCATTATCGTAGTTACACTAACAGTTTGTTGTGTGAACTTTATATTCTACCTTTCTAATGTTTGCACAAATCACTTATGCCTTTTACCTTTACTCTAAAAGAGCCTCGCATGCTCAGTTGCATCAACACCCATGAGAACTTGTTGTATTGTCATGGAATCCACCACCTCTCGTCATCTCTCCTATTTAGAATCTCCATGGTGTGGATACTTCTCTTCGTCTTCCTTTTGTGCGACATCTACAAACGAAGAAACATATACAAAAAGTAAATAAATATTAACTAAATGATATTTCAACATAAGCTACATGATTAACCCACATTGAAAGAACTTAAGATCAACAACTTTGCAAGCATAAACCAAACTAACAAGATAATGAACTTGCTTATTACCTTTTTGCTTCCCCAAAATCACTAGTCTTAAAACCAACAAAACCATAAGATGCAAAATCTACACCATAGGGCAAAGAAACAAATAATAAATACAAAAAATTAACCAAAACCACAAGATTAAAAATAAACACGCAAAGCCAACATTAACTGCTTAAGATTAGTAAACTTTGAATAACATGAGAAAACACAAAGCTTCAAAACCTACAATAAAGCAACACCAAAGATTTAAAACTAGCAATATATAAGAAACTAAAATCGAAATAACAACCAAAACTTTGAGGAACTTTAAAAGAACAATAGAATGCTCTAACTTACTTTGGAAAGTTGTGTCTCATCCAAAATCAGAATGTCGTAACCTTTGTTTTCCTTCATTCCTTCTATCTCCACATCCTCACACCCATTTGATGTTGTAACTCAACAACATTATCACCATCAAGGTCACCTAATCCATTGGCATCGTCATCTAGGTTGCCTAAGTGTTGCAAGTGTCCATTTGTATTATTGCCATTGTTGTTAAGATTACATGAGTGAGGTAGGCAAGCCTCCTATTTGTTAATCCTTTATGGAGTTAACAATGGCCAGCACACCAACAAGAAGCAAGGTCATACGTTGGGACAAGTTCTTGACTCCCCCCGCCTCTATATGGTTGCCAAGGCCATTGGGATTCCTTTTCTCCATAACTACTAGGGCCACTGGGAAGAAGCCTCATTTTTTAGGTTTCTAGCAACAAGAATTGGGCTTAAGAAGGATGCAAATTCAATGTCAATAAGCTGAAGCTTTAGAGGTAGATGCGGGCATTCACAATTGATGTGGAAAGGATTCTCAAAATTGATGTTTTCTAGGCACCTATATTTTCATTATTTTGGCTATAACATTTACAAATCAAGGAATTTTTTAGTGCTTCAAAAAGAAAAATTATAGTATTTTTAGGAGTTCTACCATACTCCAAGTGACTTTTTTCGAGCAAACTAGAAAATCGAGCAAGGCATGGCAAAAGGCCTCCCATAGAGAAGTAGATGGAGAGTGGACCATAGCATTCTTAATTGAGAGTTGGAAACAAAGGGAGCAATTGAAAAAAATTAAAAAATTAATAGTAATCCTTGTAAGGAGTAATCTAACATTTTATGCTTAAGTGTGAGGTTTCTAGAAATTTTTTATCAAAGTCTCCTTTGCTTTTGAAACAAATTTCTAAAATTTTCTCTTTCATATGGATACAATTTATATGAAAAGAGCATCAAGACTAAAGCAACAGAACCATGTTGTCCATTTGATGAACCCAAAACTCTCGAATCCATATAGCAAACAAAACACAAGAGTCCATATCCAAAATCATAGCAATCAGAAAATATAGGAATCCTAAACAACTACTGTCAAAAAAACACATGACTAGTCACCATTGTAAGTATAAGGAAGATGCAGATGCTCATTA